>NC_044589.1:287500-587500 GCF_901933205.1 Camarhynchus parvulus
CTTAAAGACCATTTAATTCCAATTCCCCTGCCATGGGCAGGGACACCTTCCACTAGACCAGGCTGCTCCAAACCCCATCAAACCTGGCCATGGACGCTTCCAGGGATGGGGCAGCTCCTCTAGGGGGAAATGCCCCATCTCATCCTTTTGAAACCAAGGACCACTTATGTCACAGACATCTTTTATGAAAAATCCTTTCCTTAGGATTTTTCCTCCTGAGAAGCTGAGAGGCCTCAGGAACAAAATGTAAACAATGATTATCTGCTGCTGTGGAATGCAACAGGTGCATCTGTGATTGGTCTCATGTGGTTGTTTCTAATTAATGGCCAATCACAGTCAGCTGGCTTGGACTCTCTGTCCGACACACAAACTTTTGTTATTCATTCTTTCTTTTTCTATTCTTAGCTAGCCTTCTGATGAAATCCTTTCTTCTATTCTTTTAGTATAGTTTTAATATAATATATATCATAAAATAATAAATCAAGCCTTCTGAAACATGGAGTCAGATCCTCATCTCTTCCCTCATCCTCAGGCCCCTGTGAACACCATCACACACTTGCTTTTATTTATCCTGTGTGTTCTTTTATAAAGGCACTGCTCACCCTGCTCTCCTCACCTGAGTGCAGAGGCTCAGTCCCAGCAGGTTCCTTGTGTTCCCAGCTTTTCCCAAAGCAGTGTTCTCTCTTGCACACCATTCCCTGCCCTGGCAGGTGGCTCCAGGGAGCCTCTGAGGTGCCACAGCCCCTGGGGTGTCCATGGGGGAGAGGGAAGAGCTGCCAGCCAAGGGGAGGACGTGCCCACCTCCCCCTGGGCGATTGAGGGGCTGAAAAGCAAATTCACTGCTGAAATTTGCCCCCAGTCCTCAGCCTGTGGGGCAGGGATGAGGGGAGCTCTGGGATGGATGGATGGATTGGTGCCAGGATTTGCTCACCACCCCCAGCGTGCCAGGGCTGCCCTTGGTGCGGCGTCGCTGCGGCCGGCACGCCGGGAACAACCTTCCCACAAAAATCGGAGCCGGGAATCTGGAAATAAAAATATCTCAGATGATTTCAGGCTTGCTGAAAGCATGATTGACTGTCTAATTCCACACCCCCCCCCACACACACACTCCTTTCCTCACGACCAGGCTGACTCAGCCCTGGCATGGACACGGAGGCTTCTCCTGGCTCCTGTGGAAAATGTCCCCTCTTGGAAACACCAGGGCTGAGCGGGCACTGCCAGGGTAAACAGAGCCAGCCAGGGCTTTCTCCCACGCTCAGAAACACCCAGTGCCAGCAACACCTTCTCCATCACCCTGGCATGCCCCTGCTCAACCCCAAATCCCTGCGGGCCTGAGGCTGCTGAGCGGCTCCGCTGCTGGCACAGGCCGTGCTGGGGTGGGAAAGGCAAACACAGCGGTTTGGGGTGTCATTAATGCCAGGGAATGGCCTCTGAAAAAAGGCAAACACAACGGTGTTTGGGGTGTCATTAATGCCAGGGGATGGCCTCTGGTTCCAGCGCTGGCTGTGGGAAATGCTGCCCATAAACTCATGGCTGTGCTGGGTCCAGGCACGTGGAGGAACACAAACCTCAAGGGAAGAAAGTGAGGCCCTTGGGATAGCTCATCTCCCAAAGATGAGATATTCCTGGGCAAGGCTGTGAAGAGGAATGGCAGGAAAAGCAGTGCAGTGGGTATGACCAGCATTTCTCCTGCACTGGGGAATGAGGAAAGTCACTGTCAAAGGAGAACAGGCTCCTTCAGGGCTGGCTTTTTATAGGGCTGCCTGCTCGAGGGCCGTCAGCCCGGCGTGGTTTTGGTCTAGATGATTATTTATAGCATCTGCAAGTCCACACTGTGCACTAAGCACAAGCAGCCCTACCAGAGGCAGGGAAATCCTCCCCTGGCTGGCCCAGCTTCCCTTCCTGGCAGCAGGGAGCAGGCAGCAATTCCAGGCTCACCTTGTGCCAGTGGTGCTGCAGCGACCGAGTGTGACCCCAGGGATCAAACACAGCTCTCCCCAGCCCAACCTCCTCTTGTCACAAACATATGTTATGAAAAATCCCTTTGACAAGATTTTTCTCCTGAGAAGCCGAGAGGCCTCAGAAACAAAATGGAAACAATAATGATCTGCTGCTGTGGAATGCAACAGGTGCATCTGTGATTGGTGTCATGCGGTTGTTTCTAATTAATGGCCAATCACAGTCCAGGTGTATCAGACTCTCTGGTCAGTCACAAGATTTTGTTATGATTCTTTTCTATTCCTTTCAAGCCTTCTGATGAAATCCTTTCTTCTATTCTTTTAGTATAGTTCTAATATATAATTTTCTTTCAATATAACATTTTCTTTTAATATAATATGTATCATAAAATAATAAATCAGCCTTCTGAAACATGGAGTCAAGATTCTCATCTCTTCCCGCATCCTGGGACCCCTGTGAACACCACCACATCCTCTCTCTCTCTGCTGCATTCACCCCTCCCAGCTGGTTCTCTCTCCCAGGAAAGAGAGAAAAAGGAAAAAACCCCTATACCTATACTTATACCACCTTAAAATTTAATATCGTGATAACAGCACAATCAACCAAAAAAAAAGAATTTTAAAAAGCAACAAAAAAAATACCCAACCACCATAAAAATTCTAAACAAACACCAAAATTTTAACCTATTCCTTAAACAATAAAAACTTTACAAAACACTAAGCCTCCTTAATTTAAATAAAAAACCAAACATAAAATAAAAAAAAAAATATAATAAAAATCAAAGCAAATAAAAGATATATTTAAAAAATCCTAAATAAAAAAATAGTAAAATAACTTTTAACTAAACTTTTCTTACATAACCATAAATTAAACCAATTTTTCCTATAACACAAAAACTACATTTAAAAAAACCCCAATAACTTAAACTAAAAAAAAAAAAAACCTACTACAATAACACCAAATACAAAAATTTAAAAAATTTAATAATACCCTCTATTTTCTTCTCTACTCTTTCTGTCCCCTTAGCCCCCAGTGCAGGATCCCCATGGATCAGCAGCCCCACAGCATTTCAGGGCTGCACTGTGCCCCCTGTGTGGGGACAAGTGGTTCCATGTGAGCCGGCATGTGCTGTGCCTGCCTCTTCTCCTGGAGTCTCTCACACCAATCTTGGCTCTCATGCTATTTTTACACTCCAAGTTTCAAGCTGCAGACATGCAGCAAGTGCTCTCCAAATGTAAACCCCAGGATGCATATATTTAGAATCCAGCATTTCTTTCAAAACAAGGTTTGCTTGAATTTCTGTTGAAGGTCTGAATTCCCAGCTCTGGGGGAAGGAGCACGCAGGGCATCTCCTGGCACTGGTGGGATGCAGTGTAGGACTTGTTTTCCTTCCTCTCCCCCTGTGAAATGACACGTGCCTGTTTTCCAGCTTCCCTGGGAAACCTGAAGCTCTCTCCCCTCAGTCAACCTGATCCCACAAGCTCCTGAGTCCCCAAGTGCACTTTCAGTGAAATACAAAGAGCCAAACTGACTTTTAAAACACAAGAATCCCCAGGTGCATAAGGACTGGGAGGGTTTACAAGGCACCCAGCTGCATCTCTCTGAGGATGGAGCAGAGCTCAGCCTTTGTCTCCTACATCAGAAACAGCCTGAGATAAAGAGATTTCTTAAAAAAATCAAATCAAATAAGAAAAATCACAAGAACATTTGCTGCTGGAAGTGCTGGTGGGGAGGGAGGGATGCCTGGAAGGAGCCTGTGCTCAGAATGTGTGCCAAGGAAAGGGATGGGGTGTGACAGCTCTGCATCCACGCTCAGAGGGGTGCAAAGAGCATCCCCCTGGGGATGGGGAGGTCTGGGGCCATCCTGGGCTGCTGGCCAGGCCCTGTGGAGCCCACCAGGAGCACCCTGAACCCTGGGCAAGCACAGAGCCCAGGGAATGGGATCTGCAGGAGTGCGGGGGCGGCTCTCTGCAGATGGCACCACAGCAGCTCCAGTGCCAGCCCCACCGTGTGTCACCAGCTCTGCTCAGGCTGCAGGGATGAAAATGCACCCAAGCATGTCTTTGCTGCTGGGATTTCTGGGCTCAGACTGCCTGGCCAGGCTGAGAGCCCATAGCAGGGCTGGGGAAGGATGGCCAGCAGCAATGGTGGGGCTGAAGAGGAACGTGGGTAACTTTTCCAAAGGCTGAGTCCATTCAGGGCACAAATGAATTTTTTAATGGCCCAGATTATCACTAACACTTTTGACTCCTGGAGGTCTCCAGGACATCGAAGTCTGTCCCCTGAGGGGCTTGGGATGGTGGCAAGAGTCACCCCAAGTGACCCAGTGCCCTGGGTTTGCTCAGCCCTGGGCTCTGAACCCATGGAAACATCTCAACCTCAATGCACAAGCTGACAGAAACTGGCATTTATAAAACACCAGACATTCTTATTTACCTCTGAAACTCTCCCCAGTGCCACACTGAGCACAATGCCAGGGCAGCAGTGAGGGGTGAAGCCCTGTTAAACCTTCTGCACCTCCCCACTGCATCCCACCCTGTGGCCAAGTCATGGCACAAGGCAGAGCTTCCAGGGGCAGTGACTCCATCTCAGCTTTTCTGGCAGCAGCAAGGACATGGGACAGTGGCTTTGCCATCCTCTGCCCATGGGGCTGGCCCAGTGGTGCCTCCTCATCCCTGTTTTTTATGGGGAGTTGTGGGCAATACATCCACTCCACTCAAAACCAAGATTTTTCCTTTGAAAGCTCTGTGCCCAGGAAGGGCAGTGGAGCTGGGGGAGAGTCTGGAGCACCAAGTCTGATGAGGAGCAGTTGAAGGAGAAAAGGAGGCTCAGGGGGGACCTTCTGACTCCCCACAGCTCCCTGACAGGGGGGCCAGGCTCTGCTCCCAGGGAACAGGGACAGGACAAGGGAAAACAGCCCCGGTTTGTGCCTGGGGAGGTTTGAGTTGGATATTAGGGAAAATATCCTCACCCAAAGGGTTGTCCAGCCCTGGCACAACTGCCCAGGGCAGTGGTGGAGTCACCAGCCCTGGAGGGGTTTAAAAGCCTTGCAGATGTGGCACTTGGAGAGATGGTTAATGGTGGCCTTGGCAGTGCTGGGGGAACAGTTGGGCTCTGTGATCTCAGAGGGCTTTTCCAGCCTACAGAAACCCAGGAATCTGTGATTCCATGACCACCTGCTCCAGAGCCCCTCAGGGAGGCACACAGCTCCCAGGGCTGAGGCACCCTCCTTACTCAGCTCAGGCTGCCTGCAGCAGAGCCCAGGAAAATCCATTTCCACCCCATGAGCTGCTGATCCTCTGTGCACCAGGGCCTGCTTCAGCTGGGAGCCTGCACCCCTCTGGTTCCACCAGCAGGACCCAGGGTGTCCCTGGCCCAGGGCTGAGGGGACAGGGATGGGGAAGGAGAGGGGAGCAGCCTCACACAGGAGAGCCTGGGGTCCTCCATCGTGCACACATCTGACATCCAGCCTCAGCCTGAGCAGCTCCTCATCCCTGCAAATACACAACCCTGACCTATTTCCAGGGAACACGAGCGCCCTTTTAAACAAATCCCTGACAAATGAAGGCAAGAAACCATTTCCTCCCCATTTCCTTCCATTAGAAATGAAACACTGCCATTAATCACCCATAAAGGAATAAAACTCCTAAGTGATCTGCTAGGGACTGGTTGAGTCAGGTCCCTCTCCTGGAGCTCACCACAGACCCAGTCCCAGGCACAACTGGGATCATTCTGGCTGTGCTCAGCCAAACCACTGCTCTCTCCCATTCTCACTGCATTAAAAAACAGCAGAGGATACAGAACTGCTGCTGGGCTTGCTGATGCTCAGTCCTCTGTGCACCCCCATTTTATTACTCCAATTATTTTCTTTTTACTCTGATTTTTTTTTCCTCCCTCCAGGAAAAGCTTGTGTGCAAGAACCCTTTAGGAAAAAATCACACCCTGCACTGGGTACAAGTTATTCCTGGGGAGATTCCAGTTGGACACAGGAGGAACATTTTTCACAATGAGAACAATCAGCCATTGGAATCATTTCCCCAGGGATGTGGTGGTTTCCCCAGCATTGGACTCTTTAGATTTGGCTGGATGTGGTGCTGGGCCATCTCGTCTAGACTGTGCTTTTGCCAAGAAAGGTTAGACCAGGTGATCCCTAAGGTTCCTTCCAGCCTGGGATTCTGGGATTCTATAGAACACCAGGGTCTCTTTGCACGAGCTGCTTTGCAGCCCCAGTGGCTGATCCCAGTCCCTGCCTGCCCTCCCGAAGCCCAGGAGCAGCAGCAGGAGCACCTGGTGGCTGTGGCAGCACCCGCAGCTGGTCCCTGAACACCGAGTCCCCCCAGCCCTGCCAGGAGCTGGAAGATGGAGCAATTATCCCCAGCACGGGGGAGGGCATGCACAGATGGCAGAGGGGAATTCTTCCTGCATTCAAGGCTCGGTTTGTGAAGAGAGCTTTGGGTGGATTTGCTTTTTTGGAGCCAGGATGGAACCCTCCTCATGCAGCATGGACAGGGCTGTTTGCTGATTGCTGTAGGCAAAGCAGAGCCCAGCACAAACCTCAGTGCTGGATGCAGCTCGCAGCTCAGGGGAGGGTGCAGGACCCTGCTCTGGCACAGTCACTGGGGCACAGGGGTTTTCTGTGCCCCACACCCAGCAGATCCCTGGATACTTGTGCACAGCATGCAGGGAGCTCCCTGTGCTCAGGCAGGCTGGCTCTGGCAGTGATGTGTGGATGCTGAGCAGATGGAGGTGTCCCTGTTCCTGTGCCTGGTCAGGGCGGTGCTGCATTCCCCTGGGACATGGGGAGGCTTCACACAGGCCTGGAATGAGCTGGGTTGGGATGCACCTTAAATATCAGCTCATTCCAGCTCTCCCTTCCAAGGGCAGGGACACCTTCCACTGTCCCAGGCTGCTCCAAGCCCCATCCAGCCTGGCCTTGGGCACTGCCAGGGCAGCCACAGCTGCTCTGGGCACCCTGTGCTGGGGCCTCACCACCCTCACAGGGAACAATTTATTCCAAATACCCAGTCTAAACCTCTCCTTTTCCAGTTTGAGCTCATTCACCCTTACCACCTCCAGCTTGCCTTTCTGGGTGAGTGTGTTGCTGACCCTGGGGTGCTCGTGCCCACGCCTTGTGTCACTGCAGGCTCCCAGCCAGGACGCTTGTGTGGCTGCAGGATGGGGATGTTGGCAGAGCTGCCCCACCTGCTGCACCCTCCAACCCCCCACAGCCACACTGGGACTGTTCCCAGTGTGAGAACCTCACAGACAAAGCATTAAACCAACCCCAGGCGGTCCCCCCCACTGCTGAGGGACCCGGGTGCTGCCCTCCAGGCCCAGCCAAGGCTCCTCCATCCCAGCATGGAGTGAAACACTTCCTGCCCCACTCTTATCTCCCTGGCCAGGCAGCTGGAGGAAGCCCAGCACACACCCTGGTGCTGCTGCTGGGTGGCTGCAGGCCAGGGCTGCCCTTGTGTGCCACACAAACCCTGCAGGGCTGCTCCCTCCTGCTCTGGGCACGGCCCACAGGGCCCAGCTGGCTGCAGCCGGGGGTGGCAGTGTGTCCTGCAACCAGCACGGGCTGAAAATAAACATTTCTGACCTGATGTGACTCTTACATCACTCAGCCCCTCATGGACACGTTCTTGCCAGAAATCCCAGCCCTGTGAGGGGATGGGATACTCAAAGTCCCAGTGATGCACCCTAAGGTGCCTTCAGGCACCAACCAGCAGCTACAAACCAGCTCCAGCCCCTCAGCAAACCTTGGCTGACAACTCACAGACAGAACCACAGGGAATTTACTAAATAAATTGTGCTGGGACTAATTTATCTTCATTAAAATCCCCTCACCCAGGCAATGCCTCCCTCCAAGGGACTGGAGGCACCTCGGGGTGAGCTGCCCAGTGCCTTGGGTGTTTTGCACCCTGCAAGTGCATGAAGAACTGCCAAAAACAAACATGCAGAACCTCGATAAGGTCAGCAGGGAGGAAATGTAGCTGAAATCCTTGAGTTTCATAAGGGGCTGTGACAATGGGCTGGGGAGCTGCCAACTTTCCTTTCACGCACCGAGTGACAAGTGTGCTTGGAAACTTCAGCCTCTCTGCTCAGAAAAGGGCTGGGAGAAAAAGAAATGTTGCAGGAGAGAGTTTTGGAATGGTTTTCTGAATTTCAGCTAGTTTTGCTGTAAGATAGTGAGAAAAGTCCCTTCTAGCATGGCTAAGCTGAGGCAGCCTTTGCTCATGCCCAGCCCAGGATGAAGCAAAGGAAATAAATATGAAATTCAAGAGCAGAGGAAAAACACAATGTTTCTAAATAAATATTTAGGCTTTTCTGTAAACTGCCTGCTGCAATTGCTTCCATCACATCACTTTTTGCATTTCAAAGTTGGGATTTTCAATGCAAATACTGCTGAGCAGCCAAGCAGGGCCCCTGGGATGTTCCAGGGGATGGCAGGGGTGAGAGCACCCTCAGCTCTGCTGGGATCTGCCACGGGTTTGGCTCCTGGGGAAATCCTCAGCCCAGCTGGAGGGTGGGATGGAGGTGAAAATCCTCTGAGGAATTTGCTCGAGGAGGTGTTCAGATGAAGTTGTGTCCCGTTCCTGGTGGAGATGGGGAACTGGGAGGGCTGCAGAGGTGATCACAGCGCCACAAAATGCAGCTGTAAGCCAAGAGTCCCCATGCAGCAAGAAAAAAGGGAGAAAAAGCAGCATAACTGGGAGGTGAGCTCTGCAGTGGGTTTGTGCCCTAACTGGGGCTGCAGAGATCCAGCTTCAAACCCCAGGGAAGCCTTTGGGCCCTGGGGGGATGCCCAGGTCACAAAGTCCCCCCTGAGCTCCCTCACTGGGGGCTGGGGACCCTCAGTGGTGGGCAGAGCCAGGAAAGGCCATGGGGCCAACCCTCCCAGCAGGGTTAGGGAGCCCTTCCAGGGCAGCAAAGAGCATCCCCAGCCAGGGCAACTGGCATCTGCACAGGGCACCAGCTTTGCAAAGCCTTGGGGATTTGCATTGGATTAAAATGAAGTGCTAGGAAAATCAAGGCAGCCAGTTCCTCACTGCAGCTGGGCCAGGGCAAGGTCCAGTGGTGGGACCTGTGTAAGGGAAAGAGCAGGGATAGGGAGGACAAAACCCCCAAAATCTGGTGTAAGAGGGGCTGGAGGAGGGCTGGGAGCTGGGGGTGCTGAATAAGGCCAAAGCAAACACCCAGGACACCTCTCAGGGATCCTTGGGATTTGTCACCTCCGCTCTGACACAGAATTTGTGTATGGAAAAAACATGCCAGGCCCATGACAGCAGAGCTGCTCCATCTGGATAAATAGTTAACTGAGTAGTCAAAATAGCCAGTGCTACAAAACAGCTGCTGGGACAGGAGACAGCAGGAGAAGCACTGCTGGAAAAAGGGGATGGGAGGAAGGAAGCGATGGAGGGAGAGGATGTGCCAGAGGAGAGCAGGGAACAGGCAGCACCATGGGGCCCTGGGGGAGCCAAGATCCCCCAGCACTGCCAAGGCTCAGCAGGGACCCCCAGCAGCCTCCCCCAGGCTTTGCTGAGCCCCTTCCCTGGAGCATCCCCAAAAACCAGGGCTGGAAAGGGGGCCCATTCTCCTGTCCCAAGCACTGGTACCCAGCTCATGCCATGGAAAAGTCTAAAAAGGAAAAAACCAGATTGCCAGGGTGTCTCACAGCACTCAGGGGGCACAGCAGAGAGGCTGGAGCAGGGACCCTGCCAAGCTGCTCACCTGGAGAGCAGGAGGTGCAGGGGGGGAGGTGGTTCTGGCCCTGCTGGGAGCAGAGGAAGGTCTCGCACAGGAAATGCTGCACACGCAGCCTGGGCAGGATGTCACACAGCACCGGGGCTGTGCGTGCCCTGCAAAGGCTTCAGAGCAGGGCCTGGCCCCTTTCCACCCTGGCTCAGCCCTGCTGCCACCCCTGAACCAGCTCCCCACACCTGCAAGCCTGCATTGTTCCCCAGTGCCATAACGCTCCCCCCACACAAGAGGAATGTTTCGACAAAGCAGATTTCAAAAGACGACAAAGTGTTATGTCACAGAAAGGAAGAAACCCCAGGATGTGGCCATGAGGATGCAAAGGCCCCCCCCCTTACCTGCTTCTCCCACCATGGACAGGGATGAGATTCCCCAGCCCTCCCCAGCCTCATTAGCGGTGGTTTTATTCCCAGCACTAATTACCTGAACCTCTCCATCCCCCCCAGGGCAGGGAAATCACCTGGAGCCATTCCCACACCTGGGGAGAAAACACACCTGTGCTCACCCAGCCAGAGATGGGTTTGCAAAAAGGGAGAAGATTTTATTTTCAAATGCTATTTGCATGATCTGGAGGTGTGACCTGCAGCACTCTGTGTTAATTATCTCTAATTGATTTACTCAATCCCAGCAGTGCCTCTGGTGGGAGCAGCAGATGCTCTGGGTGGGTTTGAGCACAGCAATAGGAAGTGGCAGATGGCTCCAGTCCCCAGAACCAGGCAGTACAGGATGGATTCAAAAATTATTATAAGATTTATTAACCCTTCAAGAATTATTATTCCATTATACAGCTGGAGAAACAGGGATGAGAACTCGCTCTGAAATTTCCAAGCTGGAAAAGGCCCCAAAATGTCAATGTTCCCAGGAAAAATTAGGGAATAAAACCAGTTGTTCTTCTTTAGCCAAAACATCATATTTCTGCAAAGTCACTTTGTTTTCTTTGTGATTTGTCAAAGCTGGTAACAGAGTGCAAAATAAAACAAATTATTTCCAAACAAGAGTAACTTCACAATAAAAAAAATGTAAATATTTGTACTGACAGAGTGAAAAGAGCTGCTGCAACACTTTCAACATCTTCCCTAACCCCTACTTCCCCACCCAGCATGTTTTGCTTTAGTTTTTACAAGGAATCAACAGTTGGAGAGAGCTTTTGGATTTTCCAGTGGAAAAGAGCTGGAGGGACACTCTTCCTACAAGTTCCGCCAATTAGCGCCTGGCTCCCCTGCCCGTGGCTGCCGTGAATTTTCCACTGCTGGAAATCTTAAATATCAAAACTGGATGTTTTCTTTCCTCCAAGACAAATGGGAGCGTGCTCAGGGCAGCTGACACCACACACTGCTCCCTGCAGCCCTCGGGCTTACAGAACATCCAGCTGTGTGTGACCCGTTTCTCCTGAAAACGCTCATTTTCCACCCAAATGCAGCTTGGCTTTGTCTGCCCGTGGGACAACGAGCAGGGGGAGAGCCAGGACATCCCTGAAATCCTCCAGCTGTTCCCCTTCCTGCTCTGTCCCTCCTGGAGCAGCTGCCCAGCTGTGCCTGTGCTCCAGATGTGCAGCATCACTGCAAACCTGCAGCAGAGCTGGAATAGGGGATGTGACTCATGGGATATCCTGAATTGCAGCTGGAACACAGTGCCAGGGTCAGAGCCTGCTTGGGGACTGCCCAGCACGGGGGCAGACGAGGTGCAAAGCCTCAGTGGTGGTGCCAAACCCAGTCTTGTTTTATTAAAGAGCATTAAAGGACATTTTTTCCCTTTTAAAACCGTAACCCACGCACCACATACCTGCCATTAATCAGAAATTCAATTTCCAACACATTAAATATTTAGAAGCCGTGCCAAAGCAGCGGGACAATAAAGAGCAATAACATTTGGGTGAAGTAAAAGGTCTCATTTAATTTATTCTGCTGCACAAAAGTGAGGCCAAATCCTGGAACTGCCCCTTGCCCCAGCCCATCCTTCCCACCAACACCAGGTGTCTGTGCTTGGCTGGATTTGTGCATCCCCTGCTCTTGTCAGCGGCACTTTGGGCGCCAGGAGGAAGAGTTGGGGCTCTGGGCCAAGGTTAAGGCTGCAGCCCAGGGCAGGCTGGCTCTGCCTGGCTCTGGAGCATCCTGGAGGTGTCCTGGGATCCCAGAGTGTAGGAGCATCAGGGGTGGGATAGGCGGGGATGGAGGGAGAGCAGAGATCTCTGCAGCCAGGTCAGGAACTTGGGGTTCATTGCAAAGGGCCTGGGTGCAGGGCCCTGCTGGGAGCTGCCAGCCACAGCTCAGAGCAGGCTGAGAGAAGTAAAAGAGAGAAGGCAAGAGCGTGGTGAAGAGGGTAAGAGAGCGAGGTTCCCATTACAATACAATAAATCATCTTCTGTGCTGAATATTCTAATTCTCACTAACCAATCTAGTCCAAGATACAAATCCTACAGCATTTACATACAGCCTGTAAGAATCATTACATTACCACACAGTGTTACATTTTAAACCCTAAAAACTCCTCTTTGGGCCCCTTCTGCCAAGCTGTAGGGTCTGCTCTGACCCTTGGAGCTGTCTGCAAGCAGAGGGTGTTGTTCCATCAAAAGGGGATGGAACAGCTGGCCACACCATTGTTTTCCAGTTGTTCAGTAACTGAGGTATCTCAAAGCTTGCTTTCATTTCAATCTCACTCACAGTTTCCATATTCTCAAAATCTTTTGCCAGGCAATCATATTTATAAGGCTTTCCTGTTTCACCTTCCCCAACACCGGAGGTGTCCTGGTGATCCCTGAGATGTCCCGGTGATCCCAATGATCCCAGTGATCCTGGTGATCCCTGAGATGTCCCGGTGATCCTGGTGATCCCCGAGGTGTCCTAGGATCCCTGAGGTGTCCCAGGATCCCGGTGTTCCCGGTGGCTCAGCTGCACTGAGTGTGACTCAGCCGTGCTGAGGAGCAGGGAGGGAGGCAGAGAGAGGATCCTGTGGTGTTAGAGATGGGATCAAACCCCAGCTGCATCTGAAGGGGGGGAAGGGAAACATGGGGAGACAAAAGCAGGATTCCTGTGATCGACTCACCCCACAAGGGTCACCATGAGCCCTCTTTGCTCACAGAATTGCTCTTGAAACCCATCACCATCCAAACCTGGTGCAGCAAAAACACCTTGCAGATGAAGGGCAACTTCCCCTGGGTGGTTTCCATCTCTGGGTGTTTTTTTCTGGGAGCACAACAACCACAGTTCATAAATGTGGAATATTTTCCTTTTCAAGTGTCTCTAGAAGGCAGTGCAAACCCTTGGGAAGGCTCCTGGTGCCAGGGAAGGCAGAGTCCTTCAGGAAAACCTTTCTCCACACTGTGCTGAGCCCAGGGGCTGGGGCATTTCCAGCTGCCCAAGTGGACACATGGAGTTAATCTCCCAAAAACACTGATTTGGGGGAGTTTTATGCATGAGAAGCGTTCAATGAGAAAACCCCCATGGTGTATCTGCAAAATCTCTGCTGAGGGGCCAGGGGGACATCACCCTTCCTGATCCTTTCCAAGGAATCTCCTTCACCTGGGGAGCTGGCTGCAAGCACCATCCCCAGCCCTGCTCCATGCAGTAATTTTAAGGACAATAACCAGAAAACAAATCCATGTCAAGGGCCCCTGGCTGAGCAGGCTGCTTTGAGCCCAGTGCCTGCAGAAAACTGATCCCAGGGGAGCAAGGAGTTTCCTTAATTGGCAAGGGTGAGTACAGCACAGGACCAGGGCAGGGCTTTTCTCAGGATTTTTATTTGGGTGGCAGAGAAATCTGACTGCAACACGGAGCTGGAAAAACAAACAGGTGTGTCCGGCAGCAAAGGGGCCGTAGCTATAGCAATGGGACAGGCCCTGTTGACAAAAGGCTGCACAAAGGACCTTCTCGAGAGATTAAAAGGGGTTTATGAGCTGGCAGGGTTTCCCGGGAAGGCGCCGGCGCTGGATCACGGCCGAAGGCAATTGTTGAAAACTCAGAGCAGGAGCACAAGCACTGAGCACAAATCTGCCACAAATCTGCAGCATCCCCCGGGGGCAGAGCCGGGCTGGGGTTCCTCAGCAGCTCATGGAAGTGTGTGGCTGTGCCCAGGGCTGCTCCACTGCTCCAGCAGCACTGCAGGGCCCCAGCTCTGCAGCAGGCACCCCAAAGGGATGGTTTGGGATGGTTTATTGTGGGCATCACCCAGCTTTGCCTGTCAGATGCTGCTTTTCCTGTTACCCTCTGCAGCTGCAGCCTGGGGCTGCTGCTCTGGCCTGTAGAGGTGTCCAAGGTTTGGGGGGGAAGTGCAGGTGCCCTGCCCAGAGCTTTAGCTCCCTCAAGCCTCCCTTGCTCCCACCCCAGGCACCTGCACTGGGAGAGCTGAAATGCTGCTGCTGGGCTCTGCAGCTGTTGCAAGAGCCCTGATGGCAGCACCTAAAGCAAAACCATGAACAGCAGGTCAGCCCAACACTCATCACACGGTGTCAGCCCCCTTAAATAGCCCCAGGCTCCTGTCTTGCCTTGTTTCTTCTGCAGCCCCTGCACAAAGTGAGGCTCTGGTGCAGCACAAACCTCCTGGCAGATGCAGCAGCCAGGAGAGACACATCTGAGGCAGGGGTTTGGCTGTGCTACCAAAGAGAAGCTCAGAGGTGGAACTGCAGAGCCAGGCTTGGGAGTCAGGGGCTGGTGGGGACGACTGGTGGGACACCAATACCAGCTTTGGCCCAGAGAGATTCACACTTGGATCGAGTTCTGCCACAGACAGGGGGGCCTGAATGCCCAAGCGAACCAACTGCTCACCAGCTGGGGCTGAGCTGCAATTTAATTTTTTCTGGTTTAATTTATCTGAGGCTTTCCAAAGGACGAGTTTGTAATTAAAGCCAAGGATCAGTTGCACTGACAACTGTGTGACCTCATGTACAGCCACTCCACTCCACAGCAAGGAGGAAAAGTCTCAAAAGGAAAAAGCCAGAGATTGCCTTGGGCAGATGATGGGCCACTGGCACTGCCCATCATTGCTGTGCCCATCAGGGTTATAAAGGGCTGATGGGTCACTCGTGTGCCACACTCTGAGGAGGGAACAAACTGGACACAAAGCACGGAGGCCAGGGCTGCCACAGAGAGCTGGTGCTGGGGTAATGTGAAGGATAGGGCGCTGCTTTCTGCGGGAAATCCAGAATCTCCTAGGGAATGCAAACTCCTCTTTTGCAGGAGCCCAGGAATGAAACACATGTTGCAGAAGGCAGTGCCGGGGTTTGCAGCTCGGAGAAGCCTCAGAGCTGCTCTCAGCCGGGGAAATCGGAGCATCTGCAGCTGCCCCGGCCCGCGGAGCCCGGCAGGAGCCGCGGGCAGCGCCGGGCCGTGTGCGGGTGTGGCTGTACGGGACAGGCAATGCCGGTCCCCAGCCCCGGGCCGTGTGCGGGTGTGGCTGTCCCTGTGCAGAAAAGGAGATGTGGGGCCGGGCAATCCCGGGCCGTGCCGGCTGTCCCTGTGCGGAATTGGCCATGCCGGGCCCGGCAGTTCCGGGCCGTGTGCGGCTGTGGCTGTCTGTGTATGGAACAGGCGAGTCCTGGGCCGTGTCCGGCTGTCCGGCTGTGTGGAACAGGCCTGGCCGGGCAGCCCCGGGCTGTGGGTGTCTGTCTATGTACAGAACAGGCGTTCCTAGTCCCGGCAGCCCCGGTCCGTGTGTGGCCGTCCCTGCATGGAACAGGCCATGCCGGGCCCGGCAGCCCCGCTCCGTGTGTGACTGTGGCTGGACGGAACAGGCTCTCCCCAGGCTGCACAGGCCCTGTTCGTGTCCGGTTGTGGCTGTACAGAACAGGCTCTCCTCAGTCCCGCAGCCCCGCTCCGTGTGTCACTGTGGCTGTCCCCGTACGGAACAGGCTCTCCCAGCCCCACTCACGCCGTTCCCGCTGGCGAAGCTCCGAGCTCGGCCGCCTGGCGAGGGCTCGGGGTGCGCTTGAGGCAACGAGAGAGGAGGAAAAGCGATTTTAGTGCGGGAAAAAGTCTCTGAGAGCGGCAGCCACTCAGCCTGGAGAGCCCCGGCACCACCGCTGCCCTGAGCCTTCGCTGGACCCCACAAAGAGGCATCGAGCGTTGGAAAAAACAGGGAAAACCCCCAAGGATCTGGAGGGATCTTTCTTGTGCCCGTCTAACACTGGTTTTGGGGTGAGGAAGGCTCATGGAGCAGAGGAGCTGCTACAGAGCAGGGAAGGCACAAACACAGGGGACAGGCACTGGACATCAGGCCACGTTCATCTGTGGATATTCCCCCTCAATTCTATGTTGGTTTAATTAAAGATAAGCTATTACTGCCCAGCAGCACCCTGCTGGTGGTAAGCATTATTAGTGCAAAAATGAGGCTTTGAGAGAGGATTTGAGTTTCTGGTAAATAAAGCAACTCTTTTATCTCCCCAGGTCCTTCCTCCACAGGATTGCCTTCCTCGACCTAAGGAACAGGAGGAGCCAGAGCAGGAGCACCGAGCACACCCTCCCAGATGCCATTGCCTCTGAAGGGGCTGAGCCATGTTCTGCAGAAAAATAAGGTGGCAAAAGATCAAACACATCACGGTGTGTTTTGAAACTGGCAATTGAGTGGGGAGAAAAAATGATGTTGTTTAAAATCCAGCAGTGTGTCCAATACTGACCCCACAGAGGATGAAATTTTCCTTTTAAATATTAAGTCACAGTAGGAAGGAACAAAACCAAAAACCAAAACAAGCAAACAAACAACCTCCCCCTTCACTCCCCCCCAAGAAAAAACCACTGGTGGGGAGAAAAAAGCCCAACCTGCTGCTCAGACGAATAAAAACTCCAAGGTGGGAGCGGGGAGATTTCTGGAAAACCATTGACGTTTTTGATGAATGAGCTTTCTGTGGGTGGTTGATGTAGAGGAGAAGGGTAAGAAACACAGACATGATTTATTCTCGAGCAGAATGATGAGACTAAAGGTCTCCTGACTCAACTCTTCTCCTGACTCAAGAATTCATCTTTTTGTTTCCTGCCTTTGCAGATTCTGCTGGGTGCCAGGGAAAGCCACGCGATTTGCGCACTTCCCATCAACAGCACGGTCTGTTTGGGCTCCAAGGCAACAAACCCAATTTAAAGCCTACCTTTAAAAGCTGAACTAGATGTGCTTAAGATTACACCTTAATTCCATATTTAACGTGATCCAAGATAAGCACAGTGATGAACTGAAGCCCCAGTAAATGTCTACCTAATACGCACATCGAAGCGTTATCATAGATGATTTATTGGAGAGGAAAATCAGCAGAGGATGCTTTTGCTGATTAGAAAGTATAAAATCCTAAAGGGGAGCATTTCCTGTGATTCCTCAGGTGTTTTGTTGGTTCTTGGTGGTTGAGGAAGTTAAAACCTTTGGTGTCTGAAAGGCAGCGAGGTCAGAGTTCCAGCCCCCAACACAAAGGTGTGTAAAAGATCAGAGAATCATGGAATAGGATTGGAAAGGACTTTAAAGCCCATCCCATCCCACCCCCTGCCATGGAGAGGGACAACTTCCACTGTCCCAGGTCACTCCAAGCCTCATCCAACCTGGCCTTGGACACTTCCAGGGACGGGGCAGCCACAGCTGCTCTGGGCACCCTGAGCCAGTGTAAGGGGAATGACTCATTATACAGAGCTAAAAAGAATTCAGTGTGGCCTTACCAACACCTACTGGATGTGATAATCCAGCTGTGAGGAGATGCCAACCAAGTGTTTTGGAAATGAGCCTGTGAGAGAAGCTACCACTGACAAACATTTGCAGGCACTTCAATTCACATTTCCTTAGGTTTCATAAAATTGACTTTTTCCATGCAACGCAAGTTTAAATATTTGTTATTTGCACTGCAAATGTTAAGAAAAAAACTCCAAAACGCACTAAGATTTATGCAGTAAGATTATGGAAAGTCAGACAGTAAAGTGGGGAATGGAAAGAAGAAACCAGCTGAAAAAAAAAAATTCATTGCTGTTGTCAGAGAAGGATTAGAAGGAAAAACTCCCCAGCCAAACTGTGAGGAAAGACCCCATGTTTGACACAGACCAGTTATCTCTTCTCCCCCTCTTTCCCATGCTCCCTAAATCCAAACATTGATTCTTTTTATATTCAAGGAATGGGAATTTCTAAATGTTAAGGACCACTACAAAACTGCCCAAGATTCCCATCTATTTATCAGGAATGCTTGTGGATGTTTCCAGTTGGAGGAAAAAAGAGTTTGGGGTTTTTTTCCCCAGGTTTTATGGCTGCATACCCACGTGTGAGGCCCACTGCAGTCTGGGCTGGAGCTGGGTACCAGCTCTTTATTATTTGTTCTTTCTTAGGTAAAAATCAGGAAAGATTTTGCTGCAGAATAGACCTGATTACATTAGCCCTGAATGCCATGGAAAGAATGAGCTTTAATCTCACTTCCTTCACCTCTTACTTATTCACAGTGGATTTCTCTCTTATTCACTTGAATCAGGGCTGACTACTTTGCTTTAAAAGCAGAGTTGAGGTGGGCCAGACTTCGGCTTCCCCCTACAAAACCCTGGTTTTTTCCTGTTTTTCCAGGCAATGTTACCAACAGATATTTTGTTCCAGTTATTATCCAACCTGGCCCCTGGTCCAGTGCTGAAAAGCAACCTCTTTACATATCCTAATGTGTTTTCCAACATTCTAGAGCTTTCCCTAAAGGCCAGGTCAAGCTTTTCAAGGCTCCCAGGGTTGTGGTTTTGTCCCCTGGAAACAGGAATGATGCTTGTCCTGGTGCCTCCCCAGCAGACCCAACACAATTCACTTCAGGGGGATTCACCATTGAAAAGGGGAAGGAGCAAATCAGATTATTGGGATGTTTTCTGCCCCAGTGTGCCCAGATTTTACAGCAGGGTATTCCAGGGAGTTGCAAACAGTCGATCCAGGTTTAAAATGGTATCAACAGGCAGGTGCTGCCCTTGTGTTTGTGAAGGTACAAAACCCACTGGAAACTGAGCTGGGCTGTGAAAACACAGGGATTGGGCCAGGTCTGTTTTCAACACAGCTCAGCCTGCTCCTAAAAGCAGTTTTTTTCAAAGTCACCCACCTCTAAGCTAACTGGCAGCCTACTTCTGGTCTCTTGGAAGAAAAAGAGTCTCAGTGAACTTGACCTGAACAGCAGATCCAAGGTGCTAGGGAGGTGCTGCCCTCTGTTACATTCCAACGCCTGGCCCCACACCACATCTCACAGCAATTACACTGAGTTTTTTCAGGTTTATCAGCTGAAACCTCAAACCTCAGGGAACAATCCTCGCTCTCCCACACCCTCACAATCCTATTATTTATTTGTGTTGAATAAAATTACCTAATTAGCCCATTCTCCAAGGAAACAACTTGCAGCTTTAGGCAAATACAGGAAGATGTTGACTTGACACAACCCTTTCCTCCAGCCAAACCCAAGGCAAACAAGCTTTTCAATTAAACCCACTGGAGCAGGTAGGCATAAGCACCTCTGCTGATAAACATCACTAATTAGAATCAACACCTACTAATACAAATCTCAGCTTTACAGGAGACATCTGAGGCCTCCAGACGTGTGTTTCAGGTCTCAAAGTAAATACACACAGGGACTGAAACCAATGGATATCCACAGGAAAACTGAATTTTTAGGGTAAGGCCACTGGAATGTAAACAGCAGGGCTGGAATTTAAGAGATGACTCCAGAAGTCTGGGTCCTGCATAGCTCAATGTAATATCAGATATTTACCAACCACATGAGGACAAGCAGGTTTGCTTACAGGCATGGAAAATGAGGATTCCTAAGAAAAACCCTGGATCTCACTACAAACTTCAGCATTAAACATTCTGTGAGGAGAGGAGAAAAACAAACAGAAAACAGACACCGTGTTGTACTTTTTTTGATTTTATAGAATTTTTACAATATATTTCTCTTCATTTGCATATTTTACCCACATCTGTAGCTTTCTTTTTACATGTTGAACTGAACTGGAATAAATCTAAAGGTCTGATATATTTTAAACAACTGATAAAAATTGCAAAGTAGTAAACCCGTAAGAAAAGAAATTATAAAACTCTTGTTTTTAAGTGTTTAATGAAAGCAAGTCAAATGTATCATTAGGAACAATATGATTTGTTTTAAATACATCATAGGTGATTCAGGCAGGACAACTTTTTTAGTTTTTCTTATATTAGGCACATTTTTTTCAGCATACCTGTTTTCCAGACAGTTTTATACAATTCAATATCATCATTCACATCCACTTGGAACTTCTGCATAATTTTTAAAATGTGATTGATCATGAATATTCATTATTGGTATTCTATTCCTCTTTCTTTAGAGCTACCAGGAAGGAAAAAAAATAATCAGTGTTTCTCGTCTGTTAAAAAATCCATAATTAATGATTTGAGTTATAAGGCAGCAACAGATTCAGTGTCAACTCAGGTCACAGTCCTTCAGTTCCATCTAGTGGGTAGAAATTATATTTAGTGGACACTGTTCCTAGACAGTTCCTTCAGGG
This sequence comes from Camarhynchus parvulus, assembly GCF_901933205.1. Classification (NCBI taxonomy): domain Eukaryota; kingdom Metazoa; phylum Chordata; class Aves; order Passeriformes; family Thraupidae; genus Camarhynchus; species Camarhynchus parvulus. Next base: position 307,666 of record NC_044589.1, read on the forward strand.
CAAGATGACTGACTCATGAGGCCAGTCACTGCTGGTAGAGTAAGTTGAGTGGTAATGCCTAGCAAGGAATTCTGGCCACTCCTGTGTCGTCCTTGCAGCCTCATGTCTTCATCCAGAAAGCAAAAGGACAGTCCAACAGAAAAAAAGTGACTGTGACAGAGCTGTGACGGGTTCTATGAATGGTTTATTTACAGTCTTCATCCCTGATGTGAGAAAAGAAAAATCCTTCTTTGACTGATGGGCAGATGCCAGCACAGCAGCCCAGTGCAGATCCATGATTCCTCAGCCATGGGTGCCCATGGAGGCAGTGAAGAGGAAGTCTTCCTGCTCCAGAGAAGCAATTTCCAACCTGTCCCATCCACATGACTCTCTAACAGCAGTTTAGGAACATTTCCTTTTGGTGGAGCAACTCCCCATGCCAGGATGTGTTCCAGCAATGACAAGGAGTGAAGCAGGTGGTTCCCAGGGATCCCTGACAGCCCTGCAGGGAGGCTGCAGACTCAAACACCTTGATCTGTGCATTAAAGGTACACCACAATCCTGATAATTCCCTTCCCATCCTGATGTCTTTAAGGAAATCAACTCATGATGCTCAAGGAGGCCTTTCAGAGCAGCATCTCTCTGCTTCCTTTCAGTCTTCCACAAACACTACACTTCTCCTGAATCCTGGCATTCTCATTTGCTAAGAGAGCCACTCCATTCCTGAAAGCATGGTGCTTCTTGGTCTTCAGTTTTAAGTCTTTCAAGCAGAAAATCCCATTCTGATTCAAGCACTTGGCTGAACAGAAGTCAAAACAAAACTCTACAGCACAAGAGGCCATCAAAAAAAATCCAAGGGATGTATTACTGCATGTTTCCCTCTCAGAGGGAGATTGGGCCACCCTTAAACTCCAGCCCCAGCTGAGGAGACCATCAGTTCAGAGGACACTCCCCAAAGCAGGGCTCCTGTGCACTGGTATTTGGGCACCACTCAAATTTTGGACAAGCAGGGTCAATAAATACATTTCCTTCTGACAGAGCCACTGCTTCACACAACTTGCATTCAGTTACTATTAGAGCTTTTGGCTGCCTTTTTTTTTCCATTCTCCAGTGTTGGGGTGAAGAAGCAAAGAAGAAAATATTTAGCATTAAAAGTAATCTGAATTTATAATTGACAAGCCCAACTCTACAAACTGTGCAATGGTGCACAAAATACAATTCTGTGTTCTTTTTAACTCTTTGGAAAGGGAATAACCAATATAGCTGTGCAGGAAGAAAGCCAATTTATTGCAGCATAGAAGGTCTGCAATTCAATCCATGTTCACTAAGAGAAACGTGGTTATTGCTCTGTAAGATAAGAGTGGATTGACCATTAACCCCACCCTGAGTGCTGGGAGTCGGGGTTCCCAACATTGCCAAGAAGGACTTCCTAAACCACTAATATCAAAATAACTGAAGGAGAAAAAATTTCTTCTCATAATTTCTTGTAAAGATGTGATTTTTCAGAAACATGTCAGTTCTTCAGGTCTTCATATCACCACTGCCTTGTGACTGAAGGCCAGCCTTTGCTCTCTGCACTACAATAATGGGCTGTTTGGAATAATGCATTGGACATAAAGCAAGGTAAGAACAGGTGACCCAAAGAACAGGAGAAACATAAAGCTCTTGCACGAGGATGCTGTGAAACTGGAATCCTTCAACTGCTTTGCAAATCACCCACAATTTGTTTTACAACCTGTAGTTTAGTAAGAATTGAAATCCTTTTCCTTGGGAAGCAGCCTCCAAAGAAAAAATGACAGGATTCAAGCGTGGACCATTAGTGCAGCAGGCACCAGATTCTGCTTTGCCTGTTTCACCCTGAAGATGTACAACAGATGCTGCTGATGGCATCACCCCAAGTTCAGCACTATTTTCTGAAGCTGACACCTTTGATGGATCAGGTTTCCTCAGGAGCAGACAATACAAACGTGGGGGCCTTCCATTCTCATACTTCAGCTACCTTCTTTCCTTTACTTCCTCTGAATAAAAAACAATATTGTTCTGTTTACTCTAACATGCTACAATATGTGCATACATAACTGTAGGACGCATGAGTTACTTCAGGATGTGCTTTTTCATTGAAGTGAGCTGTTACTTTTACAAATTCTACATCGAGGTGGAAGGAAGGAAGAAAGGCTGCAGAGTGCTCATACACTGAAGCTGAAGGAACTTCTCCTGAATGGAGTTAAGATGTTTGTTCCCATGTCCTATGGACAAACTACTCTATCCCATGCACTCCGGCCTGAGCCAGTATTAAACATTCCAGAAACTTGTTGATTTGTTTGGATAGTTAATGGCAAGGCTGATAGCAGCAATGTTTTTCAGGGCCTAGAAGAGAAAAGGAAAAACAAAGTCACACCAAATAGTCTCCTCAAGCCCAAAGTATAAAGAAATCATATGAAATTGAACAGAAATAGAAACCTAGAATAATGGACTGGTTTGAATTGGGAGGAACCTTAAAGATCATTTCATTCCACCCCTGCCGTGGGCAGGGACACCTTCTACCAAGCCAGGGTGCTCCAAGCCCTGTCCAGCCTGGCCTTGGACACTTCCAGGGCTGGGGCAGCCACAGCTGCTTAGGGAACCCTGTGCCAGGGCATCCCCACCCTCATGGGAAGAATTTCTTCCCAATATCCTAGAAAAGCATTTGTGCAGAGTTCACTCACAACTTTCAGAGGCCTGTCAAGGTACTGTAACGACCAAGGACATTAATATCTCTTTATAAACTCCCTGGATGATGGGAAATCATCCAGGGTCTGCCACAAAGATCCCAGACCCTCCCAGCCCTGGGGCTGCAATCCTACCTGTGCTGTGCAGCGATGAAGATGATCTTCAGTATTTAAGGCAAGCAAATACTCCTGTAGAGATCCAAGCTCCTGCAGCCAGAAAACATGCAATGAACACCAATGTTTCTACCAAAGGTGATATTCTACTAATTAACATCAAAATGCTGATCATTAGAGTCCCCAAGAACCAAAGGTATCAGAACTGCACACCAGACTCTCCCAAACTAGAGCAGAGTTTGTGATCACAGAAATGAGCTCATGACACTGTTCATATTTAAAGTTCAAAACCAACTCTACAAAAACCACAGGCAAATACCTTTAAAGTAATTATTAAACCAGAATTGCTCTGAGAATAAACAGTGGCTTTAGGGCCTTAATAGTCATGACTATCACTTAAAAGTCCAATGATGGATAAGATAACAGAATTCCCCTCTAATTAGAACTTGCTGCCACACTCCATAAGTGAAAGTTGTTAATGTTTCTGTAGCTCTGAGGGATAAAGGAAAACTGAATTTAGTGTAAAACTGTCATTCCCAGCACTGAGGAAAGGAGGCTTAGAAACAGGAACTGCTTACAGTAACTCTGTTTTCTGTCACAAAGAAGAGTTCTGCCAGTGCACGATGAAGAGGAAGGAGGATACCAGGCTTGGCTGAGTCGTGACATGAGTTGTTTTCCATGTGGGTGAAGAGCTGCCAAAGTGGCTTCAATAAGGTGAGGTCACAGTCCCTGAGAAAAAAGTAATTTAAATGAAATTGGGATGCAATAGTGAGTAACCACCATGACCATTTCTGGGAATGGAGAGGGGAAACCAAACCAAATCAAATTTAAGAGAACAAAACCATACATTTGTGACAGTTAACAATAAAAAACCCCACTTTGTTAAATGCTCTTGAATCTAGAAATACTCATGCCATACATACAGAAGCTTAAGAACATAGATCTCTTCTAAAACTCAATTACAGGCTTAGTGGTACAACTAAAAATAATAATTTAAAAGCTGTTTACTTTACAGAGAATCAGATCATCACATCACCAGGTTATTATTTCATCCTTACCTTAATTCTGCAGTATAATTAATACAAAGAGAATAAATTTCTAGTAAATCTACCTTTGTCCTGATTTGTGATGATTTTGTTTTCTTTATAATGACATTTTAATTCACTAGACTTCTTTAAAGGCCGGCAATGAAGAGAGAGTAAAACATTCCTGCTATCAAAGCAGAAATTATATCAAAGCTATCAAACACTGTAAATTGCATCTGACAGACAAATTCAGAAAACCTGCTTGAAATCACAGGGGGTTTTTTTGCTTTAAAATAGTATCAATTTAGTGCAAGATGTGGAGCGGTGCACTCACCCCTGGCTGCTGCACTGCACTATCTTCAGGAGCAGGTGGATGGCCTTGAGGCGCTGGTGCCCCGTCTGCCGACACGCCACTCCCACCTGCCACTCCCAGATCCTGGCCAGGGGCAGGTGAGGAATTACCCTTTCCTCAGACAGCATCTGCTTTAGAATTTCAAACCCTGGGAAAAAAAAGAAAACTCAAACAGCTGTTCAGTTTCGTAGGGACACGTTTTGTTCATATAGTCAAGTATTTGGAATTCAATATTTGAATTAAAGTGCCAAACAAAAATCTGAGATAACTCTAAATTACATCCTGATGTGGCAACTCTTTCCTGAGGAAAAGCTTACATAAAAATTGGAAAGAATCATATCCAAAATTAAATTTTTGCCCAAATAAGGCAAACAAAACACAGGCTCTCCCTATTATGACATGCAGTAGAGTTTTGCTGATAGCAAATAATCCATCAACCTCAATTTCATTAAAAATATTTAAACTCTGAAATAAACTAACAAAACCTCTTATGCTAAAAATTAGACCCAGAACCATCCTATTTTAAAGGACAACCACTTTGGAAAAATGCAATTACCAGTATTTCTGTTTCCAATTATGGCATCCTGGAGTGTTTACTAAATACTCTGTGTAATTACTATCATATAATGAGATTTTGCATGCAAATTACATTATTATAATTGTAATCTCCAAGTATCTGTGAAGATTTTGTGTTTCTACCCCAAAATCACAGGAAATAACAGACATCAGTTGAGTTTCAACTTGAACGGATCATGTTAAAATTGATCACATGAAAAACTGATCATGTTATTTCCAAGACACTGAATGCAAATTCTAAGTCAAGGAAAAGGGATAACCACAGGTTTCTCAAAGCTCAACAAAATGACTAAAAAATGCCCTTTTCAATACATTCTGAGTATCTCTTACCTGTCTGAAACCTGCCCAGATGACCTGCTGTCACTGTAAACTTATAACCCCACTCAGTGTTGCTCATGTCAGAAGTAAATCTGTAGTAGAGCATGTCTCCTGTGTGCAGGGAAGGAAGAAAGCCAACATTACTATCTTCTGAGTTAATTTTGCCATCTCAAATATAACTGAAATGAAAAGTCTGAAATTAATTAATCCTAGATGTCTTCATTTAAGGGAGGTGGTCTTTTATTTTTTGGTAACTATGAAACACAAAGAACAGGTGACAAAGAGGAGGCTGAAGCAAAACCCACAATAGTTTCCCCTGTCTAAAGATACTGGATAGGAAGGATAATGTCTTTTGCATTTTTGACAACTAAATATAGGAAATTAAAGAAACTCCATATTCTCCACATGTAACTTCACTTTTCCAATTGTGTCACTGGATCAGTTATGATTTATGACACAAGAACCTCTATACAGGCAGCCAAGTTCTTTCCAACAACACTTGAATTCATGGGACAAAAGGTTTGAAATATTTGAAAATAAAAATAATATTTTTACACGTCAGAAAATTAAAATGAACATTTCTGCTCCAAGGAAGAAAACTGTTAAACTTAATCACTTTAAATAGAAGGACTATCAAAACATTTGACCACTTTACAATCAGGCAGAAAACATTCAAAAAGTTTTTGCCATTGTGGCATCTTCACCTTCAGAGATAAATCCTGGTAGTTGGCTGTAACACTATACAAAACATCTTCTTACCTACTGTGCTCTATAATACTACACCTGTTAAAATAACTTTCTGCCCCATGAAAAAGCCTGTCATCCTGGGACAAGCAGGTTAGATTTCATTGGGAAGCAGAATTTTCAAAGTTTCATGAGCAAGAAAAATTTTGAAAACATTTTTTAGTATTTAAAATGAAATATCTGTAAAAGAATTTCCCTTTTTATCATGAAATAGAGACAGTGTTCTCTCCTATTCATAAGAGAAAGCCCTTCAATAAAATGAAAAGCCCAGAAGCCTTCAAATGTCTGGTTTCAGCTAAAACCTGCTGGAATCAAGAGCCTTAATCCAGACAGCCTTGGTTGGAAATGAATTTCCATAAGGTGAAACTCAGGTTTCACACCCAAGGCTGCTCTAAACAATGAGCTTCAAAGTTCAGCTCCTTGGCAAACCTCAGCAGCTATTAGGGATGAAAAAGAAGACAGATAGAAGTTCACAAAAATCTAAAATATTTCTACAGAACACACATCTGCTTTTAACCAGTACCTTGCAACCCAAACCCAGCACTTGTAACCCAAACTGGTTTGCTAAGAAAGCTCCTAAATCTCTTTACAGGTGCTGACAGTGCTTGAAGTCAAGAGCTTCCTGCAGTGCCCAGTGCTCAGTGGGTTAAACCAAGGTAAAACCAGAAGCAGGGGACTGTGCAGTCCTTGAGCTCCCTGGCATTTGCTCCTCACTGTGCTCTCACAAATGTGCTTAGAGAATCCAGAGTGCAGCTGGCAGTCAAAGCCGGGGTTTTTTCCAGCTGTGCTCTGTGGTACCAGCTGGAGCCAAGGTGCTGGCACTGGCTCTCTTTGCTCAGAGCAGCAGCAGAGCACGGAGACAGAGATAAGCATATCTTTTCTTTTTTAAATAAAAAAAACATGCTTCCTGTGGAAAGTAAGACAAGGCATAAACAATGTCAGTGAATATCGTGCAGAACAAGGACTGTGTTGGAACAGAATCAAGATCAAATTTGTTTCCAGTAGCTGAGTGCATGCTTTGACTGAGTGGTGGAAAGAAAAGGTCACAGCACAACAAGAGATAAGGCACTTTGCAGAAACAAATGCAAGAGCAGCACGTCAGAGCAAACAGAGTGGGACAAGGAAAGGATTGGCTTTTTCCCTGCACATCTCAGGATATTTAACTCATCAGGAGTTTCTCTCAGGAGTCCCAGCAACATCCTGTATGCCCTTGAACCAGTCCTGCTCACCTGGAAGCTCGAAGTCAGTCCATTTCTGGGGGGAGCCGCTGAAGCTGTGCCGGTCCTGCTGGAAGTCGCTGCTGCTGGACATGAGCAGCTCATCACAGCCCTCCTCTGTGTTACACTGCGAGTCAAACTTGATGGAGAGGTAGATAGCACCAGGAATGTGAACTTTATCCTGAGAAATAAACACAGCAGCTTTGTGTGCTGTCACACTGTACAGCCCACTGAACTTTCACTATATGAACACGGGAGATATAAAAATTACAGCATCTCTGTGAGTTTTTTACTTTGATATTTTTACCCTGAGCTAATTTACCAAATGTAAAGCATGGCTTATTGTTCACATTAGCTGTTAAGCATGTAAAATGAATTGCCAGCAATGCTCTCCTTTTTTAAAAGCAGTAATTGTTGCTGATATTGATCTCACTGCCAGAACCTAAGGGGTGATATGCATTTTAAAAATGAAAATCAGAGGAGTCAGAGCAGCAGGGAAACCAAAAATCCCAAGACTGCCCAGAGGCAATAATTACTTAGCAAACTATATCAGAAAAATGCTATCAAACAGTATCAAGAGAAGAAAGTCAGAAATTGTTTGTGACAGGGAAAGAGTCTAAAATGATAAATACAAGAAAAAAGACACCACTCCTACTTTCATCTAACAGCACAAGGGCCAACTGGAAGAGGCCAACTGAAACAAATCTTTGGAAAGGGGGGTAGAAACATTTGATTATTAAGGCCTTGAAACCACTTATAAATCTGATCTGCTTCAAACACATGCACAGTAAAACCATGTAAGTTATTCACTTTTCATAGGATTGAATTAGAATTCCATTAAAGTGCCTGATTGAACACATTTCTTTGCAGGGCAAGGCCTGAGCTATCTGACATCAGCCTTTTCCAAGGAAGACTGAACAGATTTCAGATGCTTCAAGCACAGAATTCAGTCCCACAGATACCCATGTGAAACTCTGAGAGGCTTCTGCTCCAACCCCTGGGTGATTCCAGCTTCAAGTGATGCCTGTAACCCCTGCCTGCCCTACCTCAAAGTTGGTGTTGTTGTTGTAAGGATGCTGAGATTCTCTCATCTGCACAGCCATCCCTGGCTCCTCCATGAACTGACAGGCTGTCAGGGCCATGGTCCCCAGCATGCTCTCCTTGCACCCATGCAGCACTTTCTGCAGAATCTGGGGAGGAGAAATGTCATGGAAATATAATTTACTGTCAAAAGAACATTTACAACTGAACATTCTGATGGCTGACACGAGTCATGTCCAGCCACACAGTATTTTGGAAGAAGGAACCAAGGAACCAGCAAGAAAAAAAGATAAATTCAGAAATTATGCCTGCAAGTGTCATCTCCATAAGCACAAAAGATTTCACTCTGTCTTCTGTTCTAAAAGATGACAGATATTGGCCATGTCTCTTCACACAACTGCTAGAATCAAGGCTAATCCATAAAATAATTAACAGGAAACTAAAGCTGCAATCAAGTGAGATAAACAACTTTGTTAGCATACTAAACAGGCATCTTTACCTTCTAGACCTACAGGTTTTGATTTGAATAGAACATGTCATATATTTCAGCCTTCAAAAACAAAAAAGTACAACTCTGTGCACAAGAAGAAATGATAAAGTATCAATGAGATGGCTGAAGTTTTGAAAGCAGCAGATGCAAGTCCTGTACATTTAAAACTACCCAAAAATGCCCTTTAATCTATCAGGACACACTAAAAAGAATTTAGAACCACCTGAGCCTCCTTTTTTCTTATTTTTATAACAGTGCATAAAAGCCCTGAATCCAGGAATTCTGTTACTTGAGGCCCTTTCATGTCATCAGAGCAACTCATTAAGGCCATGTCTTCATCTACCATCTCCCAACTCCTCCTACAAAATGTAATCCACCAGCTCAGGCCAGCAGGTTCATCTCCAAATCTGCCAAAAACTGATTTCTTGGGAAAAGGAGTTTAAAAAACAAAGCAGCATGTAGCAGTTTCCTGGATGCACTCTGCACATGCAGAACAGCCTAAGACAAAGGCTAGGTTTTGGCATTTAATATGCCTTAATAGATTTTATTCTATCAGTTCATCCTGCCCTTTTCTGAACCCATAAAAACACCCTGGGGCAACAATTTCCATGACTTACTGTGTCAAGAGCCTGTTCTTTTGGTTTGTTTTGGACCTGCCACTTATTACCTTAATCTGACACTCCTTTGTTTTCTTACTGGGAGGGCCAGTGAATAATACTGGCTCTTAACTTTTGCATGCTATTTACTGCTTTAAACCTACAGAGAAAGAGGAACAGACTTTTCCATTACTCCTTCTCCCTCAATGCCCAACAGGGGAAAGATCCAGAATGAAGAAAACCAGTTGGTTCCTCATACTGAAATTATTTTATGGCTGTAATAATCCCTGTCATTCTTCTTCAGGCCTCTTCCAGTTGTACTGCATCTTATTTTAATTTTTTAATGAGATGAGGGGAGTCACTGCAGTGCAAAAGAGTGCACAGTATTGGTTCAGTGGCATATCAATGCCTTCTGCTTTATTTTTCATTCCCTTTTTGAAGATTCCCAGCACTTGATTTGTTTTGACTGCTGTGAAGCCTTGAGCTGACACTTTCATTACAACATTCTATTGTAATTCCAAGATCACTTCCACCACCAGCTCATCAGTGGAGCAGCAGGTATTACAATATAGACATTGAGATCTAAGAAAAAGCAGCTTTTAAAAGGCACTGCCAATTTTACCAATTTCTCTAGATTACCATCTATATTGTCTATTTTCAAACCAGACTGCCTATTTTACCAGTTTCTCTTTCATAACTGAAAGAGTTCTCTCTAGACAGCTATTTTTTTTCATTTTCTCTTAACAAGATCAGCACATCAATACACTGACAGATTCCAACTGTTTTTTCAGAACTAATTTAAATTTCGGGAGTTTCAATTTAGTTGCAAAAAGGAACTGCAAGTATTTCTGTTAGTCAGAGTCTCATGGCATGTGGGCACAGGTTTTGTTCACATGTCTAAGTGAAATCCACTTACTTTTTCCCATAGCTGCTTTTCCTCTAGCTGCATCAGCATGTCCAGGATGTATGTCATATGGGCTGGGCCACTGAGGTCTAGGATTTCCTCATTTATTGCCACATCATCAGGCCACTCAGCTAACAAGGATGCCAGCACATGCCTGGCATAGAGAACTGCAATAGCCTCATTGACACGATACAGGTAATCCCTGACAGCCTTTTTACTCCTGGAGTCCAGCTCCTTGTGCAGGAGGATGGAGCTCTTGGTGCGGCGCTGCTTGGCATAGCTCAGCTGCAGGTCACTCTCTGTGTTGGTGATGAGTTTCTGGGCTACAGGATTGGTTTCTTCTGTTGCTTTATCACACAGTACAGGCTTTGACTGCAAGAAAAGAAATGCAAGTTTGAAAGCAGGCTGTCAGTAATTTGCTGCCTTATGTTTGGATATCTGAGCGGTCAAACTGCAAGCTGAATTTATAAATGAATTTGTGAAAAAAAAACCCCACAAATGTAGGCTCTCTCACACAGCTGTAGATTCCCTGAGAAACATTGTTTATGTCTACACACACTGATGCATTTGTGGAAACAGCAGTCAGAATTTTAACCAGAAGTGTTAACTGAAATTCACCTACAGAGGTAAAGCTGCCAAGTGCCCTGAAATGAGGCAAGCTGGGAGGGTCTTTTGGAGATCACTTGCTCCAAATTTGACTTAAGGCTGAGATAACTTCAAAATCAGGGCTTTGTCCAGTTAAGTCTGGACAATTTCCAGGCGTGGGTATTTCACAGCCTCTGTATAAGCTGTTGAAAGACCTATTTTTTTCTTATAATTATGTGAAACTGCTTCAGGAAGCTCCTTCTCCTTTGCTATGCAACTGATAAACAGCTGTGCTGGTGACACCTCATGGCCAGGAGTGAGCCCTCAAAATAAAGCAGAGCTGTGGGACCCTGAAATTGAATGCAAAACCCAAAGCTTGCAAGTGTAGTGTCTACTTCACAAGATAAATTCATTGCTTCCTTGTTCTGCTGAATTTAAGATAACAATGATATGCTAAAACAGTAGCAGGGCATAAGCTTACAGCAATGAGATACAATCTCTCTTGTGTAAGGGGAGGAAATTACAGCCTGTAATCACAATTTGTTCTCCTGACCTGGGAATCAAGCTCTTTCAGTTCCTTAAGGAAGGAATAACAAGGAAGAAAGACTTGCTTTTTCTACCTGCTCATTCATTTTGACATAAAATATTGATAACAGATTATTTCAGATGTATAAAAAAATATCTCAGACACAAATGCCAAAGTTGATTATTTTCCAACTGTTGCTGTTTGTAGAGGTGTCCATACCAAACAGGGTAAGATGATCATATCTGTATCCACTGCCTTGGAGCTCTGCTCCTCCAGCCTCAGGCGTTTGCTGGGCTGCCACTTCTGAGCCAGGGTCCGGATCCTCTCATCTGTTGTGATCACATCCCCATCAAACCTTCACACAGGCAAAGAAATCAAAAATACACACATGTGTTTCCCAAAGTAATGCAAACTCAATTAGGGCAATTAAATGCAAATTAAATCTTCCCACCTTCTGTTTTGGAAAGATTAAGCTCTGCCTATTTTTATCATGTTAACTGTTCCCCTGTTCTAACAAGCCAAAGGATTTAAATGTTACAAAATCACTCATTTCTGTGAGAACATGGTGTCTCTGTGAGATGCTCTGAGTACCAGAAGCCACATGTGAGCTCTTGACTCTTCTTCAGTTCACAGAATTTAGAGCCATAGTGGATCTTCATATGGGAGCTACCACACAGGAAAGAGCATGTGATGTGTTTCAGAAGATGGTGACTTGCTTCCATAAATACAACTTAGCAGGAGTTTATTTCCTTACTTTTTCACACATGAAAACCAAATCTTATCCATGGAAGAATTTCTATCCAGTACTGAGAGGATTTTAGATTTTCACCCACCACTTTCTCTGCTGGACCCAGAACTTCACATACCTCTTCTGAACTTCCAGGAAAAAAGATTCTGTTCTTTTCATCTGCAGCTCATACATGGCTCGAAGAATGTGGAGAGGTGCATTAAGTGCATCGTGTGTCATCTGAGCAAGGAGCAAAAAGAAATTTAAAAAACCTCAAAAATACATCAGAGGGGGAGTAGAAAGACTGAATTTCTTTAAGGATGACCTTATTTCCCACTTTATAGGTAGAGAATTAATTAACTTAGTATCTGGATTAATAATAATGAGAAGCAATTTAGCAAAACACTGTATAATGATTTTGTAGCATTCATTACTGTAGTTCTATTTTATTTTCTTTAAAAAATGATGCATAGAAATCACAGACTCATACTCTATAAATTTAGAAGGAAAACAACCACATGAATTACCAAATGTTTTATGCAACTAGCAAATGCACATTTACTCAAAAGGAGGTAAATTAATTTAAATACCAAGAAGCAAATTTTGGTGGCTTCATCCAAGCCCTCCAGAGGATCAAGTTTGTTCTGCTCTAAGTCAACAGGACCAACAGGCTGCTCCACATCCTGATCTTGTTCCCTGTCTTCCAGTTCAGTATCCTCCTGTTCAGCCAGGGAACTGATATCTTGCTTTGAGGAATACAGCATTATTGACAAAATCTACACAAAAAAAAGGTAGCATATGGTGTGACAGCTGCAGGTATTTGTAGTTTATTGGCAATCAGCATCTTAGAGGAACATTATCAGACCTGGACAGTGCTTAACAAATGCTATTTTACAAAGAAGCACACCTAAAAATAAAAAACCAACCCCAAAACACAAACCAAAACCATTTCCCACTTCACTAATGAGTTACACCTTCCATGCTGCTGCAAAGACAACTTCAGTGATTAGCTGAAAGTGCAAAGGAAGTTAAGAAAGAAATTATTTAACCATTTCAGTCCATCAAAGATTTGAAGATTCCAAGACAAAAACAGAGCAAAGGTGACCATCACAAAATGCCAGTGATGCACCTACACACCCTGCTCCTTTGAAAACAGCCATTTGGCTTCATCATAGTCCTAAAGATGAATTAACACAACTCCTGCCCAAGATAAAACATAACTAACAGTTGAACCACACTTATCTTTCAGCAATTAACAACCACTGTGAGAGAATATGCCCACGTGTGCATTGATCTCCCCACCTGCACTGCAGCAAAACCTTGTGCAAGCCTTTCTTTGAGATTATTTTCTAAATTGAAGAATGGAATTCTCAAGAACAGTCTAAATAAAATCCATACAACAATCTGAGTAGGTGAGTAATGTCTCATCCTGCAAATTGTTTTCCAAATAAAATCAGATTAACGAAAATCAGCTCCTGCTTTAAAGAATTTAGTCTATTATCCACAGGATTATGATGGGCAGGAGAATTAAGGGATACAGTTAAGTGAACATTGTTTTAGAGACTAATTAGGGATAATGAGTCCCCAGGAGGGCAGTGTACTACCATAACCTCTCATGCCACTGTGTGAAGCCTGACTTTTTACAAAATGTCACTTTTCTTACCTCCAAGTCTCGGAGAAGCCAAGTCTTACTGAAGCCAGTTCCTTTGCTACACTTCTTCACCAGAAGTTTGAGTAAACCAGACTGAAGAAAGGCAGACTGGATCTCCTTAAAGCCATGAATCTGCACACACAGACACACACACACACAGATAAATAACTAAAAAAGGAACAATGCATCACAGTGCTTGTGAGGTCTTGTCACACAACCTTGGGTGAATTTCCTGCCCAGATGAATTACACTGGGAATCTTTTTCCTTGCATTTCCCTAAAATAAAAATGCCCACTTCAAATCCCTTAAGGGTATCATCTGTGACATGCACAGAGTAGTAACTGAGGAAAAAAAAAGGGGAGAGGAAAAAAAAAGGGGAAAGGAAAAAAGGGGAAAGGAAAAAAGGGGAAAGGAAAAAAGGGGAAAGGAAAAAGGGGGAAGGGAAAAAAGGGGAAGGGAAAAAGGGGAAGGGAAAAAGGGGAAGGAAAAAGGGAAAAAAAAAAGAAAAAAGAAAAGGAAAAAAGGGGAAAGGAAAAAAGGGGAAAGGAAAAAAGGGGAAAGGAAAAAAGGGGAAAGGAAAAAAGAGGAAAGGAAAAAAGGGGAAAGGAAAAAAGGGGAAAGGAAAAAAGGAAAATTTCAAATACTTCAGGAGTGAGAAAACATTTTATGGAGTGAAGCTCACTTATCTCTAGGAATTTCTTCCTGACCTCTCCTGAATGGCTGGCCCCCACAGAGGAGAAGCAAAACAACTTGCAGTTCAGACTCAGAAAAGTTATTTAAAGCCCAGCAACATTTCCAACCCCCTACAGAATGGGAATAAAGGATCCAGCTGTGACAGAAATGCCCTTGTGGTGATTCCCCAGTGGGCTTAGTCAATACCCAAGCTCCTGCAGCACAGGGTAGAACAGGAATTTTTATTTCTCTATAATATCCTGTGTCAGGTACCTTCAGAGTTCTGTAGAGCCCCTTCAGAGCCAGTGACAGGACCCAGGTTGTTTCCACCGCCTCAGCATAGCTGCTGTCCATGCTGGTCTGCAGGAGGTGGGTGGAGATGAGGACAAAGTGCTGCAGGTACTGCCTCAGCTGGGTCTGGCAATCGCTGCCCTCCTGCCCACATTTCTGAATCAACTGATAATCTTTCACTACAAGAGAGAAAAAAACCATAATTCACTTGATTCACACTAAAATGTTGTAGAGTCATCTCTTAGTAGATATGAGGAGGTTGAGACATGAGACATCCTTACATCAATCATGTTCTAATAAAGGTCTTATACAAAAATTATCTCAGATTCCCTGAACAGTCAAGAAAGTATTTCATTTTTCAGTACAAGTTAAAAATCCCCAGGTCACTTCTGGCAATAGCACATTAGCAGTACAACATGCAAAGTAGCTCATGTTGTATTTTACAACTAAAATGGGGAAAATTCTGACCTGCAATTGATATGAAATAAATATAGCAGATCTTACTGTTTAAAATGTCAACAGTTAAACAAAAAGAAAAGCTTTTATATTCAAATCTTCCTTGAATATCAAAAAGTGGTTTAGTCTGTTGATTTTTCCAAATGTCTTTTACACAATTTCAGTAGTCAAATCTTAGGACAACCTTTGCTTTATTAACTTCACTATATTAGGTCATACAAAGAAAAAAGCCAACTGATTTGTTATATAAAAAATCTATTAAATATTAAATTTAAAAGTTTAAAATCTATTAAATATTAATTAAAATGTTAAATATACATTAAATATTAAATAGATAGTATGATTTTTGTGTATATTAAATATATTATATGTTGAATGTATATTAATATATAAATATATATTAATTAATATACTTTATATATTATTATTATATGTATATATTACTATATTAATTAATTAATATATTGGTCTGAAATTTTAGGGATGTCCAAGCTGTTTTATAATTAGCAATTGTTCAAAAACATTAAGCACAGATTTTTAAAGGATAAGACACAAGCACTACACAAATCTTGAAACAACTGCTTCATCTTCATCAAAAGCCTGTTTCTGAGATTTCTCAATTAACAGAAAGGTCTCAACAGCTTTCTAAATCATTTTCTGAATAAAGATAATTGAAATAATTTCTGCAGAAGCTTCACAATTTGGCAGTGACCTGCAAGCAGAATTTGGCAACCTGTGAGCAGAAAATCAGGCAACTTACTAATCATGGAATTGAAACTCTGCACAGTAGTCAGGTTAACATTTGCTTTTAACAAACTGTAAGGAAATACTCTGTGATTCTCTGATAAAACAAAAATGTCACAGAACCTGTTTTTCTCTTTCGGGTTTTGATGTCTACAACCACTGCCCTGTTTTTCTCAGTGAAGTGCTTCAGGATGATCACATTGTGAGGCTCATTAGCATTGTCCATGTACACAGAACGAGTGCCCATACACAGCACCTGAAACAGCAGCAGAACTATTAGCATTTGGAATACTTAATTACAAATACACAGCCATGTCTTATATTGGTTATATTTGCTTACTCTTGCTATTGTATTTTTTAGCTGAACCACTGCTTGTTGCCTGGTATTTGCTGCTTTTAGAAAATGAAAGTTCAAGTCTATAAAAGAAATGTCTACAACAACCAACTTAATGTTATATAGGCAGTGTATCAGTTATGAACATTAAGATGGGGAATAGATTGTTTTGCTTGTACAAAAGTCCTTTTAGATATTGAAACAAATGAAGCTGGTTTGCTTGCAGCAGTTATAAGCAGCATCCAAAGAAATGCCAGGCAAAACCAGCTCATTATTCTTCATTAGATCAATGTTAATTGTGCACTAGTGGAAAGATGTGAATTCTGACACACATCTGTCACTGTCATATTTTCTGGAAAAAATCCCCTTGCCCAGGATTCTTCTCCTGGGAAAGTGAAAACCTCAGAGAAAAAGGAAAACAATATTATCTCATTTGCTTCTCCTGTGTTTTGCTGCTTTGGAATGTGGTTTGGAGATTGTTTATACAACATGTGAATTGTTTTGACTTAATAATCAATCACAGCCAGCTGTGTCAGACTCTGAGGAGAGAGCCATGAGTTTTTAATTATTATCTTGTTCAGCCTTCTGTCTGTATCCTTTCTCTATTCTTTGGTATAGTTTTAGTATAGCAATCTTTAATATAATATAACATCATAAAATAATAAATAACATGGAGTCAGATTAATTTCTTCCTGCCATGGGGGACCCCAGAAAATACCACACACACCCCAGGTTTTGAGAGTTTATAAAGGTTATCTTCAATTGATGGAATCTGTAGTATTTAGAGATACCTAAAAGCTTCAACCAATTCTGTTTCCTTTAGGGCTGCCAGGCCACTTACCTCAGGAAAGCCAACCAGCACTAACAAAGTGAAGATGTTGGTGTGCTTCAGCTGGAAGGGCAGCTGTTTAATGCAGTGGTCAGTGAAGGCAGCAATGACGTGGTGCCACTGTGCAGAGGAGTTCAGGGCCCGCAGGATGTCGGCCATGGAGCTCGCCCAGTCCAGCCCCACCCGGCTGCAAAGCAAGAGCAGGCTGTGTTAGGAGGGCTGAATGCAGATTACCTGAGGCTAATCCTCCTCAAAACAGCATATCACTGCTAATCTGTCACAGCTGCAGCTTTCAAATTGTTACAGAACTGTTTTTCCAAATAAAAAAAAGATTTCATGCCACCTGACACGTGAATTCTGCTTTGTTTTCTATAGAGCATAAATACTATTCTGCTTTCTGAGAATACAGTCCCAAATCAAAGTGTGCCTGAACATTGCCACTGTTAACTCTGAACTTCAGTTTAGAACTCAGAAGCTTCTGTTTGCATGGCAGCAAGAGGTTTATTTCCCATGTACATGACCACCTGCTCACTCTGTGGATCACACAGGGACTGGTCTCTTTCACTAAAGTTACTCTGGTCTCTTACACTAAAGTTAGATTTTAGGAGAAAATCCTTTCCCTCAGCTTATGCTCTGGATATTCTTAAATTTCATATGCTTTTCATAAATTTTAAAATTATGAAAATAATTTAATATACTTTTCTATTTGTTTATGAACCCTTCCTCTAAAACACAGCTACAATAAAAAATAAGTCACATTTAACAGATATTATATTAATCTCAGAATGCTTCAAAACTTTCTCAGTATCTTCAAAATTGGTCCCTCCCTGCTGTTTCCAGTGCAGTTTTACTATAAAAACCTCTCTCTCAAGTACTCTTACACAGAAGGGACAGATCCAGAAGCCAGCACTGGTGATAGTTATGTGACACTCCCTCCTCCTTTCCCAAGTTACACAAGAGATTTGTAACAATGGGAGAGAATGAATGTCACACAAAAAGTAAAGGACTGCATTTTTGGCTTTCCTTGTAGTTTCCAAACCTCACTTCCTCCTCCCTGACATGCTGTGGAGGTAAGCACAGGAAATTAGGCCACTCCTCAGCAGCCAGCCTTCTTCTGGAAGGAAATTAAAATTCCCACTGCAACAAAGGCTGCAGATGCTAAGCCCCTTCCATGACCAGGGTACAGGTTTAACTACCTTCCTATTAAAAAGCCTCTACGCACAAGGCATACATGAAAAAACATTCCTGTTCAGCAGAGATGAACTGATTGGATTAAGGTAAGAAGCACCTGTCTAAACACACAGCTCCCAGACTGAACAGAAGATGAGTTGTCTTCCATCCCTCTGGCACTGTAGACCCATCTCCTGGTACAAACAAATTATGTTTGGCTGAAAGGATTTTAGTCACAGCAGCATCCACTTCTGCAGGCATAAGCCTGAGGATTAACTGGCCCAGGAGTCCCAAGGTTAAATGATAAGTTTCATTCAGGTGGCCAGCATTTGAGATTACAACATGAAACATCAGTGGAAGTATTTGTTCTAGGTTGATCAGAGACATTGTGGAGCCCTGTGGAGAGAGAAAAATCTCAGTGAGGCAGGGAAAGAAAACAAGATTTTTAGTCAAAGTCAGCACAAGCAAAAGCTTCTGTTCTGAAGGTCTTTCAAATGGGACAGAAGGAATGAGAAACTACATTCCTACTTTAGTCAGGTGACATTAACAGGCCAATAACCAAAGTGTCTGTGAAGCTAAACTGAAGATTTAAAGTCTGCTAAACAGCTAAGACTCTACTTCACAGATATATTAAAATTCCCTTCCCTCTCCCCCCACCCAGGAGCAAGTCCTTACATTCCTTAGTGATGTTAATGTCTGAAGATATTCTAATTCACATTTCATAACATGTAAGGAACACGGGTCCATACCCCACATTTAATTCCTATGAATTTTATTCATGTTATTTGAGCACATAGAAAAAACCCAGATGGAAGTAAAAAGAACTAACTGATTTGAAAGGTGGTAACATAGCTGCCAGCAATCCCAAAATCCTCTTCTGAGAACATTCAGCAAAAACTTGTTCCTGGCTAGGTATTAAAACCTTCTCTGTTGGTTTTGGGGCTGAATCCTCTGAGACGGGGTCACCTGCTTTGTAAATAAAAACAAATAAGAAAATCCCCTAGTGACATAAAAAATAAAAGAAATAAGTGATAGCTTAATTTTTATAATCCAAATTTTAAAATAAATAGAAATTATAAAAAAAATTATTACTATTTGAAAATAAAGTCTTTATAAAAGTGTATGGAAACATAAGGTAAAGGAATTTATACCATCTAGTGAAACATATATAGGACAGTGCTGGACAGATCCATTTAACTTTCAAAATTCTTACAATCCCAGTCTTTAGCAGGATAAAACACTTGTTTTCTGATTCCAAGTGCATCAGAACACACAAGTGTTGTGTTAGACCAACAGGGGCTATTATTTCCATACATGGATAAATACTTGTGGAAATCTACTCTGATTTCCAGACTCCTTTAAACAGACTGCAAGGCATTTGCTCAAAGCAATGTCTGGCAGGTTTTCACAAAGCAGACATTTGAAAATATGCAAAACTGGATTAGGAATAAAAAGGACAGCTGTTTGTTTGCAGATGAGTAGATATTTCTGAGACAGGGAAAATGAGAAATTATTTTTTACCTGTTGTAGGAACATTCCCATCCACAGTCAAGTCTGACTCTTGTCTCACAGCAGCTTTCTTTGCAGAGACAGCTTTAATTTCAATTTCTTGTTTTCCTACTTTATCTTCTGCAGGAGACTGGATTTCCTTGCGAGTATCTCCTTTCCCCTAAAAATAAACCAGAAGCATTAAAAGAGTAAAACAAAATGTAATACCTGCAGGAACAAGCATGGAAAGAATTCAGTCATCTGCACTTGACAAACATTTTTCTTTGAGTATCAAAACCTTCTACTGAAGAATTTCTTGATGTATTCATGTCTTAAGTTTCCATACAATTAAATTATGTTCTTCTATTTTGCGCATATCTCCCTGCATAAAACACTATAATAGTTTTAAATACTGTATAAAACTGTAGGAAACACATACTAATACTCAACCAGGGGAAATCACAGCCCTTTCACAAAGAACAAGGCATGTCCCTCTCCTGCAACACTTTTGTCAAAATCAGTTCAGAACAAGAAGTTTTTGATCAGACAGATCTAATGAAAAAAACAACTGTCCCCTTTCCCCCCCAGTTTTTACCTACAAATGGAATCATTACTATCTCTTATTTCAGTCCCACATTCAGAATAGGGTGTTTAAGCACCTGAAGATGTTTAATATCAGATCACATGTCTGATATCAGGGGTTCTGGAGTAACAGCTACTTACACTGCGATGCACCAACGAGCCTGGGCTGCGTTTCTCATCTCTTCCCTTCCCTGCTCTATCTCCAGGGTGACTTTTTGGAGCACTGTCTGTGGGAGGACTGCCTGAAACAGTGTCATTCTCTGAGATGGACTCATCTTCTGGTAACATGCAGAGGAGAGCTAAATTCTTCAGTCCTGACAGCAAAAATATTATGAAAATTATTTAGCTGTTGAGTGGCAAGACAGACAAAAAGCAGAACTTAAACACTTTAAAAGAGAACTGCAAACTTCTTATGCAATTCTTTTGAACATTAACTTAATCAAAAGCATATTTTCTATCAAGCTCATATAATTATGTAGTTCCATTGAATACTAGTGATGGACAGATGGTGACATCTCCCACCTCAAAGATGCCATTGGGGCAGAGGTCTTAAATTAAAGAAAACAGTAGCGTGTAAATTATGAATGGCAAATGACATTTGTCTTATTTTTCAATCTTCAGACCACTTGCACAACAGAGCTGTATATTATAAACAGATTAATTAATGAATATGTGTAAGTATTTGGTGGTGGTGGTATTTCAGTTGAATTAGAGCTGCTCCCAAAAGCTACCAGCAAACTTACTTGAATTTTAGTCTAAAATTTTTGATACATTCAAAATAGGTCCCTATTGTATAAACCTATTTTCTGTAGTAGGTCTTTGTCCACAGAAACCCCCATTTCCAGACAAATGAATACCACTGCCACAAATTTATACCATAAACACAGTTTAAAATCTCTTCCCACGAGATGCAGAACAAAAAATTCTTTCCACCAAGTCATTTACTGTCCTTCAGCTGTCAGTGATACATTACTAAAAGAACATGAAGCTGTATTGACTGATCCCTTTACAACAGCTAAGATGGAAAAAAAAACAACCAGAGACTTGCCAAGTTGTGTCCAATGTTTATGTTAGCATAAAATTAGTTTTCTCAAGTACTCTATTTTCCATGTTCCATCGACCCTGAACGACACTTGTTCTACACTTGCTTTCTACATAAACAGTTATTCTCAGTGAAGTACACAGTAGCTTCCCCTTTCCTCTGGAAACTTTCAAGTCAGTAACCACAGCCATTTCTGACACTTGTAGAAAGCATTGTTCAGAGCAGGAGGAGCTGACTCACCTTTTCCGTGCTGCGCTTTCATCAGGCAGTCCCCAATGAGCTGAATGCATTGATGCTGCAGAACTCTGGCATGACTGAGGACCTGAGGATCCAGTTTCTCTCCTTCTACTTCCTCTCCATTTGCCAGATCTGCACTGTAGAGGGTCAGGGCAGCAAAGAGCAGCCAGGAGTAGTTGTGGACGTAGGGCTGGATGAGGCGCTGGCGGTCACTGATGCGGATGGTCACCATGGGGTACACTGTGATGCTGTGGGTGGGCAGGTGGCTGCAAGGACAAGGGACACATTTAGGAATGCAGCTCTTGGTTTTTTGCTCACCAACACAGTCAGTCAGTCAACACAAGATACCTTCAGAGGAAAACACTTAAAACCCAACACATTCCAGAGGCTCAAACTGTGGACCTGGTTTTTATGACCTCTGGTGTCAAGCACTGAAAACTTTTTCCACAGTAGGGATTGTCTCTTCTGTCCTGTCACACAGGACTGGTAACTCCTTCTGCAGCTTTCCTAGCCACATCCAGAAAACAACTCCTACCAAGTGACTTCACAGGTTGAGGCAGGTTTCCAGACATTTCTGCCCAACTATTCCTATCTTTGTTTCCCCAAAGGACACCAAGGAATGTTCTGATGTCAGACACAGCTTTATAGGAAGCACCATGAGAATGACTGATTGCATTTAGCTACTACTGTCTTTCTGCCACATGGGGGAAAGCAAATCACATTTTTAATACCTGTCAGAGTATTTCTTTGCATGATAGCATCCATAGCAAAGGTCAAAGTCATCACAAACATTGCAGTTCATCCTCCGACCTATGATAACTCCTTGGCAGTGATCACAGGCATATTCCATATTCACCATTTCATGGTCATCCTCATGTCCCTCGGGTTTAACTCCACCTGCAAAGAAAGACTTCCCTGTAAATCTTTTGGACAAAGGACCTTTCCTAATTTCAAGTTCACATTCATAGAAGGGAAAGAACAGTTAAACATTTCCAAAGAACCCGGGAGAAAAGTGTTTGACTTTATTTTGTGTATAATTGTCCTGGGTTTCAAGATGTGAGTGGGGGTGTGTATTCTATTCCCACCTGTTAAAGCTGGGGCAGTTATCTTGTGTTCACTGGGCCGGCAGTTTTTTCTTTATCTCTGCCACAGCCAATCCTCCCTCCAGGAGATCTCTGCTGTCTGTGGCCAGTGGGTGTCCCTGCAGGGCTGATCCAATTCCAGCATCCCATGGGGAGATGCTGCACCCAGGGGAGGAGCCAAGCATTCCTACCTGGATCCAATCTGAGCCTGGAGCAGCACAGCAGCCTTTGCTCACTGCATTGCCAGAGGAGCAGCTTTCTGCTGCCCTGCATTGCCAGAGGGAGCCCAGGCCCATCTGCAGCAGCCCTGGAGCTGCAGAGGAAAACTTCCCCCTTGTGCAGGATCCCTGCTGCAGCAGCAGCACAGCTGGCACTGCAGGAGGGCTGAGCCCCCATGGGATGGGGCTGTGCCACCCCTGACACACAGGGGGGCAGGTTGTATTCTGACTCTGTCAGGGTTGTTTTGTATTACCGCATTTTTCTATTTTTATTTTCTTCCCTAATAAAGAACTGTTATTCCTATTCCCATATCTTTGCCTGAGAGTCCCTTAATTTCAAAATTATAATAATTCAGAGGGAGGGGGTTTACAATTTCCATTTCAAGGTAGGCTACTACCTTCCTTAGCAGACACCTGCCTTTTCAAACCAAGACAATAATTTCCAAGATACTGTTTTGGCTTCAAATAGAGGGTTTTGAGGGGTTATTTAGTGGTTCTTACCAAGGAAACAGGTTTTGCACAGATCCATGTCGTTGCACTGCAGGCAGCGGTAGCGATGCCACGGCGCGATTTCATCACAGCCATCACAGGAAATGTCTACGTTCAACAGGTCACAGTAACGAGCCACAAACATGTGCATCTACAGCAATAAACCAAAACAACTGACTTGAGTATTATTTTCTGACTTTGAGAAAGCTTCAGACACAAAGCAGAACATTTCCCCTGCCAAAAATGAATCGGGATATTTTAATCATTTTAGATTCTTGAAAGTTTGCAGAGATCCAGCTAATGAAAATTAATAATAAACCAGATTCCTCTCTGCCCTTTAGGCTTTTAAAGGTCTCTTATTTATCCCTTCTGCAGGTAAATATACAAAACATGAGGTCACCTTTCTCTGCTTCTCTGGGTCAGCTTGAGCTATCTTTTCATACCAGGTCTCAAACATTACATCCTGACATTCATCCATCCATTCACAGTTTTGCTTGTAGTCTGCAATTTCATCTTCTTCACTCCACTGACTAAAAGAAAAGCAAGCTTAAAATTAAGTTTGAATGCTATCAGGCTTCCCTTTAATAAAGCTTTACTTTTTAATGAAGAACAAGGTGCGATGACATGCTAATAAAAACAGAATTGTGAGAAGTCCCATTCACTCAGTTAATAAATGACCATACAGATATCTGCTTCTTGCTTCTGTGACATGTTCTTAAATACATATGGGGACCATAATGCAAAAATCAGGAAAATCTACTCCTATAAAACAGCTTTTGGAATGCTGGTAGATCAGATCAGACATTTTAAGTTTTTTTGGCCTTCACATTTGCTCATGTGCAAGTACAACTACTATAAAATTGCCATATGAAGGTGTTAAAAACATTTGACATTCATCAAGGCAATAAACAGTATTATATAACTCCTGCTACACTGCTAAACAAGCAAAGTGTTCCAGTAGTAATCAGGTTAAACATTAAATTCCAATAATTTTTGCAAAAACTATTGAAATACCAAAATTTCAATATTGAAATATTGAATTTTTTTGCTGAATACAGCAAAAACAATTTCAGATATGCCCTTGAATACTGACCAGAATTATGCCATACTTGTTAATCGTACCCTTACTGCTTGTTCCAGCAGGAAGTTCAGGAACCCTCCTGGGTAAAATGGAATCAGTATTTAGCAGCATGTGAAAGCTGCATTCCTCCTGACTCACCAAATGACACTGTCATGGATACTGATGTTCTCCTGCGATGTTGTCATGAGGAGCTGTGGCAGCTGGATCTCAACAAAGAAGGAAAGATCACTGGGCTCCCAGCTCATGTCCAAGAGGTGCAGGAGAGCTGTCTGCACACAGGATAAGGCAGGAAGCAATGACCTAAATAAAAACAAAAGACATTAAAACATGACAGCTCTAAAGTTGACCTAAAGTTGAAAGACCTAGAGTTGAAATTGTGTGTGGAAAGGAAAGGTAGAAAAACTCCTGCACACCGATTTTCAGGCTTTACTGTGCATTAAAGGAACTCTGTGGCAGGAACTCAGGTTTATCTAAGTATTCAACTTACACAATTTAGCAAGTACAGACTATGGAATTTGAAAGAAAGACAGTTTTCCTCCTGGATTCAGCCTAGATCAAGCCAATGGTGTTGCCTGAGCAGTAGAAAGAGGGTTTGTCTCTTCTCCACAGTACAGCGTTTTCTTGGTATTTGCAGGAATTCTGTTTGAAACCTTTTTGACATTTTCACTTGAAACTGAACAAAGGACTTGAAAGTTATGGTCAGAGAGACTGCCAATAAGCCATTAAATTTTCATTTCTCTCAGACACCTGGCTATAAGTCCTCCAAATTCTAACCAAAATGCCAAAACATGAGTTTTAACACTAAAGCATGGCTGCAGAACTGCCATGTTTCTTGTGGCATTACCCTTGCCCAAGTATTCCATGATAAATTTGCTATTTCTAGTATTTTACTACTAAGTTGAGAGACACACTGCAGAATTTTAACTACAAAATGCAGTAAGTCAAGTTTTTAACACTGGTAAGTTTTTGTGTTTTCCTTTATTTCCTAATAAAAAGCCAACTTGGCATTTTTGATCACAAGATCAAGGTACCTCATTTAGTTCTGTAAATAATGGAAAGTATAGGCAAAATTAATGAAGACATTAAATGACAAATAACAAATTACAAAGGAAGAGGTGTGAAGGAATGCAATATACTGTACCTGTCATTAATTGTACTGAATCCCTTCACAGAATTTACCAGGAACAAAACAAGCTGATAGTAGGACTCTCGAATCTCTTTGTGTAGCTCAGCACCACAGCCCTCCAAGTTTCCAAAGTAGCTGCAAATTAAAGAGTTATTTTAGTAGCCTAGAATTCATTGTGATATTTTAGGTATCATGATTTGTGCAAATTTTTCAAACAGGCCCTTTTTAACCCCTCTCCACAAGTGGGAAGGATGTTAAGTTTTATTTAAAAATGCAGTCTTAAAGTTTCAAACAAAAATGAAAGAATCCTGTACCAGGAATCAGAAGGGAAGAAACAGAGCAGGCAAAGAGAATATTCTCATAGCACCAAGAAGAGAACATTCCTTTAACTAAAAAAGTTGCTTTATGAAAATCTAACCAAGATCTTAAAGGAAATCAGTGCATTGCAAGATGACCACAGAAAGCTCCTGACAAGTGAGAAGCCAAGAGACAGAGTTGTGACAGCACTGGCCAGACATAACATAGAATCAGAGTTAAATATGTTCATGGCATGACCAGCTGTGCAACTAAGTCCCACTTGAAAATAATTATTAATTTTTGAGGTTTTTTTAATCAAGTACACAAGATGTTCCTTCTAGCCTGAAAACTAACCTCAAGTCATATTTTTATTGTCCACATGCACTAAAAAGCAGAACTTTCTACTCTTGTCAATATATACACTGGAGAAACACAAGAACTGAGACAGTAAATCACATGGCTGAGATTTGCCTAAAAAATTACTTACTTTGTAAAATCTTTCTGACAGGCTAGAAGTTCAAGGAGAAAAAGTACACAGGGTGGATGAAAGCAGTGTGGCTGCCCAAGAGAGTCCAGGCACTGGCGGATGGTCTTGAGCACCTCCAAAATACTCTGCCCTTGGGATTTTCTCAAAGCAAGAACCTTTAAAACACTGAAAGCAAAAAATACAAGTGAAACCTTCAAACCTTCAAAACACTGTGCTTAAAACAACACAAATAAAAGAACAACTCAAGAAGTGCCCGACTAGCTACACAATTGCTTTGTATCTGAATTTCCAGCTGTATTTCAGTGTATCACTTGGAGTGAGTGATGAAGCTTTGAACAGAATTCAGCTCTTCCTGGACCACTCCATGTTCTAGAGCCCAGAACAGACAAGCTGAGAATTGGAAATCTCTCTTTTGATTTGTTTTCAGAATACCAGGTAATTTAATGAGAGATGCAACTTGTCTCTATTTGGTACCAAGGACTGGTAATGGTGATACACCATGGCTTTGCTTTTGTAGACAAAAAGCAAAACACCTCTGCAAACACATCTGAGGAAGCAAGACAATAAATTGCCAAGTGACTATTTTTAACATTCTATTCTATGTGATAGAAGCAAATGAAATGAAATAGTACTCTCTGAGTCCCTACATGCTTGTGAATAACTGAAGTTTGATACATAAGTCTGACAACTGTATACAAAATATTCTGCCATATTATCTTGCTGCTAAAATATTTTAATCCAACTGGAGGGGTGTGCAGACAAGCTTTTGTATATTATAACTGACAACATCCTCAATTTGCTTACCTTTCATGTGAAAGTGATTGATCCTTAATAAAGTCTAAAATGCTCTTCAAAATAGGATATTTTTCCTTCACAGTAGGCACAGGTCTTGGCTCTTCCATTGACCTGAAGGACAGCAGCCGCAGTCTCCCACGGCCCAGCTGAGACTTGCGGGTAGGAGTGGAAGGAGGTGATGACACATCTTCTTGCTGGGAAACTGTACTCTCAACAGGCTTACTATGAAATGCAGATGCAGCTTCTGCTTGGTGGAGGTCTGGAATTTGTTTCTCTTTCAGATCAGACTGTGATGCCTGACTCCCCTCTTTTGAAACAGGGTGGATTCCTGCAGTGGATGACACCGATGGGGCTGCCTGGAAGTCCATGTCCACAGCTGATCCTTGTCTTTGGCACTGATCACTCACATACTGCTGGGGATCATCCATGTCTTGAGCTTCCAAACTCTCTGAGGCACAATCTTTTGTCTTTGCTCTTATGGGCAAAAAATTCAGTAACAAAAGGCTCTTCTGCACACAGAGTTTTGCTGCAGCATAAAGATTGGAAGAGTTAAAATCACGACAATAGAACAACAAATTTACTGTCTTATGCTTAGGAAGAAAGTGATTGATCTTATTTCTTCTCAGTTGAGACAGCTAGAAAATACTGTTTTTCTTGTTATACTGATCATGATGCTACTGGTTGCTTAAGTTCAGATTTCCAAATGCTAAATCTGAATAATCACACTGAACCATATGAAGTACAGAGTAGTCAGTGAGAACACATTTTGTTCTAATAACAATCAGCTGTTGTCCTAACATCAGTTAAATGTGGTAAAAAGTATCTACAAAAACAGATGAATGTTAAGTTCAGAACCAGGTGACCTGAGTGAAAGGTCAGTCCCTGCAGAACTTACTGTTTTCTGCAGAGAATAGCAGAACACAATCCCAGATAATTAATCCAATGTACACTAGGTTATCTCTTAAGGTATGAAAAACTAACTCCAACTGCTAACTTACCTTTCACAGCAAAAATAATGCCTTCAGGTTTATAATGCTTTCCTAAGCTACCTGGAATGCTCACACATACAAGGCAACACTCACCAAGAGTTTCTGGGTTCACCTCACTTGCTTCTGTGTTTTGCTTCTCCTCAGCATCACTTCCCCTCCCCATCAGGGATTTCTGCTTCATTTCCAACTGTAGACAGGACGTTAAAATAGTTAAAATATGACTCTCTCTGTGCCTCTATACAGCAAGGCAGGATGAAGACTGTAATGACTGAAAGGAATTCAATCTCAGGAATAGATGGCTGTAGTTATTATTCCCAACTTTGCAGAGCAAACCACCCAGGAGCCTAAAGGAGCAGCACCTGAACTGTCAGAGCAGTAAAAGCCTAACCCTGAGCTGCTCAAGCTTTGTAGGCTGAGACCATTCCCTGTCTTGTGATTTAATGTGCACCAGTCCTCCAAGAAAGGAAAAGAAGGTTTCTCATTTATCCTCAGCACTCAGGAAAACATAGACATTTAGTTGTGAGATAAAGTCCTCCAAAAATATGTCACCCCCCCAGCAAGCTCTGTCAGATGCAAACATCACCTGTCATGCAATGGGTAAAGGCAATTACTCATCTTAACATGCATCTGCACCCATTGTAACTCTAGAACATCAACCTGCCAGGAACTTAGGCAGAAAAGAGGAGGAAGAAAGTCACAAGGCAATGGATTGATGTCTAAGACACACTTCTTTCTGTGATATACCTCAAAAGAACTCCAACTGCAATGTAAGAATCTTTCTAATTTACAACGTAAGTTCTTGCTAAAATATAACACAAATTTAATTAATTTAAATTTGATAACAAATTTAATTGATTTTCAGTCAAATTCAGCCCTAACTACCCATGATGACACATCTGGGGCTGAGGGAAGGAGAAGAGTGTAAGGATGCAATTAAACATTTTAGTCCAAAGTTTCAAAGTTAACATACATTCTTTCCAAGTGAAAATAGTTGATGGAGAATAACTGAAGGAAAAACTGTTCCACCCTAATCCTGAACATTGTATTGTAAAGTACTAAAGTAAATGACATTAATAGAGATCCTCCTGAGTGTTCTTACCATCCATATTCTAATGGAATCAGCCAGGGAATATACTTGTGCAAACTCATCACTCAAAGGCACCTTGCCTCCACTGTTGACTGGAAATGAGAGAAAGAAGAGAGTCCTGTTTATTTACAGCTCCATTTTTATACAACTGCTTAACTAAAATTATGCTACAGCCTTCCCTTCATCTCTTAGTCAATACTTGGAATTATACCTGTAAGAAAAATAGAGAATAAACCTGCCAACTTTCATATGTCCTAAATACACAAACTGCACCTTGACTGATTTATTTACAGAGTTAATTTATGAGTATCTTTCTCATCTCTTCCCATAACTGATGCCTGAAGCCATGGAAAATAAAATCCTTCCCAATGCATGCAATAACACTGATGCAAACTTATCAGAAAAATCAACAAATGCTTAGCAGTAACTTAAACCTCTATAGATGTATTTGTTTTCTCTACTGTTTTACACTGTGAATGGAATGGACTTTCAAGACCAATTTGCAAAAATTAAAAACCTGACAAATCAGTTTCTATTCAAACTGCCCTGACAATGACTATGGAGAAAAAGACATTCTTATTCAGTCTCTTTTTCATTCTCCCTTTCTAATTTTTCTCCTCTATTCTTTTCAGCATCCCTTCTCCAAATTTCCCACAGCACAGCTGAACACAGGTCCTGAAATTATTCTGCCCCAGCAGATGAAGTTACTGACAGAACAGTGGGATGGATTTCTCAAACACTCATTAATATTTGTCCAGTTTTCAATGTCCCTCAGAAAATTAGCTCAATTGTCAGACATGGACAAAATGACTAAAGGCAGTAACCACATTAGTCATCAAGTCAGTCTTTGTATCAGTCATTTTTACTCATAACTTCACAGCTCAAAAAATAGCTCAATCATTCCATGAAAATGTAAAATGTTTAGTGTCAAAATTATGACAAAAAGTGAAAACCTAAAATGCAATCCTTCAAAACCAATTAACATCTTATTATCCAATACTTCAAACATATCAATAAATTTAATGGAAGGATGTTGTAAGTCAAAAAGTTGCTCATTTTACCTAATGAAAAATACATAAATTGTAATACAATGGCCAGTAAGGTAAAAGCAAAGAATTATCTTCTATTGGAAAAAAATAATTCTGAGGATGGCAGGGCTGATTTCCACAGAATGGTATTTTGAGAGGTAACTCACACCTCCTCCAACCCCAACAGTTAATAACAGAAGTTGCTGCTGGCTTTTTAGAAA
Source organism: Camarhynchus parvulus (assembly GCF_901933205.1). Lineage (NCBI taxonomy): Eukaryota > Metazoa > Chordata > Aves > Passeriformes > Thraupidae > Camarhynchus > Camarhynchus parvulus. Next base: position 337,964 of record NC_044589.1, read on the forward strand.
AGGTACAATGTAGAAAATGATCCAAGAACCTCTAATAACTGGAGCCACACTGTTCTGAATTAAAGCCCCAGAGGACATCACTACCCTCTTTAGGTATAGCTTTACAGAATAAGAGCTTCTGATGATTATTGTTTTGCCAGTGCCCTGAAGACAAAAATACATGTTGATAAAAAATAAACACTCTAGAGAGAAAGCTTACCTAGCCTCCCTAAATGATATCTTTCTACAGAACATCTTCTTTAAATTGCCCCACTGAACTGATTTTTAAATGTTATAAACTCAGCTGTAAGAGAGTCTTTTACAAACTTTAAGTCTTCATTATTAAGATAATCTAATAATATTAGAGTTACCATATTTTTGAAGCTTCTCAAATAAATCTGGAGTGAGATACACCAAAGCAGCAAATGTTGAGTTCACAGCTTGATCAACAGTAGGACCAGCAATTATATCTGTCTTTGGGGTCTGTTTTTTACATGCCTGTATAAGTCCTTTGAAAAGTTCAGATTTTTGCCCACTGAAGTCCTGGGCAGGATCTGATTTTGCAAAGCTGATAAGAAAGTTACGGCAGACTTCGTGGGGAGAGCTCCAAGCCTGCAGAGAAAGGTACAACACATGAACTGCAGTAATACCTGAGAGAAAACACAGTGTCAACCTGCAATTTATCCACTGCAGCTGAGCAAACTGAGCAATAAAACACATCCCTGCACAAGGTGGGGGGTCAATGAGATGATCTTCAAAAGTCTCTCCTGTCATTGTTATATTTTCTGGAAAAAATCCCTTCACTAGGATTTCTTCTCCTGGGAAGCTGAGAAGCCTCAGAGAAAAAGGAAACCAATATAATCTCATTTGATTCTCCTGTGTTGTGCTCATGTGGAATGTGTTTGGAGATTGTTTACCCACAGGTGTTTGTTTCATGGATTCTGCTGTGAGTTGTTTCCACTCTTTAGCCAATCAGTGCCAAGCTGTGTTGAGACTCTGAGAGAGTCACAAGTTTTCATTATTCACTTTTAGCCTTCTGTAAGCATCCTTTCTCTAGTCTTTAGTATAGTTTTAGCATAGCATTCTTTTATATAATATAATATCATAAAATAATAACTTAGCCTTCTAAGAACATGGAGTCAGATTCATCGTTTCCTTCCTGCCATGGGGGTCCCTGAAATTACCACACTCTCACATTTTACCCCTTGAAAACACCACACTCTCCAAACCATTTGATGATTACATAAAAATGGAAATTAATAAAGGGCACAGAACAACAGTTTCTTTCCCCCTTGATATTTGAATCCAACAGCAAAAATGATCAAGTTTAGCACAGCAGTGTGTGCTTAAGGGCATTCCAACTCCATAAAGCCAATGAACCTGTGTGATCCACAGGGATTTCATGCCAAGGGAACACAAGCAGGGGGTGAGTGGGTACCTCGTTTTTGTCTTGGTGCTTGGCACTGTTTTGCCTGGCTCCCGGGAGTGCCTCAGGACACAGCTGATGCCTGAAGACAGGTTTCCACAGAGGAGAATTAAGAACTGAGGTTACTTTCAAAGGAGGCAAGTCTGCTTCACTACCTAATTCTGCAAGAAATTCAGAACAGACCATTCAGTTACTAAATAATTTTCTTAATTTTTACAGATTAATGAAAATAATAAATGTTAAACATCTAACAGGGAAAACAACTGACAACAAACTCACAACAAAAAGTTAATGCAAATAGAATGAACAAGTAATTTAACAATGTTCTCTATTTCTCCAACATAGTACAGAAAACTGATGTACCCTTTCATTAATGGCAGCATTAATATCTTATAGTGACAATGTTACAATATGGAAGGATTTTAGATCAAACATTTTCACTGTATAATTACAGCAATTTTCTGATTTAAAAGAGTTTAAAAGCTAAAAGCTATCTCTCCTACTAAGCACCTAATCTGTTATATGCAAGCATGCTTATATTAAAAAAGGAAGAAAATACTCTCAAACACTTCAGTTAGTTCCCTGAATTCACAGATAGATAGCTGTCTAATTTTCCAAGGTAAATATGGACCACCTGATTGGAGCAAGAACTCTTTAGTCTTATTTAATTTCTTCTAAGTGGTGGACGGATTCAGATTTAGGAAGCTACAGAGAAGTGTTCTTGCTTTTAAATTAAACAACATTTTAAAAAATTATTTATTAAAATTTAATGTACTTATCTTCAAGGCTGAAATTCTAAGTGTACTTAACTGCTGTAATCAACCAAACTTAATTTGTGACTTCCAATGTCATTCAATACCAAACACTCATGTGAAAGTTAGAATCCTTTGTGTCCTAAGCCCTGTTAGTTTCTCACTTTGCTGGCTCCATATTCACACTCCCTGTGTGGGGTGGATGACAGCACCAGGGAACAATTTTAAATGAAGAAAAAAAAAAAGAACATACTACTTCATAAATGTAGTTTAGCTTAGTAGGATTACTTCCATGATTCCATGTCTTCCATGGGCTTGGAATACTGCAAGCCTTCCATGGGCTTGGAAAAAACCAAGCCTTCCATGGGCTTGGAACACACCAAGTCCTCCATGGGCTTGGAACACACCAAGTCCTCCATGGGCTTGGAAACTTGGAACACAGCAAGTTTTCCATGGGCTCAGATGACACCAAGCCTTCCATGGGCTCGGAACACACCAAGTCCTCCATGGGCTCGGAGCACACCGAGTCCTCCACGTTCACATGCAGGAAATACACAAGGAACTCCATTTTGACTGGGGATTCTCAACCCCAAACCCTTGTAGCTCCTCTGTGCAGGGATGGAGCAGTGGGAGGCACTCACCTCGCAGGGATTTGAGGGCCATGCTCCGGGAAGCCAAGCGCCCCATCAGCCTGGAGACAAGCAGCTGTAAATCCAAGCCCCAAGACACGGCAACGTCTGGGAGGCCGTAAGCAGTGACGGAAAACTTGTAGCCCCACTCATTATTGCTGCTGTCAGAGTGAAAGAGAAACTGCAGCCGTGGGCCAGCCTTAAAGGTCACTTTCTACAGAGCAACAAAACAGTCATTTTGCCAAATGTACATGACAGGAAAACGTTTCAGGGTAATGAATTCCCTTCAGCAACTCTGGGGTTTCAGTATTATGTTCTGGCCATAAGAGATCTAATTTCCCCCACCATCTCAATGAGAAACCCACAGTGCTAAGCAGGTAAAATTTCTATTCAACAGCCTAATGAGCAATTTTATATTAAAAATCACAAAAACAGAAGAGCAGCATCTCATTTGAGGACAGAGCACAGCCTCAGGAAGGACCACACTTGTCCTATGATATAAAAACTTGCAAGGGCAGAGCAAGTTTTACCCATGTATTACTGACAGTTAAACATTTTTATTCCTTTTCACTTTAACTGATTGTTCTTTTGACAACAGGAGCAAAGAGTGATTCTTAACTTATTCACTCCTTTTATTTGCAGCATTTCAGACTTTCTTCCCCATCTCCTGCCCCCCACCTAATAAACACACCCATGCACAAAAGCACACATCCTCTCACATAATAGGCTTCCACAGGAATCCTAAGGACTTCCTAAGACTGGCTAAATAATTTGGTTCATAATTTTAAAGGTGCTCACCTTAGGCCATTTCTCAGTGCCAACCTTTGTATCGTAACGAGTTTTTGCCCCTCTGGCATCAGTAAACTCCAGGTAATCATACCTGTGAAAATTGCAATTCATTACTTCCAAATTTACTTTTTAAGTTTTGGGGGAGAATGGTTTTGCTTCTAGATTTTCACAAGTGCTGTATCTAAGTGCACCCTGTCACTTCTTTCTGAACTACACTTTCATGTGACTGCTAAGGAATTTATTTCATGTTTCAATGCAGAAGTCCCAGCAAACACAGATCTGCCATCCTGCAGTGCTTTGGAATTGAAAATGGATGCCAAATCTAACATCTGGCAAATGCTTTAACTGAGCTGTAGCCTGATGTGTTACCAAGAGAATGAGGGCAAAATAAATACCACAAGCACAAACTGTGGTGGTCACAGCATTATTATCAAACAGATCAAGGCCAAAGGAACCAAAATTAATATAAACAGCATGTCTGTAAATTTGCCAGGAGAGGTAGCTCTCAGCACAAGGTCATTCAAAAATACACATTGTGCACTGTTCTGGAAAATGAAGAAATTGAAATAGCACGTGTGGAGTGCACATTGAAACATGAATTGCCCCCTCTGCAAACAGACACTGGAATTTAACACAGCACAAAATTAAATTACCTCCTTTCAGTTTCACATTTTTCATCAAATTCCACCTCAAAGTAAATTGCCCCATGACACAGGAAGACTGAGACTTCATGGCAATTATTTTCATAGTTATGAGGTGATTCCATTGTCCAGGTTCTCAATACTACAGGCTGCTCCTGCTGCCAGCTTTCCATGTCTGTCTGTAAAACAGAAATGCATTCTTAGATACAAATGTAAGAAAAAATAAATTACCACACTAGATTCTTGTGTCCATACTTTTAAGTTGCCAGATGTGCATGCAAATGGCATTTAAAAGGCTACAGCATTGATTTACACAGAAATTAGCTCTGAAGACATCCTTGGTAATCATAATAAGGAAGCACTTCCAAAGCAAAACCCACCCAGTCCACTGGAGGAAGAGAGTGTCTCACCCACAAGTGACTCCAATTCTCCAGTCATGACAAAGAGACACTGGATGACTAATGCAGATTTAAACATCTGTGCTACAGACATACAGATTTTATTTGCATCACCACAAGCAGTGAAGCTAAAAATGTTAAGCATATATATTTTTAATTTGTTTTCCTCTTCACCCACAGAATTCCCTCCTTCCTATCTACCTTCCAGGCTGCTCATTCCAGTTGCACTTTCTGACCACTTTGCCTGATCAGTAAATATGTTTCTCATTCTTCACTCAACATTTCATTACACATCCTACACTTTTAGAAGCTTTCTAGCTCTTTTCCAATGCTAACCAACAAAATCACCTAAGTTTTCTGTCTTTCTTGCAATTTTGCTTTTGTTTCAGAATGTTTAATAGTGCCTGTGTCCTTAGTTACCTTATGAGGTTCACTACAAAGGCTTTTCAGTGGTTCTATCAAAGTGCTGAATCCCTGTAGCAGAGTACAGTAGGGAATGTCTAAAGTGCAAAAATCCAACAAGAAGATGACCTAGGAGCAAACACAGGTGTCAGGAAATGCCAGACTCACAGCCATGCATCCCACAGGCGGAACAGGATAAAATCCCACAGGTCACTCACCAGCTGACGAGTTGCCATTGCAAAGACAGAGCTACTTATTTTTTCAACTATTGTTTTGCCACTATATTGAGATAAGAGTGATTGCAAAATTGTTCTGATATTTGACAGGAACTGGCCCACATCTAAAGAGGAAAAAAAAAAAGAATCCTTAATAGCTACCTTAAGGATTTGCTCCCACAACTCACTTTATCAAACATTAGGTGCATGGTGATGTGCACAAGGACAAACACAGCAGGAAAGGATCTGCTGCCCCAAGGCTGCAACACCCAACACTTCAGAGGAGTTTTCTGTGGTATTTCTACTGTGGAAACAAGTCATGCTTATCAACAATATCACTGAAAAAATGGGTGATGAGTAATTTCATCAAACACTCCAAGATGGTTTCAACAACTTCCATCTATCCAGTAGTCTCCATACACTGCTAAGAAATGCAGCTGAACTCACAAGTAAGGGTAGGAATTTATAACTACAGCCTAACTCCATTTTTAAATGTAATACAGGAACACAGCAAATTTCTTTATATACAAAAAACATAAATATAATGTAATTTTACATCAAATTACACCTTTGTTAAGTATTTGGCCTAATTAACTCAACACTGAGTTGCTGCATTATAAAAATCTAACAATCCTCCCCACAAAAAAAAAAAAAACCAAAACAACAAAACCCCTTAGATGAACCCAGCTTCTTAACCAACTTCTTGCTATTACAACTATCCAAGAAAGCACATATCAGCACCCAGGAGTTTACTAAAATATGGAACCTATGAAATTAAAATGTTCAAATGAAATCCTGTAACTATTTGTTGTTTGGGGTTTTTTTCAGTATTTGGCCCCCAAAACTTACTGAAATGATTTCTGAAGATTCTCCCAATGTAAGATTATCAGTACAGGTAAAACTCCAAGTTGCTTAATATGCCTAGTAATTACTTCCTAGAGAGATTAAAAATGCTATGACAGTTCTGAGTATGCCTCAGGCAAGCTTTAGTGATCCCTAATTACTCTGCAATTTGCACAATCACATTTTAAAGTCCTGTATTGCCCCACATTTAATTCTGTATTCAATCTCAGCACTTACAATTTTTAAGTATTTCTACTGCAAGATCCTTGGCTGAATTATCAGTGCCTTTAAGCTGCAGATAGCACCAGGAAAGGAGGCTGCCCTGAACAGACCAGAATAAGGAAGACAAGACTGTGCCACTCTCTTGCTGTGCAACATCCAGCATCATCATTTCACACTGAAAAATAGGGAATATTCATGAATGTAATGGAGCCTCCTCTGCTGCAGCATGACACACAGTATGCACCAAGTAAACTGGGATGGACACAATCATCCCACTCACCCCAGAAAAAGATGACATGCAAATGACAAGCAGCATGTAACACCCTGTAGCAAGTGATGGGCTTTGTTTTGATATATCACAACTTTAAATAGGAACAGCTACATATGAGTCACTTGATGTTCTCAGCACAGTTTTTCTGCATATGTAAATAACCCTCCTCCATTTCCACCTCTCTTAGCGACATGCCCAATCCCAGCCTCTCAAAATGGAATGATTCCTTCTGCATCCCAGTGTCTCTCCATAGAGTCTTTTCAATGCTATGGAAAACCACCACATCTTACACAGTTCATACTGGAAAAATATTATTCATTTCCTACTCTACTAACATAAAATGTTAATGCTTAAAGGAAAACACAACTGATTGGAAAAGCTAATCCTACAGACTTGCACAGCCATGAACAGGGGTATCCAGGACAGGGAAGCTGTTCCTCAGTATCCAAGGAAGCAGCTTGTGTTTGAGTGCCTACAAAGCTCATGGCAAAGAAGCAGGAGCAAAGCCACTTACCTCTCTTGCTGCCACAAGCAGAAGGGTGTCCATGACTGACAATACTTCACTTATGTCAAAATTTGCAGAAACTCCTTTCTCTGGTAATAATAAGAGTCCACCTGGATCTTGATCACTACAAAACAAAGATATTCTTACTAAACAACAGCAAGGAGTTCCAAACAGTTCCAAACCAGAAATTTAGTAGTTTTTGTGTCAGATCTGTAGAGATCTTACTGTGTAATTACAATGAAAATCAAAAGTTTGTGTTCTGATGACTCCAGACTAATTAAATCAATACCAACCATCAGCACTGACAAACAATTACTTAAAAAATTGGAAGACAGCCTAGGAGAAGCCTAAGAACAATATACTGTGATTTCAGCACCAACTTTGGCCAGTGTTTTACAGAGCTATTCAGTTAATAAAAATATTGATTAGTAGCATGTCTTTTCTAAACAACATTAGTTGATTACTTCAGAGAATTATTGTTCAGGGAAGTAATGTTTCTAAAAAGGATTAAATACAAACTTTTTAACAAATGTGGGGTATCAGACAAGTATTTTCAATTTCAGGACCCCTCACCTGAAGTGGGTACACAAGGATCTGAAGGCAAGATGTACAGATTGCTTATGTTCTTGCTCTGTGATGTTTTTCTAGAAAAGGAAAAAGATTTATTTTTATGATACATTCTGTTTCCCTCCTCTGTGACAAAGAATTTTAATTTCTGTGTTCTATTATTCATTTTTGGTAAGAAAGGCAGGGTTAGCTCCTCTTTCTTTGGATAAGCTGCAGAGAGAAAAGGGGCAGGGTAAAAAGAGGCAAAGAAAAAAAAATAAGGCTTTTACTTGAATGGGACAAAGTATGTATTATTTGAGAATAACAAGTCAGATTTGTCCTCTTTTCTGCATAAAGAAAGCAGGCACTAAACAAACAATTTCTCATTCAATGTTTACCATCATGGTGAAGAGCTGGTGTCGCCTGGTCTGTCTATCTGGGAAAAAAACTGCTGCTCCACTGAGTAAGGTGTTCTTAACTTCCTCTTTCAGCATTTTCATTGGCATGAAGTTACTGTCCCCCATATCCACTACTGCTCATACAAAAAGGAAACAAAATTACAAGTTCTAATTAATACCCCATCTAATATGTTAGAGGCATAACTGAATTAAATGTTAGTCCACACACACTTCAAGCCCTCACAATCCCATTATACAGACAGAAAAGGGGGGCAAACTTTTTAACTTACAGCAAGAAAGATTTATATTAAGAAAGAATATATCTATTCACCAAGTAAATGAATTCTAGGAAGATTATGACTTGACATCCATCAAAGCTAATACAATTTCCAAGATGTGACAGATTCTATATAAAGTGTTTCCCCTCTAGCTTGCTTCTGCAGGAGAATCTTCAAATTACACTTGAATAGAGAGCATGCCACCCTACTTCCAATGAAATCTAATGTGTAATTCCCATTCTCTTCACTGGCTCCAGAATCTTCCCTGCATCCCTGTAAACCTCACAGTCTAACTCATGAGTTCATTTATACTGATATGCAATATCAGAAATAAATAAACCCCAGTAATGCTATTGTCAAAGGGTCACATTCCCTGGTGCTACAAGCAGGTGACACATTCAAAAGGAGTTTTCTGTTGCAGCTGTTTCCAGACTGTGTTGTCAGAAAGTCTGCAAAACCATTTCTTTGGGCCAAGGAAAGTTTCTAGTGATAGACTAATTAGCACACACTGACCTGAAGGAGAAACAAAGGAACAGGAGCTGACTTGGCCTCTAGGAATGAGTATCTTTTCCCAAAATTTAACAGACAAAATAGTCAATACATATTGAATAAAAATTACCTTCACACAAATGTCTGTAAAGCTCTTCTGCAGCCTCTGTGTGACCAGCTGTTTTGCTCTGAGAGGTTTCTTGAGGTTTAGCAGTTTTATTATCTCCAGTAAGTACAGAGAAGCAGCTCTGGAGAAGCTGCAACAGCAGTGTTTGAGCAAAGATACATTCTTCCCTTGGGCTGCAAGAAGATACATAACAAATAGAAGAAAAAACTAGAAAAGCAGCTCTTTTGCACCAAATAAGCATTGCTATCAAAGTCACCATTTCAGATAGATAAAAACCACTGAGTGGAGAGACATGGCCAAAGGAAGTGGAGCTATGAGCTCAACTAATCTACAGCTCAAGCTTCTACATAACTTCATGGTTAGAAGTCCATATGGCAGCAGTAGGGAAATGTTATTTATGTAAATGATGTAGTTTAGGAAGAACAAACTGCAGTACTAAACAAAGCATATTTTATTTATACACACACACTGATTAGTGCTTCAGCAGACACTAAAGAAGAAACTTACTTTTGGTGCAGTTTATTGTAAAAATTCCAGAACAGCTGCAAATCAAGGCCTGTGAAATCTAAAAATGACTTGTATTTTAATCCACTCTCCTTCTGCTGAACCTTAAAAAGGCAAAGAAAACACAGGATTGGAAAGTTAAATCTATACAGAACACACTTATAAAACATAAATCTCTGAGCACTGGGCTTAAAGGTAAGCACAGCCATCTTTCCTATGAATTTGCAGCTAACATGAATTCTAGTTTAAGTTTTTTCATGGACATTCTGGTAAATGTGACAGTTCATGCTGAAACCTTCTTATTCATAGAATTCTCCCCTCTTTCTGGATTTCTAGGATCCCATCCCTTTTCTCCATCACCAGAATACTTCTTAATCTCCACCTCTCCATCTAATTTAATTGGAAGTAATAAACCTTCAGCAAACATACAAAGAATTCTATTTTTCATAAATAATTTTTTCCACAACATGCTTTTTAACTGTTGTTAAGAGTACCCCAACATACTTTTTAACCTTTGTTAAGAGTACCCCAACTCTTCTTCGCCCATTCACAACTGCTGTTTGCACAGCCTTATTCCTTTCAGCCTGACAAATAAGAAGCTTAAAAAACCATAAGAAGTAAAAATACCAAATCCTGTGCCAGCTGCTGGATGAAGTGAAGTGTCTTCAGGAGCAGAGTTGTGCCACAAACTGTGTCCTCCTCAGTCCTCCTGCACTGCAGGCAGCTCATGGTCCTGCAGGGCTCGTCCCGCAGGGGCCGCAGGTAGCCCAGGACACTCAGCCCTTGCACCCCGAGCCGTTCTGCTGAGTCTTGTCTTGTGCACAGGAACTTTATCATCAAGTACTAAATGGATACAAAAATAGCACAAGATGTGGGTTTAAAAGCTGGTACAAACTGGGCTTTTAAAAGGCATGAGGGCACATAGGTGAGGATTGAAGAGGGAAGCCTTAGTCCTTTGTTGTGGCCGTGCTTCTCTTCACAGATAAAAGCAAGGCACAACTTCCCAAGGATATTTCTGGGATTCACATTCTCTGAACCTCAGAAAAAGCAAAACCAATTCTTATCTCATTTACTGCTCCTGTGTTGTTGACAAGTGGAATGCATCGTGGAAGATTGTTTACCTGAAGGGGAATTGATAATTAGATTCTGGTGTGAGTGTTTTGATTCACTGACCAGGTGAATCCAGGGGTGTGTGTGGGGACTGTGGGCTGACAGTCATGAGATTCTGGGCAGTGGAGTTGAGTTGGGTGCTTGTGCAGATTCAGTTTAGATGTAATGTAATATAATATAGAATAATATAGTATAATAAAGTACTTAATCAGCCTTCTGATATCCATGGAGTCCTCCTCATCATTTCTCCCTGCCACAGGGCCCGCATTGAATCCTATACCTTGTCTAACACCTCCAGAGGTTTAAAATACTGAGCCTCAGATTCAGGCTAAGTTTGTACTCTTCCTGCTTCCAAGAAGTCACAGGGATGGTTCTGTGACCTCTACAGGTGCCTGCAAAGTTTGTCAATTCATTATCAGCTCATTCACTCTGCACACACTGCTCCTCACTGCCACAGCTGCAGTATTCTTGCAGGTTAAAGAATTATTTGCTGCTTTTAAAAGCAAGCAGAAGATCAATATGTAATATTTAGAACATACTTTGATCAGTCTCTTCTCAGTGAGGTGCAGAGCACAAAACTGAAGGAACAGCAAGTCCTGCCATCCACATGCACTGGTTACTCTGCAGCAGTCAGAAAAAATCCCAGCTGACACAACAATGTCACCAATTCTCTTAATTCCCACAGTGCAGATGGACTGGGGAACTACAACAGCTGATTCCAGAACATGATCTGAAATGCAACATTCCCTATAAATGCACCAAGCACTTAAAATCAAAACCATCTTCTGCCATTCTCAAAATGAAAGAGTCTCCATTCCCCAGGGACAGCAGTCTAACTGATGGAAATGCTTTATAATTGTTTGCCCACTGAAACAAGGATTGAAGAACCTGGCTCTGAAAGAATAAATGCTATGACTACACAGTAGTTAAATGGTCTAGATACTAGAATAAAGCAACAATCATATTAAAATCAGTAATTTGCATTAAATTTGATAATGAAACACTCCTTAACTACAGATATATATATATATATATATATACATATATACATACACACATATATATATATATATGTATGTATGTGGATACAGAGAAAAATAAACTATTTCAGAGGACAAAAGTTCAATTATTCACTTAACTAGAAACCTATTCATTTTTTTCTCTGTACAGCAGAGTTCTCCCTCACAAAATAGATTTAGGTTTATTTCAGTGGATACAAAAAAGAGCCCCTGTTCATTGTGACTGGGCCAAGGGATTTTTGTTGGTTCTTACTTGGGAAACTCTGCATTGCTGCATTTTGACATCAACTTCATCCCATTCTTCTTCTACTTCAAACCAGCCAATAGGATCATCATCTCCCAAATCATCGCATGAACAACTGCTTCTGTGTATAAAAGAATGTAACACACTTTGTAAAGAAAAAGCTTAGAAACATTGCAAACCTGTTGATACTGGAACAAAACACATAGAGCATCTTATGGCTATAAAGATGAAAGACAACAGAAAGTTTTGTAAACCCTAAATTCACATGCAAGGTGAAAAAAAAAGAAAAAAAAAAGAAAAAAAATCAAGAAAATATTTTTTTTTGTCAGAGCCCCCTAAACTCTCCTTACTCCTAAGCAACAGTTCTGAAAACTGATTTAATAAAACTTAATTAAAAATTTTCTGTTATCACTGATCTGCACCCCAAATGCAGATTTTGCTACATCCCTTTTATACTTTGCTATAGCCCCCCAATTTTGTTATATCCCTTTTATAACAGGTCTTTAAATCAAGTGGCTGAAAACAACAGCTATATGCATATTTCATTCAACACATCAAATGGAGGCTCATTAAAACCAAACAATTAAATGATGCCCCATTTTTAAGACACCTGGAACAACTCTCAGTAGTTCAAGCAGCATTGCAAAATAATCAAATGTAACATTCATTTCTGAGCCATTGCAAAAATCCATTTATACCTGGTTTTTAAAAACTGTTTGAATTCCCTCAGCTTCCATTTGTCATAGCTCTCAAACCTTCTGAAGTGCTCCTCAGCATGGAACTTTTCTGAGGCCCCATTGTATGCAAACACCAGCCCACACTGCGCCCCGATGGCACCGCGCCGGACCTGAAGGGCAAAGCCACACAGGGCAGTCAAGAAAACAAACAACTATGGAAATCAACCAGATCCTGACAATCCTGCTCTCTGGAACTGCACAGGAACATGAAACACATTTAGAGAAATGCTATGAAAGCTTCTGTAACCCACTGAATTGAGATCATGCACATGGTTATTGTTTACTGTATTTATTACCCTGCCAGCATCCTTACATTAACTAGAATTCCACATATTAATTAGATATATTATAGTTCCACATATTAATTCCCACTTTCTTTTCCTTTTACATTTAAAAAAATCAACAAAACTAAAATCATGTTTCCCTATTAATATCACTACACTGCAAAACAACTCAGCTGCCTCTCCAACTCCAGTTAAAATTTATTTGCCAGAAGTCCAGTCATGTTTAAATGTTTTTGACATAGAAATATGCATTGTTGCTCTCAGAATTAAATAATACTATAGCTTTGCCTTAAGTAAATAAGCCAATTCAGCTGCAGAAACCTCACAGAAGTTTTGTCTTGGCCATGAGATTTAATCACAAGACCTTCCTTTGAAACGATGTCACAGTCACACCAAATGCAAATTACACTGCTGTCTCTAAACAGAATTTGAAATACCTCCATTTAATCTGAACTCACATGCTTTGTATCTTGACACCTGCTATTCACAGAGTCAAAAAGTTATTTTAACATAAGATAAAAGACCTTGCATATAAATCCACACACTTCAGTGAGAAACCACAAACCAAAGAGTCTCTGGCTTGAGATCTATATTGCAAGATATAGATAAAACCAATATAAAATAAATGTCTTTACTGAAAAGATTTAAGACCTCCTTTTCCTGAAGTTCCCTGACTCACACTGAAGAAAAACCCTAAAATAACAGTATTTCATAATGAATTTAAATTTCAGTTCATATAAAAAATATCCAAATTCAATTCCACCACTAGGGGAAAAAAGTAATTCTTCTACTTCAAAAGCTCCCAGCAACTACATACCTTTATTCTAATTTGTGTCACTTGAAATGAAGATTCAGTTCCAGTAGAAAGAATGATACTTGCTCTGGTTTTCCCAGTTTCAGTAAGAAAACCTAAAGCAGCAGTGGGAACAGAAGGAGTCTGGATGAGTGTTAGTGCAAGGGGTTAGAAAGAAAATACTGGGATTGTGGGATGAAGGGGAGGGAAAAACCCACAAAGCTTTTCCAGTGAAATGCTCATTAGCAAATGTTTCCAAATAAAAGGGACCACTTAAAAGACAGTATTTTACACAGCACTGTCCATGTAGTATCTCTCTGCAATATCTGCAGCAGTTTCAAGAATATTTTCTTATTAAAGTTTATTAGTAATTTCCAAATACTACTTTGGCTTGTGGCTCTATTCACTGAACTCAGTGAATAGTCCCCCAAAGTGTGACCCACAAAACAACAGCAGACAAGCCACAAAATAACTAAAGAATAAGCTCAAATAATGCACATGAACTAACAGAGGTGTAAAATAAGCATTTAGAAAGTGCCTGATTTTCTGTTACAATGGCTTTCATTTACCAGTAGCACTGCACAAGACAATAAACTATTAAAAAAAAAATCAGGTGGCATTTCACTTAAAAAGGAGGTCAAGAAACTCAAATCTCTTTGTTTAGATTGTATCCAGTACATAAAAGCATTGCATTAACAAAGAGAGGCTTTAAGAGAATTAATAGGTACATGCAGTGAGAATTTCAATGATTTCTACAAACTCTCTCCCATCAATATTTGGGCAACTAACAGTAATTCATGACTTTAACCCACAAAGTTTGCTCTAGGAGAATATTCCCTGTGGCAGCTCACTGCTGACTTCCACATAGAATATTAATAACTCTCTCCAAAATCCAATGTTTTTGTTTGGTTGGCCTGTTTTGACAATAAACTGGTTTATGAGAAATCCACAGTGCTGCAAAATCAAATTTATATATTGCTTTTGTTTGGGTTTTTGTTTGTTAGTATATGTTTTTTTTAAATTACAAATCTTCCATAGCATAAAACTATAAAGAATCAAATTTATATAAATAAATATAGAAGACCACCACAGCATTGTTAACAATCATTATGTTTGGTGGAATCATCTAACTTAAATGATTTTCTGATTCTAATCTTATGGATTTTAAGTACAGGCTCTTACCATCCCCAGTCCATGGCTCTACAAGGAGGTTTTCAGGCCCTGATTTATCTTCTTTTCCCTTTACATCACATGCTTGCAGAGTGAGTCGTAAAGGCTTTCCTAAGTCAAAAAAATCAACAGGTTTATCAAATTCATTTAAAATGGTAAAATATATTTTCCATAGTTCTTCATTCAGAAAATAAAAATGGAAAAAAAATTACAATACTATGAGATTTGCACCACTGTCAGACCCAAAAAAGGGGAGGGAAACTGGAATATGAGAGATACATTAATCTAAAGTAGTTGGAGTTTTAGATACAGGCAGAAGGACAATGAAATTAATGACAATTAATGTTCCTTCAACTGATGCCACACTTTGGAATTCACAATCCATGAAATACCACTTGTCTTACAAAAGGCATTAGCTACTCTGTGGAAAACAAACCAATTTTCAAAATTTTTGAAAGTAAACATTAATAATTATAAAATAACCCACGTGTTCTTTGGCACAAGACGAAAACAGACTAAAAGGCAAATAAAGGGTCTTCATGAATTCTTCATGAGAGACTAATGAGAATCTCAGAAGATGATACCTGAGAAAATACAGATTTATCAAACAAGTCCAGCAAATACAGCAAAATTACCACCTGATGCCAGACCATGAACAGCTCTACACTCACGAAATACTCAGATAATAAAAACTTGATTTGAACTCATTTTTTAAAAGTGAAAAAAAAAAGGAAGACTCATAGAGAGATGCTAATGGCATTGCATTTAAAATGCATCTTAAATTTGTACATGCCTGCAGGAGAGAGCACTCACAGAGGCTCCCTCATACAAACAAATGTTTTACTGGAAGAAGAAAAATGCTTCCTGTCATTTGCCTTTTAAGCAACACAAACACCATCATCACCATGCTGATACAGGGGCCATGATCCACAAAGTTCATCTTTTCTCTCTTGAGATCCTACTTGGTTTAACTCTTTGATCACAGAAAGCTGATCACCAACTTTTTCAGCAGTTCAGCTGCTAGGTTGTGATTTCAGTGACAGTTTTTAATTAAGAAGATTTGGATCATTTTAAAACCCATCAAGTGGAACAACTCAAAGCTGTATATTTGCTTAAGGCTGTAAAGGATGCAGGATTGTTGCATTACCATATTTATAGAGCAGGTTCTGTCTGACTGCTGTCATGGAGGAGATCAGGGAGGAAGCCTTGTATGGAGTGTCCAGATGATCAGTGATGGCACAAAGGGAACTCAGCACTTTGGCAACACTTCCCCGGGCTAAGGCAAAGGCCAGGAGTGTCAGCTCCACCTCTGGAGTAGTACAACAACTGGGAGGAAAAACAACAGTGTGAAAAGAAAAACTGAGACATTCTGTTTTTCAATAAAGACAAACTGCCACAGAACCTCCCAGGCGCCTGTTTGTTGATGCATTTGTACTTTTCATGGTACTTAAAAAAGAGCATGTGAGTAACGATGTAAAAATTTGATTTGCACTCTTCCAAACCACTTCCCACTGCATCAACCACACAAGCTCACCTTGTTATTCTGATAAGGAAGCTATCTACTTCTTCCAAAACATTTGGTGACAAGAAGCTTGAAAAATCTGTGGAGCCTGGTGTTAGGGATAGAGGTGGCATGTGCTGCAGTGCTTTCCTAGGAAAAAGTGAAACATATTGTCAGGAAACCAGGTAGAATTGGAGAAAAGAGCCTCCTAATGTGAATTAGAGGCTTGAATCTTCATGCTTTGTGTGGGCAGGTCTCTGCAAATTGCTTCTGAGTGCACTAAATCTATTTACACAGAGATTATCTTCAAAAGCAGTATTGCATTCTAGGCAGGGAAAGTTCCATGACTGCTGGGTAATCTTGAATCTAGTCTCAATCTCAGATTTAATGAGTCAAACATATCAAGGAGATTTAAATTAAATCTGTGACAGCATTAGAAATAGCTTAGTATCCAAGCATTGCCTCATTTTAAATTGGTCCAGAATTGAGCAAGAGCCTGCGAACAAAGGGAAAAATGATTTGAAAATCCCTCAGAAGAATAAGAGAAACTAAGAGAGATACTTGTTAGCTCAAATCAGAATTATTCTGAATTACCAAAGATATTTTGATAGCCCCTGAAATTAGGAATCCTCAAGCAGTTTCACCAACATTATTCTATCCAATACTGAAGTTTTCAGTATTACAGTTATTCCATCCAATTCTAAAGCCTGGGGATTTTGCTTTATAATTCTAAACAGTGAATCTAGTTCCTGAAATCATGATTTTAGTCAGGATAATAATAATTTTTCAATGCTTTATTAGCTCAGTGTTCACGTTCTATTTCTAAAAAATCTCTAAACTTCACCAAAACTGAAGGTCTTCAGTTTCAGCAAAGCCTGCAAATCTGGGACTATGAGCATGTATGAAGTTATCTAAACTCTGAAGAGATTTCACAGATGACAGAAATTAAAAGATAGGTTAGTGGACTTTAGCCTACAGGATTCATTAACCTAATGACAACACTGCTCTTCAGTGTGGTGACACTGTGCTAACTGAGCTCTGTAAAAGCTCATGTGGGTGTGGAGAGGTTTTATTGGGATTCCAATCCTTCAAGTCATCCAGCAGAAGTGTTTGGCAATCTAACAAGGAAACGTTACACAGAAAATGGTCAATCACCACAAGCAAACATTTGCAAGGAGATGGTGCAAATACTCAACTATATCCCCATAAAATGCACAACAAAGCATTATATAAGTAGAAATTTGCAGAAAATTAAGCTAAATTAAGCTCCAGTCCTAAGGGGAAGATGTAAATTTTATTGATTATTAATACCAGACAAGAAAAATGAATTAATTTTATGTTGCTCAAAGTCATTACAAGTAAATGGATCAGTGAAAAATGTATTTTTCAGTGTCCATTAAGTCATGGTTTAACAACTAGATTAGATGAAACAGCCAGGAGAATTACACTTGTTCTAGTACATGCAAATGGATAGAGGAAAAACATCAGAAATCCGAACAATGAGACAGAAAAAGCTGTTTAAACACCTGAATGGAGTAGAAACCAGTCACATACAACAGATTGCTTCCTAAAGCCAGAAGTATTTTTCTAAAAAAATGAAAAAGTACCTAAAATCCATTCATGGTTTAACAACTAGATTAGATGAAACAGCCAGGAGAATTACACTTGTTCTAGTACATTCAAATGGACAGAAGAAAAACATCAAAAATCTGAACAATGAGACAGAAAAAGCTGTTTAAACACCTGAACAATGAGACAGAAAAAGCTGTTTAAACACCTGAACGAAGGGAGTAGAAACCAGTCACGTACAACAGATCGCTTCCTAATCCCGCAAGTTTATTTTTTTTAGAAATAGAAGTAGCTCAAATCACAGCCCATGTAAGTTTGGTACTTACTGAGTATTCTGTAAAATGGTGTGAACAAATGCTGGGTTGGTTTCCATGGAAGCTGTCACCAGAGAGGTCAGCAGGGACCAGTACCAGATGGCCGAGGCGTCGCACACGGACACTCCCACCTTCCTCACGCGCTGGTAGCCCACAGCTCGCAGCCCGTGGATCCTGGTGTCACAGCCATCACTAAGGCAACGCTTGATGTTTATCTGTACATCTGTCAAAAAAACAAATCAGAAATTTTTTTTCCAATTTCTTCTGCTAGATTAGAGTTAGAAGAATAGATATTCTAAATATTGAATTAGCACGGGATCTCTTGGAAAAGTAATGGTAGGTATGGAACAGAACTGCTTGATATGGACAAGCACACATCCTCTGATCTGGAGAATTTAGTCCTCTGTGCACCTTCTGATCTGGAAAATTTACCCTTTGCATCAACAGCCTGTGTATCCATTACAGATGCTATGGCTAGAAATTAGGAAAAATTGTAATAAAATATCCTCAAAGTGGAAAATAGATTATTTCACCAGTACCTTCCTACCTAGATACACAGGAAGTGCCTTGGAAGCAAGTGGTTGTGGAGATAATAGGGAAAAGGAGCAAAGCCCAAAGGCAAAGTTACATAAAAATTTTTACACACGTTCTTGACCATTTTGCACAGATGGCATTGTCCTGATTACTTTTGAGGAACAACATCCTAGCTGCCCACTTCTGTGGCAGTGAAAGCTCCTCTCAGGGAAAAACGTCTTTTGGAACGGAAGGGACAAAATTCCTGAAGCTGCAGAAACCATCTTAGGAAGGAGCAGCTTTTCTTGATTGATTCCAATATAGCACCCACAGAGCTACCAGAATCAAAAATAACACTATTTAAAAGCATAAAACCTGCCTTACATTGGACCAACTTCAGAGTTTCAGTACCCAAAAAAAAAGCAGATTTTTTGCTAGATTCTATCAGCCAACATATGCTTTCACTCTGCAAGCAAGGATATTTTGAAACTGCCCCATGTTTTCACATTGAAAGGCTAAAACTGCATATTCAGTAATTTTTCTCTTCAACCCTTAGCCCACGTTACAGAGACCACAAGAAAAGCTTGGAAAACTCTCTTACAGGCTAGAAATTAAACCAGAATTAAAACAACTCCTCTGACGCAAGGACAAGGCCCAAAGTGTCACCCCTGATGAATGCCTCTTCAACACATCTCTCCATGATCTACCCAACCTTTCACCTTGCAAAAAGCACCAAAGCAGAATCCCAATGGTATCTTTATTGACTCACACATCTGACTAATGTTAGCGTTTTCCAACAGTGTTACGTAGCCAGTGATATTGCTTGGAATGTGAACATCTCGGACCTCCTGGAGACTGCTGGCATTCCTTCCCACTGCCACTGTGACCTGCTGTGGCATGTAACTCTGGTCATTAGCTGCCACTGCAATGGACAGGTGTCTCAAAACCACATCTGGTTTCATCTTTAAACTGCAAAGCAAAGAAGAGAAAATGGCTCTTGAAAAGAGAAGTCAAGCACCGTGCTTTTATTATTATTTATCATAATATTATACATGTATAATATAATAGATATTATATTATTATTCACTCATTTTCCTCCTCTACAAACACAAATAAATCCTCTGAAATTTACCTAATGCTTCACAGGTGTTCTTAACACCATACGATGGTGAACGAGTTTAAAAAAAATTGATTTAGAGAACAGTTGCCTCTGAGAGACTGTAGAATTTTCTATTTATATTTTCAACTGAGAATTCATTCCTCAGGAATAAAAATACAATGCTAATAATGACAAAAATGAGATTTTTTTTTTCCTTTGAAGCACACATTCTAACATTGAAAAAAAACCACTAAACATTTCTGTTTCATTGAGCATTTCTGTTTCATGGAACTTCCTGGACAATGGCAGAGTGTTTCTATTCAAGTACCAACCACTGCATCTGTATTACAGCTTGGAAAGCTTCACTATACAACAAAGCTGTGTGTCACCACAGCAGATACAGGCATTTTACAGGTGACCTTTTATTTGGCAATCAGGATTTCAATTTTATGCAGAGATTAATGACTTCTGCTTTTATCTGTATTCATCTGTCTCTCATTAATTCCAGCTGTTTTCAATTACACCTGTATTGGGTTTGTGTGACAAGGTTTTGGCAGTGGGGAGGCTACAGGATGTGAGAAGTTGCTGGAGGCTGGACCTTTGTTCCCATGGAGAGCAGTGTGCACTGGAGGAGGTTTGCTGGCAGGATTTGTGATCCCATGGGGACCCATGCTGGAGCAGCCTCTTCCTGAAGGACTGATCCCCATAGGGGCCACTCACATAGGTTCTGGACTTGACAATCCTTGGGGATCCCTTCCAACTCAATACTCTGATTTTGTAAGGACCCACACTGGAGCACTTTGAGGGGAACTGTCTCCCATGGAAGGAACCCTACACTGGTGCAGGGAAGCATGTGAGGAGTCCTGCCCCTGAGGAGGAATGAGTGGCAGAGCCAGCATGTGATGAACTGAGTGCAGCCCACACTCCCCATCCCCCTGTACCTCTGAAGGGGAGGAGATAACTTCTCTTCCCTTTTTCTCTAAGCCTGGGAAGAAGATTTGCTTTTGCTTCTCCTAACCCCACCCTGATTTAATAAACTGAACTAAATTCCCTGAATCAAGTCTGTGATGGTAGCTGGTGAGAGAGCTCCCTGCCCTTGAGCCAAGAGCCTTTTGTTACATTCTCTCTCCCCTGCCCATCTGAGGAGGGGAGCCATGGAGCAGCCTGGCATCCAGGCAGGATGGATCCAGCCCACCCTCCTGGCTGTGAGCCCAAGGCCCTGAGCTCCCCCAGCCCTGAGCTCACCGGATCCAGTGGGAGCGGGCGCTCCCGTCCGACTGCCAGAAGGACGAGGTTTCTCCGTTCGTCATCTTGTCGATATCGGCGGAATTGGAGGAGGTCTCGATGTGTGTGTAGCACTTTGTGACAGACTTCAGCTTGTCTGACTCCTGATCACCATTCAGATCACTGGGGTATTCTGCAAAGAAACCACTCAGAATATTTTTCTCTGGCCTGTCTTGAGTGTTGTTATACCTTTGTAAGAACTGTCTCACACAAATGAACTTGTTGGCACAGAACACAGGCCCTGAAGGAATGTTTCTGACAGGAACTAGGAGACAGCAAAGTTTCATTTCAGATGAAATTGCAATAATCTCCATCTACCACTCTCTGTATGAAAACAACTCCATTCCCTGGAGTTCAATAGCCTTTAT
Source organism: Camarhynchus parvulus (assembly GCF_901933205.1). Classification (NCBI taxonomy): domain Eukaryota; kingdom Metazoa; phylum Chordata; class Aves; order Passeriformes; family Thraupidae; genus Camarhynchus; species Camarhynchus parvulus. The sequence continues at coordinate 359,383 of NC_044589.1, forward strand.
CAACCCCTTTCATTACTGGCTTCAACGCTGCTTTATTATTTTTGTGCCCAAATACAAACAGATGAAAGGCAAAATAAATTACAATGGAGAAAACTTCAATTCATGTATTTGAGGGAAAGGACAAAGCACTCTCTTTCCCATGTAACTTGATCTATTTCAATAGAAATGCAGAAATCTGAAAATATCTAGTCAAACTGCAAAGAAAAGGAGCCCTCCCCATAGGGACCAGGGCAGTCCCATCAGAGATACAGTATAAGATTCATCACCTCCAGCCCAAAATGATAAAGTATCTTTTAGTACTGAACAGTCAACCTCATAAAACATCCACCTTCACATGGAAACTAAGTTTCTAGAACTAGTAGAGATATTTGACTGAATACAGAATATCACAAATGAGTAACCATCAATTCTGAGACAGGCCAGGAGAAAGATAAGAACATTCCAGAGTGTTACTCAGATTGCTGAGTAGTTCAGGAAATAATTTATGTGCTTCAAAAAACCAACAAAAATTCACAGAAGCATGCAGATCAACCTCATAATAGTCGAGAAAGCTTTTCATTTTATCTGTAGCCTCTTTTTCACAGCCATGTGAAATCCTGCAAAAGAAGGGAAGCATTGCACACCTCTCTCCTTGAGGAGCAGTCGATCCAAGGAGTCCTTGAGCACGGAGGAGCGCATGGTGCAGATGTTGTTGAAGTACTCCAGCACCGGGTAGGGGATGGCAGTGCTGGAGATGCGGTTCCTGTGCAGGAACCTCAGGATCATCGAGGCATGAAGGCCCAGGCGCTCTTTGGACTCAGAAAATATATCAATAAAGCCTAGAAAGAGACAGCATTTCCTCAGGCACCACAATGTGAGAAGGATGTAAAACTATCAGAGGATGTAGCTCAACTCTACAGCAGGGAAAAGTGCAGGGAAATATTTTTGCCAGCGACTTGAAATGCCTGAAGGAGTTCAAAACAATTACCAAAAATCTCATATTTATTTTGCTGCCCCAAATCCTTACCTTCAAAATCTAAGTGAAGCAGTTTCTACTTAGTTAACAGTTACCCTGAGCTACACTGAGCTTTTCCCTTTGGAATTGTGGATTATTCCCAATGCTTTCCACCAGCTTGGTCAGAAATGCCAGTTCCTGAGCACTGGTACCTGAATCCCAGTGCATGCACATGCATACAACAGTACTCTCCAAGTCCTCTCCTCTGAATGCTCTGCAGCAAATTCTAGTGTTTCTTGTCTGATCCTTTAAGGCAAATCCCCTTTAGCCACTTATCATCAAACACTTGGAAGGAAAGCCAGTAACTGACACTTATCCCAGAAATCAAATTCGGAAACTGGCACTTTCTGAACTAGCAACCATAAAACCTGAATTATGTTTTATCAGGATTTCAAATGCTGAATAACAATATAATAATAATAATAAAATATGTGACTCATCCCCCGGAACAGACTCCATGGAGGATTTATTCCTCCAGTTACCAAGTACAAGGCTGCATTAGCTGGGCATTCACCAAAATTCTGCAAGGTACATTTTCTGTCTGTGAGGTGAACCAAACAGGGGTAAGACACTCCCCAGTCACACACAGAAGGAAACAGTGGTTATTTGTGAAAGGAAGTTCTGCATGCAATTATGGGAAATGTTTAATTTACAACAACTCCACTTGCTTGACATTAAAGAACTAAGAACCTTCTGGAGAATGGTTTTGATAAGATTAGGACAAGCAATGCTATTAAAGCAATTTATTGAAGCAGCACCTTTTTTATGGGGCTGGGCTTGGGAAACCCTTTCTTCCAACACTCTGCTCTCATACCTGGCACCAGTGAGCAAGCTTGCAGTTGCCTGATTACATGGCTCAGCTCCCCCTGAAGATTTGCTCCACTAGAATTCTTGAGAGCCTCCAGCATATTCTCCACATCAACAGTGCCATCTCCTTCAGCATCAAATTGTGCAAAGGCCTGAAGAGTAACCAAAAAAAATGTATTTCAGCATATTTCCTTAAAGCAAGGTATTTTATAGAAACCATAGCAACAAATGTTGTAACACTGGTAAAACAAAATCAAAAGAATCCATTCCCCAAAGTATTGGATTCATGGTGACAGGAAGCAGCCTGGCTGGAAATCTGCAGCATTTAGTAAGTTTGAAGGTATTTGCACTGCCTTCCTATAAAAGTCAGCTGGAGTCATGCTTAGGTGGAGACAGCCCATCATAAACACCAGTGAATCAGCAGGATCCATCCAGGGGTAGCTGGGACTGGAAGGAAGGAAAGCTTTTGCTTAGCAAAAAGCTCCTCAGCTGAAGGGTGCTTTGGTTCCAAAAGCCACACCTTCGATTACTCATCACTGCTGCATCCCTCTCTCACTGCATCCACTCAAATTCCTCCAGAGGTTACATATTTTCTTTATTTAAGAAATTGTCCTAAGAACAGTAATATTTTTTATTTGATTTTTCCTTCCATAAACTGTCCTCCTACACCAAAAATCAGTTTAATATAGTTTGTCTAAGTGTTTTTGAAAACAAAGGAGAGAGTTAGAAAAGGTTTGGGAATTTTTTTATTGAAGAGAACCACTGGCAGCTTTATTAACTTTGACCTTAATAAAATTTTTAATATAAAAAGTTGTGTGAGTACAAAAAGTAACTCACACAGCATTTCACAACTTTGAACTAACAAATGTACAAGGTATTTTTATTCAGCTGAGCCTATAAATCAGAACTATGCCCATAAATGTAATTTACTTTAACTAGCTATTTCAGACAACTCATGATTCAGTGACACACTACTATTAAAATCTGGCTATGTTTTCACAATCAGATTTAATTTTGAAACAAACTTCTGTTTAACTGCTAAAAATGCAACTTGTTCGAAAAGAAAAATGCAGTATTCAGGAGCATCCACCTTTTTCATATAAATTGGGAATGTACTTACAAAAGATATTTCTTTACAAGCAAGACTTGAGTCTCCCTGCCCTGAACTTTGTATTCCAAGCTGAGCCACACAAACCAAGCAAATGTGGTCTCTAAGGACAGATGATCTCACAGGAGTCTGAGTCAAGGGGTTGCTGCTGCTCAGGAGGAAGCTCCTGCTTCCCTCTCTTGGTTTGTTCCCTGGTTATCAGACTTGATGTACCATTAACAGTGCTATCCTAGAGAGGAGTAGCCTGAAATGATTAGCTCAAAATAACCTGCCAATTAACCATGGCATAATTACAGCAGTAAAATGAGAGCAAAGTCCTCACAAGACAACAGAATTGAAACACAGTGTTTTAGCTGACTAAAGCTCTCATGGCACTTCTGTGGCACAGAGCTGGATTTGAGCTTGGAAACTTTAGAGTGTCTTATTATACACACAGCTGAACCCAAGCTAATAATGATCACCTTTAAACAATTCTTTTGAGCAGCAAAGCTGGTGCTGAGCATCCAGCAGGCACCAGGGCCAGTCCAGCCCAGACACTGGGCAGATCCCAAAACAAAAACCCAACACCTTTGCTTGAGGACAACAAGCCAGAGAGAATTAATTCTAATAGACATAACCCAGTTGCCAAAACAATTCAATGTACAGTTTCACACCTCACCATTCTCACCATTTTCCCTCATACCTGAAGTGAAACTGCACAATTACTAAACTACAAAATGAACAAGTTTTGTGATGTTACTGGTGACAATAAAACACAAGGCAACAAGGCTGAATCTGCTAACACCTGCTTGAAGCAATTTTTTATACTCTCATGTTAGGAGGGATTACTACATATATGCTTTTCCTCAAATCATAATGCAGTATTTTGTTATTTTATTTTTAAACTCTTCCTCTGATCTCAGGAGATTGCACCAAACATAGAACTCTAAAATTATTTTTGACTGTTCAGTATAACTTAAACTCTGTATTTGACAAAAACCATATACAATTTCCACTGCTGTCCTGTGTAATGGGGAAAAGTAGGGGGGGGAAAAGAGAGTGTCAACCTGTAAAGAATTTTTGAGCTGTGTGCAGGACTGGGACATGATACAATTCGGCAGTAGCCTTACCCAACCCAGCTCATCCTGCTCCTAAATAAATGCAGTAACTCCATACAGTTCAACCCTGAACATGAAGAAGCATGTGAGAAACATCCTTCATAGGAAATGATGGGTGAGAGGGTTGCTTGGAAATACAGCACATGGAAAAATCAGCCCTCATCTCAGAGCTCAAGAGCTGGATGGCACAACAAGGTATCTGAAAGGTGACCTGGGAGAACTTCATGTTTCACCCTCTGCTCTCAGTAGAACTGCAGCATTAATGTTGCCAGCCAAAGCTGGGTACATGACATGACAACTGCTGAAGCAGTACCAAGAAGGATTCAGAGGTTCAGTTCATATAGGAAAACAGACTTTGCATTTAAACATTGTTCATAAAACATCTGAAGTCTGTGCCCAAAGCCCTGCACCGAGAAGATCAAACCTGGGCTGTGCCAGACAGGACTCCAGAGACATTAAAAAGTGAAACCTATTGACCTGCCACCCCTAAAGTGACTCCTCAGCGTGAAAGGAAAGCTCAAACACCACAGCTGATGGGTTAGTGCCAGAAATGATGACATCAAGGTTTTCCACAGAACTCTCAACATCTCAGCTTTGCAGGGCAGATGTGACCACACATCCGCGGCACGCTGAATCCTCTGACAAGCTTTTTCCCCACTCCCTGGAGCAGGAAATGAAACCAAAACAAATAGATTCCTCATGCAGAGGAGGACGTGAAATACAGACAATCCTCAAAATATTTCTGCAGCCCACAAAGCCCAGCTGTTTGTGCCAACAAGAAGAACCCCAATGGACCCATTTCACCTTGCTGCTGTTACAAATGAAGATGTGCTCGTTACTGGCTCTTCTTGTGAACGAGCTGCAAGTGGAGGCAGCATTTCACCAAGCTACTTAAACCAGTCTGGTGAAAACACACCTATCTGGACATGAAATGAATCTCCTTCCAGTTTTTAGAAGCCTTGTTCACCTGTCAGCACTGATTTGAGGCGTGTGTGTGTGATTTAACAGTTTACACAGTTGTTCTGCTGCTCGGGAGCAAAACAAAGCCAGCAGGAAGTGACTGCTGAGCTCAGGAACTGCTTGCACTCAGGAATTCAGACACAGCCACTTTCTCAAGTGAGTGTGGAATTCCCAACAGGGTGTTCTGCTGCATTTTGGATTACTACAGAACAAAGCTAAAGTTTAAGTGTTCTAGACATTAAATTCTTCATATCATTTCCCACAGAAGGGGAAAACCCAGCAGAAATGAAAACTACTCTCTTCTACCATTAAAAGCTGACCATAACACCTTCTGCCTGTGGAAGGGGATCTCTGTTACACTACTTCCTTACACATTTTCCAAAAGTCCTACTTTACAATAAAAGAAATGCTTGACAATTTCACTGCTGGTCCTAAAAGGCTACAATAAAATCCAGCATGGTAAACTTTGACTTGCTGATAACGCTAGTAAGTATCAAGAGGAATTACTCAGGCAGGATTTCCTACCCGTGTTCCCACCACACCTGCGCTCTCAGCTGCACCAGCACCAGCAGAAATATTGCTGTAAAAACCCATTTTATTCTTCAGTGGCCGCTGAGCATGATCACTGATAACTGACATAAGTTTTCTTTTAAAGGGATATCTGGAAGCTGACAGGCTGTCCATCAACAGCAGCAGCCGCTTTCCCAACCTTGCAGAACCCTCTGGCCTGGCCCTCCCCACGTACCAGGACGCGTGTCCGGGGTCCCCAGGCTCGTGTGGATGGCCACGGAGCCGGTGGCAGCGCCCACAGCGAGGGCTCGGGGACACCGACCCCCAGCAGCACCCGGAGGTTCCCCCGATGCCGATCACCCCCCTGCCCGGACAGGCGGATCCCCGGAGGGAACCCCCATCCCCGGCCGTGCCCAAGGCCGGGCTGGACGGCGCTCTGAGCAGCCCGCTCTGTTGGAAGGTGTCCCTGCCCGTGGCAGGGGCTGGAACGGGATGGTCCCCAAGGTTCCTCCCCTCCCGAGCTGTTCCCGATGCCCGCGGACGGCGCTTCCCGCCGCTCTCACCTCCTCGCTCTCGCCGCGGGATCCGGCCGCCAGCCGGGACACGCTCTCCAACACCTCGCAGAACTGCTCCAGGCTCACGGCCTCGTCGCCGCGGCTCAGCCGCTCCTCCAGCCATCGCACCAGCGCGCTGTGGTGCCGCGACACGAGCGGCTCGGGCAGGGCCGCCTCCCGCAGCCGCGCCGTGGCCTCCCGCAGCCGGGCCTGCTCCAGCAGCACCTCGGCCGGCGGCAGCGCCGGAGCGGCCGCGCCGGCTTGGGGCGCGCCGGCCGCCCCCTCCATGCCCTCTTCGGCGCCCTCCTCCTCCCTCCTCGCTGCTGTGGCTCGCCGCCGTCCCCATGAGCCGCTCGGGAGCCGCTCGCAGCCGCCGCCGCCGCCGGTGCCGCCGCCGCTCCCGCCGGTCCCCGCCCGGCCCGGCCCGCCTTAGTCAGCAACTTCCCGCCCGCCGCACCTGTCAGCGCGGGGCCGCCACACCGCCGCAAAGCGACACCGCGCCACACCGCCGCAAAGCGCCGCACTGCCGCAAAGCGGCGCGGCGCTGCCGCAAAGCCCGGCCCGGCGGCTCCCGTGACAGGGACGGGGCCGGTGAGGGGACACGGGGGGGACAGCGAAGGTTGGGGACAGCGATCCCGTGGGGAGACTGCGGCACCTGAGCCCGGTTCTGTGGCGAAAACTAAGGGGGAGTTCATGAATTCATAGACTTATCTCCAAGGGGTGCCAGTAGGGCGATGCCAGACTCTTCCGTGGTGCCCAGTGACAGGATGAAGACTAAAGGCCACAAGACAAATTTCACCTCAACATGAGAAAAAGTCTTTAACCTGAGTGTGGCAGAGCACTGGGACAGACTTGTGTCCCTCTCTGGAGAAATGCCAAACTCACCCAGCCCCTCCTGTGTCACCTGCTCCAGGTGCCCCTGCCCTGGCCGGGGTTACACTGGGTGATCTCCACAGGGCACTGACAACAAGGGATTCTGTGTGAAAAACGTCAACCACTTAGTTTTTAAAATTTTAAAAGCGTAATAGTAATAAAATGGTTATGAAAATAGTAATACAATTAGAGTAATATTACTTTGGACAATTTGAATTTGGACAATTTGAGACAATAAAAACAAAGAGTTAAGGATGTCCAGGTACCATTTTCTGGGCAGCACAAGCCCGAAAAAGGACCCCCATTAACAAAGGATTAACCCTTAAAACCAACACCTTGTTGAATATTCATGCATCTCACACATGATGCATAAATTCCATTCAAACACAGGATTCTGTCTGGTCAGTGTCAGCTTCTTCCTCTGAATCCTGACGGCGTCATCCTGTCCGAGCAAGGCGGGAAGAAGTTTGTTTCTCCTGATAATGGAACAATAAATTCCTTTTCTCTGAAAGATTTAGATGTCCTGTGACTGCCAATCTCAGTGCGAGCCCTTTCTTTAGGAAAAAAAAAAGTATCCTGCATAGCATAGGATATTCTATATCTATAGGATATTCTATATTCTAACATGGGTAGGAAATCCTGCCTGACTAATTCCTCTTGATACTTACTGGCATTATCAGTAAGTCAAAGTTTACCACGCTAGATTTTATTGTAGCTTTTTAAAAGCAGCAGTGAAATTGTCAAGCATTTCTTTTATTGTAAAGTAGGACGTTTGGAAAACTTGTAAGGAAATAGTGTAACAGAGATCCCCTTCCACAGGCAGAAGGTGTTATAGGATTTATTCCTTGGCTGGGGGATTCACTCCTTCTATTTTAACATTTTTTTGTAACCTAAAGCTATATTTACCACCCTACTTAAGAGAATTAATACAGCATTACCTTCTAACACAACACATATAATATTCATTTTAACATTTGCGAAAAGCCAAACATAAGACACCCATTTTTCACAATCTGTGACTGTCCTTATGAACAACGGCGTTGCTCAGAGGGTGGTGAGGGCTGGCACAGGCTGTCCAGCGAAGCTGTGGCCGCCCCGTTCCTGGAGTGTTCGAGGCGGGGTTGGCCGGCGTTTGGAGCAGCCAGGGCTGGTGGGAGGCGGTGTTGTTCTGAATAGAATTAAGAAGGAGAAAGGTCTCCTGCCCGTGTTTATTTCAGTGTAAAATCAGTATAAAATCATCTCCTCCCAGCCCGGAGCGCTCCACGGCCCCGCCGCCACACTGCCGTAAAGCGCGCCCTGGGGCCGCCCGTCCCGCCGGACGCGGTTGGGCCTCCACGCTGCCGTGCGGCGAGGGAACTGTCGCGCGAGCGTTGCGCTGTCGCGGCGCGATGTGGCGGGGCGCGGCCGCGGCGCTGCTGGGCCTGGCCGCCGCCTGCCTCCTGCGCCGCGGGTTCGAGCCCCGCGCCCGCCTGCTCAGCGCCGCCGAGCTGCGCCGATACCGGGGGGCGCCGGGCGAGCCCGGGCTCTACCTCGCCCTGCTGGGACGGGTCTTCGATGTGGAGCGGGGCCGCAAGCACTATGGGCCCGGCGGCGCGTACAGCGGGTTCGCAGGTACCTGCGGTGGGGCGGGGGGGGAGCGGCTGTGTGAGGGGCTGGGTGTGGGCCTGGCGTGGCCTGGCTGGGGAGGGGACCATCCCCGGGGGTGTGGGTGTCGCCGGGTGTCACCGCCGGCCGGGGAGCACAGCCCGGGCTGGGAGGAGGGAGAGCTCAGCCCCTGTTTGGCCGCTCCGGGGCTGGGCTGTATTCCAAGGCTGGGGAATTCACTCCGTGGCTAGGGAATTCAGTCCAAGGCTGGAGAATTCACTCCATGGCTGAGGGAGTCACTCCATGGCTTAGGGATTCGCTCCTTGGTTGGGGGATTCACTCCATGGCTGGGGAATTCACTCCTTAGCTGGGGGATTCAGTCTGTTATTGAGGAATTCACTCCATGGCTAAGGAATTCCCACTATGGCTGGGACTTGCTCCTTGACTGGCGGATTCACTCTATGACTGAGGAATTCACTCCTTGACTGGGGGGTTTCACTCCCTGGCTGGGGAATTCATCCATGACTGAGGACTTCACTGCATGGCTTGGGGATTCACTCTGTGGCTGAGAAATTCACTCCTTGGCTGAGGAATTCATTCCATGGCTGGGGGGGTTCACTTCCTGGCTGGGGAATCCACTCTTTGACTGAGGAATTAACTCCATGGCTGAGGAATTCATTCCATGGCTGGGAGATTCACTCCGTGGCTGAGGAATTCACTCCTTGGCTAGGGGAATTCATCATCATCCAAGGGATTCATTCCTTGGCTGGAGGATTCAGTCCTTGGCTGACGGATTCACTCCATGGCTGGGGAATTCATCCATGGCTGGGGAATTCACTCCATGGCCGAGGAATTCACCCCTTGGCTGGGGGATTAATTCACCCCTTGGCTGGGGGATTTACTCTGTGGCTGGGGCTCTCACCCCGTGTGGATCTCACCCGCGCTGTGCTCTCCCCCCGTGCCCCGCAGGCAGAGATGCCACCCGAGCGTTTGCCAGCGGCGATTTCAGCCCGGCGGGGCTGGTGGACACCGTGTCGGGGCTGTCCCCCGCGGAGCTGCTCTCCATCCACAGCTGGCTGAGCTTCTACAGCGACAACTACGAGCCCGTGGGTAGGTCTGGGGGTGGGTGGGCTCACACGGGGATGGGTGTGCAGGGCTCTGAGATTTGCTTCCCTCCAAGGGAAAGTTAAATCGTTTTCCCACCTGGTTGCTGTCCTCTTTGGATTGTCTCTGCCGAGCACAGAGCATGGAGCCAGCCTGAAATCACTCAGGAGAATGTTGGGGCAGCAGTGCAGGGCAATTGTTTTGGGGAATGGCTTCTGGGCTGTGCAGCTGAAACTGCCTTTGGTTTTCAGCTCTGCAATGAGTGTGTGCCCAAGCTTGTCCTGTATGGGTTTATTAATATGGGTAAACTGTGTGATCTAAGGGTTGAAGGGATGTAAGCTCAGTTTGGTTCTAAAATTGGGCCATGGTGACACCTTTTAAATAGCAAATTAAAAATAAAGCCCCACCAGAACAATGCATTTTCCTTGCCTGGGAACAGGTCTGTGGTCTGGAAACACTGTGGTCCTAATTGATCTCCTCTCCCAGGGAAGCTGGTGGGCAGATTCTATGATGAAAATGGGGCACCGACAGAAGCCCTGAGGGAGGTGGAGGCTGCCATTGAGGAAGCTCTCAAACTGCAAGCAGAAAGTGATCAGGAGCAGCAGCAATTCCCACCCTGCAACTCTGAATGGAGCTCTGCTAAAGGCACTCGGTTCTGGTGCTCCAGAGAGAGGTGAGCCTGTCCCCTCTGGAGCAGAGGCTTTTTTTGGGTGCCCTGTGCTTTGTTCCTGCCTCTCCTGGCAGGGGGGGCATGGGAAGGTGTCCTGACCCCTGCAGGCACCACACTCTGTTGGTAGGTGAGCTCTGGACCTGGTGCTGCCAGGGCTGGAATAAGCCAGGCATGGGCTCTGTCCCTGCCTGAATTCCCAGGGTTGTTCAGGTGGGAAAAGCCCTGTGAGAGCTCCCAGTCCAACCATTCCCCAGCACTGCCAAGGCCAGCACTGACCTGTCCCCCACATGCACACAGCTTTTACATCCCTGCAGGGATGGGGCCTCCCCCACTGCCCTGGGCAGCTGTGCCAGGGCCTGACCACCCTTGCCATAAAGAAATTCTCCCCAGTATCCAACCTAAACCTCCCCTGGCTGTTTCCTCTTACCCCCTCCCTGTGAGCAGAGCCTGACCTTCACCTGCCTCCCAACTCCTGTCAGGGAGTTGTAGAGAGTGAGAAGGTCCCCCCTGAGCCTCCTTTTCTCCAGGCTGAGCCTCTTCTGTCACATTGGAATCAAAGAATTTACCACACATGCACCTGATCTCCTGTTCTCAGCAAAACAGGACAGAAATCCCAGCTGGACTGGGATTCAGACAGGTTCTGTCACCTCTCAGGAATACAAGCATTAACCTGTGCTTGTCAGACAGTTTCACAGCCTGGCTCAGAGGCTGATACCAACATTTTCACGTAAACCACATGAAAATGAGATTAAGCTTTGAATAATCATTTCCTACCCTCCTGTTAGTAGCTATCTCTCAGCTTAGGGACAATTTTGTTTGAAGATGAAATAATTTCAAAATGCTTGGGCTTTGTGTCAGCCCAGCAGCAGCTCTGTGTCCCCAGGGATCTGCTCCTGTGTGTCACTGAGCTTGGGGACAGCCTTGGGACCAGGTGTGATGTGGCAGTGACTTCTGTTAGAGGCTTAAAAGCTGCAGTGGTTGGGGAACAGGCAGGACTTGGTCCATAGAGAGACACTTAGACATAAAGAGACATGATGAATTAGCTGGGGAAGTACTTTTTTTCTGCCCCAGTTCTCAAAATCACTGTGTTTAGTGTTTTGTCAGGGCACAGAAGGCCTAAGAGAGCCTGGTCTATTGGAAAAGGGCCCTGCCCATGGCAGGGGCTGGGCTGGATGATCTTTAAGGTCCCTTCCAACCCAAGCCACTGTGATTCTGTGAAGATGTTTGGTCACCTGTGAGCATTTAGGTACCTCCAGAAGAGGCATTTTGCTGTGCTCCAGCAGGCTGTGATTCCTCTGGCAATGGAAGCATGGAATGCAGGAGTTGGTGACTCTCAGAAGGGTAGAGCCTGCAGCAGCAGTGATGAAACCAGGGCCAGGCCACAGGTTTCTGAAGCACAGCCAATAAAAAGATAAAGGCTGTGGGATGGTGGCTGTTTAAACAAAGCCTGGATGTGGCACTCAGTGCCAGGGTTTAATTGAGGTGTTGGGGCTGGGTTGGACTCAATCTTGAAGGTCTCTTCCAACCTAGTCATTCTGTGAATTCTGTGGCAGCAAAGCCTACCTCAGTGTTAGTTCTAGTTTAGAACTATTTATCTCAGATTATCTCAGGTTTTTCCCTGAGGATTCTCTAGTGACTGGAAGCATTTTCCTGGGTTTGAATTGTAACTGATTTTCATTTTCCATTCGCAGCGGGGGCGTGCCCAGAGCCTGGGCCGGGGTCCCGCGGAGGCTGCACCGCCCCGGCTCGCAGGGCACTCCCTGCGTGTGTGTCAGGAGCTCGGGGCCGCCCTGGGGCCAGCCTGGCTCCTCCCAGCACCGCGACAGAGGCGACCTGGATGACCCTCGGCTGCAGCAGTACGAGGGCTGCCATCCCCTGGCCGAGCAGTGCGTGCTCCCCACGGGCTGAGCCAGGCAGGGAGAGAGCCCTGCACTGAAACCTTGCACCGGGGATGGGCAGCTCCAGCTCCAGCCCTTCCACCTGGCCCTGCAAAGGGAGCAGGAACAATCTCATGGGATTCGTGATGCTTTTTAACATGTGGAGATGGAGGAAACATTTCAGCCAGCTCAGTGGCTAAAAAATCAAGTAACGGGATGATTTCTTTATTTCTATGGGAAATATTTTTGCACCTGTGAACAAACTGTAAGATGCACAGCCTGAATTGTGCTTTAGAACTGCTCCTTGTGCACTCAGGGACTGGATGTTTGTGCGCAGTGATGGGACAGTGTGCTGTGGTTTAAGGCAATGAAATCAGTGAGCACAGAACTGCTGCAGCATCACTGCCACAGGTCCTGCTGCAGGCAATGCTGATGCTCCTTCCCAGGCACCTGACTCACTCCCAGGAGTTGAAAGGTAGCAGGGAGAACCCTGAATTTCTTCTGCAATTAAGGTCCACAGTATCAGGAACTTGCACAGTTTAGTTACACACAAGCTTTATCAAATTCTTGGAGAAGGCAAAGGCCAGAGCTGCATTTCCTCACTGTGTTTGCATTAGATACTGTGCCAGGATATTGAAGCCACCTGTGAGAATTGTTTGATATTAACCTCACTGTCCTGGCCTGTGATTCACCACTTTCAAACTGTTCTGATCAGGAAGGAGTAGTTTAAAATAGCTTTCTTTTGGTTGCCTGGGTGGCAACAGAACCATCCTACTGTAATCTGCCTCCTGTTTCCATTCTGGTATAAAACTTCCTCCCATCTGGTCTGTGCCTATCAGACTATAACCTGAGCTGGATGTGCCCTTACAAGACCCAGCACTCTTAAAATCCATATTTATTGTGTCACAGCTGGCAGAATTCAGCAATGTGAGTGACTCCCAGAAATGCAGGGCAGGTCATTACCCTCTCTGGGTGAGGCTAAAAGGGACGAAGCAATACCTGCACTACAAACCTCAAGCTGCAGGGAAGCATTTGCTGGTTTTAGTGGAATCTGCTGTTAAAATCAGTTTTGGTGGAGCTGAGCTTTGAGAGAGACATGCAGATCAGGGTCCAGTGGTGGCACAGGTTGTGGTCAGTTCTTCTTAAGGCAGCTGCCACCTGTGTGTAAGCAGCTGAAAAGTGTTTATAAACTGATTTTTAGCTACCACCACCTCTGAAGAGAGGCCCAAAATGTAAATGATGAGTTAATACAGGAGGCACCATTCACTCCCCTGCAGCAGGACACATTACAGCACTTCCCACTGATAAAACTCCGAGGATGCTCCAGCTGCCAGGGATGGAGCCACACAAACTTCAACCTGCACATGCTTGGAACAGGGTGGGGCAGGGGGGTTGTGTTTTATTGTTGGGGTTTTTTTTACCTATCTTCATCCTGAAGAGAAGCCCCTGCAGACATTGCCCTGCTGTGCCAGCTTGTGGCACTCAGGGGGGAGCAGGATGTGTGGCAGAACCAAACCTCAGCCCTGGGCTTGAGCCATCTCTGGGGGTGGAGTGAGAAATGAAAACTCATTTCACACAGTGCTGAAGATTAAGCTGTGTAAAAGTTGCAGCAGAGAGCTGCAAAGCAGCACTTCACTGCCTCCACAGCTTTGGCCTTTGCCACATTTAAAAAGACACCACCACTTTAAAAAGAAATTGCATTTAAAGTAGTGAAACCATCCCTGCAAATGATTGGCAAGTAACTTTAAAAGAGCTTTTTAAAGCCATTTAAAAGTCGCAGCAAATTCCAGACTATTAAATGCTGTAAGGAGTAGTTGGCAAGGGCAAACCAGTCCCAGAGAAGGTGGGACCAGCTTGACCTTCTGAGCAAGTTTCATCTTGCTGGAACGCTCAATCACTATGCAAATAGTGCTGAGGGGATGGTTTTGATTGCAAGAGCTACACAAAAATCAAATAAACTGCTGCAAAAAGGCAGGGCAGGGAGGTGCTAGTTCAAGTTAAAGTTGGTTGAAAACCAGTTCATAGCTTATTCCTCAGTTTAGGGTTTGGAAACACTGGGGAGGAAGAGTTTGCCTTGCAGTAGGAATAAATAATCTATTAAAGCAAACAGGGAGACACCCTCAGTGACCTGAAGTGCTCCAAGTATCTCCAATTGAGCAGCTCAGCTGGATTCTCCCATGGTGGAAAGGGAACAGTGATAGCTACAGAGGGCTCAAGTCACCACAGACAGTGCTCTAATAAAGCTCACCATTCATCTGTACTTCAGTAAGTTTTATTAATAAAAGACTAATAATGCATCACAATCTCACCCAGAAGTCTTGGCTGGGTTTGCTATTGCACTGAAGTTTTCCTTTTCCTGAAGTGAAGCTGCAGCAGCTCTCTGCTCTCCAGGGGGCTGAGCTGCCTCCAGCACACAGCTCTGAGTGCTCCCAGGGTTGGGAACTTGAGCTGGTGAACTCCATGAAGCAGCTCTGGCCCGTGGGCAGCTCAGGTTTGTTTCACAAGACTGATTATAGGTAAGTCTAGTATAAGGCATTCAAGATGACTACATGGTACAAACTAGAACACCAGACCTTGACAGCCAAAAGAACAGTTGGAGCAGTTCCACAACATGAAAATGAATACTGGACTAATTTCAGAACAAAGAATAAAGCTGTTGTGCCCAACTGGATGTTGTATCCCTGGTTTTCTTCGTGGTTTGTCAGGATAAGCTTGTAGAGGGGCAGCTGTCTCTACAGGAGCAGACACTTCCTTAGCAAGGTTTCACCTCACAATGCATCATCTAGTTCTGCATTTTATTACAAGTAGAATCATTACACAACGAAGTAATGCATATTGGAAAAATACATTTTTACAACTCCAGACAAACATTGCAGATAAAATGCCATTGTTCTAAGACTTCCTTTTCTATTTCACAGAGGGTATTAGAAGGTTCAGTTATTTCTGTCACTCATACAAGCTTTGATTTTTCTAGAGATGAGTTTGCTGCAGTGACCACCTCTGCTGGTTACAGAGAAAAGAGGACTTGCTATTAACATTTGATCTACAAAACCATCCAGCCTTGGCCTCCCATACTGTTACATGTTAGTTTATAAGCACTACAAGAGCAGTTGGACAAGCTGTTATCTCCAGCATGGGAAGTCATTAAGGCATCTGTCAGCTTTTAGCCAGCAACTTACTCTGCTCTGTTAGTGCCTCCAACAGCAACGTTCTCACTCCACTCAGTGGTGTGAAACAGTGACTGCACCTTTTACAGACAGAAAATTCCAGCCAGACCACGGTTTGTGCTTGTGTAAGAGTGCTGGACCATGGTGTTTGCTTGTGTAAGAGTGCTGGGTGACTGCAGGCAAAAGGAATCCAGTCTCAGAACAAAAAGCTACAGCATGAACCACCCAACTTCCCATGCAACCCTGCTGAAGTGCCTGGAGCCTCGTGTGACAGCAGCACTTCCAGGGACACAAACTAAGTTTCCATCTAAGCTTTTGTTCAATGCTTGGCAGACTAGAGTTAGTATTTACCACTAAAAGCAGGGCTAAGAGGGGTGGGGGGTTTGGTAACAACTCTATTATGCTACAAAAAGGGAAGAGCAGTTGTTTAGAGTTAGAAATGTGTTGACCACCACTACATTACCAAGTGCCTCATTCACATTTGTACCCTGTAGTGGAGCATTGCCAGCAAAACTCCCAAAAAATCTCAGTGGTCTGAGAGCTCAGACCAACACTAGGCAGAGTGTGTGAGGGACTGAGCCCCACCAGTTGTCTGGTGGGGTCAACTCCTCAGCTGAACTAGAAAAGAACTAACGTGGGTTTTGGTTCAAGGTGTGAGCTTTCCCTCTTCAGCTCTGGCAGAAAGCTATTTAGAGTTGGCTGGAAGGAAACTATCTCAAAGGCACTTTAAAAGGATCAAATTTGCTGAATTTAGTTGCTTTAAATTAAACAAACACCTCAGGCTGTACATTTAACAATAATCTACTTTCTTTTCAGACTTCAATAAGTAAGCTGGGACAGTACTGGCTGTAAACAGCAAACCAGGAGCACCACAGGTGGTTTCCCAGGTCCCTCCCACAGTTTTACAGTTATAATCAAGATCCTATTTCTTAGAAAGCAACTACCCAGCCTTAACTTGCCATTCAGTTAATCTGAATTTTCACCAGATCCACATTTTCCATCACTGCTTTCCTGTTCCCTTGCCCTTACATCAGCGATGCCACTGAAACACTGATGTTTAAATGCTTTGGCAATTACATGCTGTGCAGTTTTCCCATCAGGCTGAAGCCCACAGGAAACCCCTCCTCTGCACTGTCTTTCAGCATTCTGAGCACACCCTTACCCCTCCACAGCACTTCAGCTCCAAACCAAGAAGAAAAACAACATGTTACCATGGGATTACAGTCAAGACTTCTTTCACCAAATGCACTTTCTCTCCATCATTCTTTCATTGCTAGAAATCTGCAACCAGTGACACCCTGAAATATCAGAAGTACAATGTTTTCCATCATCTCTTTCACTCAAAAACCCCCAAACTGTAGATTGTAGTTAACACCAACAATTACTGCAGCTAACATTAACTGACAGCACTATTTTCCCTCATTCACCTACAGTATTATGCCAGAGGTGCACCATTTGCATTAGGAACTGTGTTAAGAGACCAGCTGTGTTACCCAGAGCATTCTGTTGGAACATGTCAGCAGCAGACATCAAACAGTGAGGCAAGTTTGTATTTCATCCATTGTTCTTCCCTAGTGGTACAGGGGTGATTCCAGTTACAATACAGGCATATTAGAAGATCAAAGTGCAGATCAAGTGAGACTTGATGTGAAATTAATCATACAAATGTCAGCAATTACACCTCTTCTGTCCTCTCCTTGCAGAAGCTTGAGGAAAACTGAGAAAGTTTCCTGTAACAGGAGCAGCCTGGTTCATCATCTCATCTTACTCTTTAAGACCAACAAGTCACTGCTCCAAACAGGGCAACACATCATCACCTGTCCATACAGCTCACTGGAGATAACAGTCATTAAAAAATGCACACCAATTCATGGAGTAAAGACAAGGAATGCTGAATTGAGTCTATACTAGCTTTATCTCTTGAAATAAAAACAGCCCTAACATGGCATGTAGTTTTGCTTAAATAGCCATTTTTTCTAACTGAAGCCTTTGCCCACCAAATCACAAGCTGGTCTACCAGTCAAGTACTTTCCTGTTTACCCAGACAATGTGGTGGTGGGTTTACACAGATTCAGCATGTTGAAGAGAGTACAACCAGCCTAGATTAAAACACTGCAGCTTACTCCTAACAGGAAGCCTCCATGTACACTCCCCCCACTCCCCAGCAATCCCGCTGAAAATGGACCCAGGTTTAGTGTCTAGAGGTGCAGCACATTCTACACTTGGTAGAGTGACTGCCTGACTCTCCCACAGCAGTTACCAGGCCCCTTAAGCGCCAGGAAAGTGTTTCTCTCCCTCCTGGGACTCCTAATGCACTTCAGCATTTATTGCTGTACTGTGAGTTAGACTCCACCACTTTTAGTGTTTCTCCTTTAGCACATGCTCAGGCCTTTCAGCAAACTCATGGTCATTTACACAAGTGCCATGGACTGGAAGGACCAGCAACATAAATATGAAAGTGCAATGAAGACTGACAGTTCCAGAAGGTATGAGCAAGAGCATTTTCCTAAAACAATCTTGCACTTGTCTTGAACATGCTAAAGCTAATGAGTCATTTGCTGAGGAGGTATCAAGATGTGGATCTGCAATTCTGACTGCTTTGCATCAGATGTTGTAAAGCTTTCTGTTGTAAGGCCACAATTCTTGAGCTATACTTAGAACTACCCCCAGGTCTGAAGAGTTTCTTGAACAGTGGTTGCAACAGCTCAGTTTAGCTTCACAAAAAGTCTTCTCTAGAGAAGGGGAACGTTTACCTTTAAGACAAAGCAAAGAAAGACACCTGGTTACCCTGAAACTTAATACCATCTCTACTAAGCAGCCTGAAAGCCACAGGACTTAATAGAGTTGCTCAGTGCAAAGCACCATGTTGAGGACAGACCTGTTTTATGCTGATTCAATCAGTAAAATTTCAGCTTCCATACCCCACTGCAACTAGAAGAGGGTCTCAATTCTTTTGTCACTTGGTTTGAACAATCCACTCTGATTCCTAGTGAAGTCTATCGCAGCCCGATACATTTACAGTCATACAAAATCATTTATACCAGAGTATATCATAACAGGGTCCTTAATGAGTTCAGTCTATTGCAGAAGACATGTGTAAGCCTCCTCTTCCCTATCCAGAGGGCTTGTAAGCAGAGCTGCTGTCAGGAGCACTGACTGGGAATCCCTTTACTTCCACAGCATACTAGGAGACTCCTCCCAGAGTCAGGACATCAAAGCAGATGTTGCAAACTCGAACTGGCTTGTTCAGATCAAATTTTATGATAGGAATCTCCTTTGTTGAGCACTTATGGCAGAGCAGGCGTCCACAGTGTCGGCTGTTGGCAGAAGAGGGGTGGGAGAAAAGTGAATTCCCTCCTAGTGAACATCAGGATGTTACTGTTTGACATTCTTTATCAATGATAGCATCATTAAATACACATTAGTAGTTGAAAAGCTATGATTATCTTGTATCTTCTGATATTTGTCTTGTACCTTTCTGATAATGTGGAACAATTGACAAATGCCAACAGCACGTGCTGGTTCTGTACCAGTGAATCACATGGTACTGCTTCAACTGAGGCACATGGAGTTTCTCCAGCACACTGAGCTAAGAAAAATCTTAGCTTAACACCCTTCCAACCCAGCACGTTTTGTACTAGTTCAGACTATTTTAAAAAGGCAACTCCTATCTACACAAGAGCAGCTCATGTTCATCTTCAGCCATTTCCACACTGCAAACAGGATCCCAAACCTAAGCTGTCAATACCTGCCCAAATCTGCCACCTCTTTTGGAGGAGGTCATCCTACCACTGTGGTGGTGGTGTGCTCCCTCCTGTCTTTCCTGGGTAAGCCACAGCCCCAGTGGCTGCTCTCTCTGAACCTCCTGCCTCCACAGAAGGCTCTCCCTGACCCCAGCCTCTGTGCAGGAAATAATCAAGTCCTGATAAACTACTGCCACATCTACCACTGAACTTCTATTAACTCACTCTCTTAATAAAATACATTGTTGCTCCTCTGTGGAGTGAAGTGCCTCACACTCTTTCTCTTGACAATTGGGTATTTAAATCCTGTTTCACTACTGGAACTTGGACATGATTTCTCATTTGTAACTAATCAGAATATTAAATGCACAAGCTGCTTAAAACATTATTTCAGTCAGACTGCAAGTTTCTGATCTAAGACAGGATGGAATGTTTCAGCTGGATTAGTGGTTACACACCTATGTTAACATGGAGGTTTCCTAAGCTATTAGGAGCAAGCCTAACTACATTTGGGGAGGAATCAAATTCCTTGTAAGCACAACAAGGGGGCTCATATTACCAGTGATGCTTTCTTGTCGTGACTCCAAATTTGGCAGCACATTCATAGCAGTTGGAACCATCACACCAGGGAGGTTCTTTTGTCAGCATATCTGTTAAGAGGTAAAAATGTGAAGGCAAAATGGGCTCAGACACCTTCTGAGTACACTAAACCTGAAGGCTTTTCCTAGTTCTAGGCTGCATTCAGTGTAATGGATTTAACTTCTCTTGCAGGAGCTGGAGTCTCCTTTGTAGATAATCTGTAGTTGCTTCCCATCACATTGTCCACAGCAATTGTACAGCACCAGTTAAAAAGCAGTGTCTGTGTTTTAAGCCACATTGGAGTACACAACCAGCCAAGATTTCCATGTCTATCCTTCCAGAAAAAGTAACATCTAATAGTCTGCACTGCACAGCTTTTCAGCTAATCACCAGAAAAACAAAATTTCTACTCTGCAGTGTTAGTAGTATAAAATTCACAAGTTCTGCCTCTCTGGAATTACTGTCATTGAAGTCAAAAGTCCAGAGTTTTTTCCTCTGAAGTATCCTGGAAGCATAAGCCAGAAACAGTTTCCCACCACAGCAGGTGGTACTTACCCAGCAATCTAAAGAGAAGCTGCTTTGTAGCAACTTGATAGTTGAAGATATTGACTCCTTGGTTATTGTTAACTCCCAGGCGAGCCCCAGCTCTCACTATTGCACGACACAAGTTAGCATTTCCCTTCATGTAAGCCAAGAGGAGAACTGAAAAATAAAAGCCAGACAGTTCATGTAAGCCAAGAGGAGAACTGAAAAATAAAAGCCAGCTAACAGAGTGGTAGATTGTGTTACATTCAGTCCAGACAGGATCTTTAGCTTTTAAGTTTCCATGTATTGTGTGCCTCCTACTGTATTTAACACATTACTGCCAATTATTTCAGCTTTAAAAGTGACATACTACGAATACAACTTGATTACTTTCAAGTTTAGTAGTTGGTTAGTCTCACCTACCTGTGTTTCCTTCAGCATCAGGTTTGTCTAGAGGGTATTCTGGCATACACTCCAAGAAGAGGTCACAGATGGCTGCTGCATTATCTTTCCCATATTGTCCCAAAATATGCATTGGTGACTGGCCTCTGGGGAAAAGAGTTTGTTATCCTGATCAAAGTCTGCTTGCTACTGCAGTTATTCATCCAACTCTCCTTGCTTTCAAGTTTGGTTCAGACTTGAACAATGCTACATCTCAGTAACTCAGTACATTACACACAGCCGCCTACTTAACTTTCCTTCCTCGGTGTATAGATATAATTTGCACAGAATTTAGACACAGCATCATCTGCACACTTCCAAATTAGTGTATAAATAATATAATACAAGCTAAATATATATTTTTAAGCAGCATGTCAGCACATATTTTAAAGTACAAAGTGGTTCTTTTAGTCTATTACTTGATATTATCATAATATAAATAATTACCTGATATTAAAGGCTTTAATTACCTGATATTATTAGAATATAAATAATTACCTGATGTTAAAGGCTTCTGCATCTACATTGCACTCTGTGAGGAGGACCCGGATGTTGTTCAGCCGGCCGTGCATCACTGCCAGATGCAGAGCTGAACAGTAAAACAAAACAAAGAACAAGAGAAAAAGAAGGTTCAAGACTGAGTATCAGCAATAATTACAGTCTAATAACTAAACAAAACAACCTCCTTCCACTTTCCCAACGCTCCTTCTCAAACAACTCCTTCCATCTGCTTTGATTTCCTGGACTTTCATCCTTCCACCTTTGCAGTGCAAGGCCATTCACAGTAAGATCTCCACCACGAGGAGACATCATTAACAGACCTACTGAAGTCTTTTGCATTTACTTGTGTAATGTGAAGTTTACCATTATTTCCATTTTCATCTACAGCTGCAAAGTCTACTCCATTCTCCAGAAGGACTGAACAAATGGTGGGCAGGTCCTGCTGGGCTGCTAAGTGAAGAGCAGTCTGACGGTGCTTGGTCAGTTCATTCACCTGGGCACCTGCAAGCAGCTGTCAGGAGGCAAGAAGGAAAATGTTCAAAGATGGTTTCAGGGCTATTTTAGCCAACAGTTTATTTCTGTGAATGAAGCACACAAGACTCTACTGCACAGAGATACTTCTAGGCCTCCAGTGTATAAAACGGTATAATTACTGAGCTGCTACAAGTTGTGTTTGTGTTCAAATGTGCAGAAAGGGCAAGGGAAGATTATTAAGAACCAAACCTAGGGAAGGTTCATTAAAAGAGCCAAACCTAGGGAAGGGTCTTTACGAAGAACCAAACCTAGGGAAGGTTCTTTACAAAGAGCCAAACCTAGGGAAGGTTCCTTACAAAGAACCAGACCTAGTGATTGCTGCAAACCCAGCACACTCATGAGAAGGCTCCTGTGGCAGCTCAGCCAACAGCCCAAGCTAAGGGGACTTTGTTCCAGAAGAAGGGGTGTCAGTGCTGTGAGGGACCAGCCTGCAGGCACTGTGCAGGGAGCAGAGGGCACACTTTAAACAGAGCAAGGGTGAGTCCCAGCACACACCAGGTTTCTCACGATGATCTCGGAGCCAGCCTGCACTGCCAGGTGCAGCGGGGTCAGCTTGGAGGCGTCCTGCACGCGCGAGTTGACGTTGGCCTGCACGCTGATCAGGAACAGCACGCTCTCAATGTCTGAGTTCTGGACGGCCACGTGCAGGAAATTCCGACCCTTGTTATCAACCTGAGGCAGAGAGGGCACTGAAATTAGTTTGTTGTTCCTGTAGAACAAGGTGTTTTATGGAGTAGGACGTGTTTTCACTAAGAGACACTTGCTCCCTTGCTTGAACTGTAGAATCTTGTTCCTTTCACTAGTTGACATGAGAGACTTATCTGATAGATGTGACTATTGAATAACTGAACTGAGAAATTATCTGCTGCAACAGCTCAGTCCAGTCTGCCTCACACTATTTTATAACCTTGTCCTTTCTTGACCACGCACTGGACAGTATTTTTAGACAGACAAAAAGTTAACAGCTGTTGTGGTGAAGTACAGAGCAGCAGTTAATGATAAACTCAGTTAAATGAAACAAGCTCGAGTCTATCTGGCAATTCATCCAGGAGAAGGAAGCAACATGGGATCTTGCCACAATGATGTAAAACGTATTCACAGAACCACAGAATGGTTTGGGTGGGAAGGGACCTTCCAAGGTGATCTATCCCACCCCCTGCCATAGACAGGGACACCTTCCACTATCCCAGGTTGCTCCAAGCCCTGCCCAACCTGGCCTTGGGCACTTCCAGGGATGGGGCAGCCACAGCTGCTCTGGGCAACCTAAGAATTCATTTTTTTGGCTTAATACCAAGTACATGTTGTTCAACTTTGCCTTGCAGCTGATGTTAAAGCATATTTAAACTGGCTGTACTTGTAACCATGTTTTAGATATAATACAAGAGCTTGCTAAGCACTCAAATATTTTACTGATAATTAAATTTACATAGGATAGGAAGAATCTCCTGAACAGCTGCCTGAAGTGTCACATCAGAAGCCTGAAGATACAGTTGGAGGTTTTATAGCTCAGCAGGGCAGCATAGCATCTATTATTCAGTTATTTTAGGTCAGGTTTTCTGTTGTGGATAGCTTTAGGAGAGCTGGGTAACAGATTATTTCTGTACTAGTCCAGCACAAGACAAGAGTGGAGTTAGAATTTTCTCCTTATACACACATATGCCTGTTTCCCAGTTTAGTATTGACAAGATAAGAAGAATTGACAAGACACTAACCCTTAATGTTCTTACACATATCACATATACACCTACAGTTTCCTAATAAATCCTGCTTAAGAGAAATGGCATCTGGCAAATGGATTGCATGTAAAGCCACAAAAGGATAAAACAGAACTGGCTTGTGGAACAGCTGTTACCACAAACTAGTGCACTAACAAAACCAGCATGGTTTGAACTCTCCCAGCTTACCTGTTCTGCAGCTCCTGGTTCCCTCTTCAAAATTGCTTCAGCTGCTTTATTGTTTTTATATGTCATGGCACAAGCAAAGGGAGTCATTCCTTGCCTGTCACGTACATTGAGCTTAATATCTGGATGTGAAATCATCAGCTGAATGATAACATTATGTTGGTTGCTAATGGCAACATGGATTGGAGTTCTTCCTTCTGCATCCTAGGAATGAAATCAGAAAGTTTGTTAAATATAGACTCAGTAGTACAGAAATCCTTCCCTAATTCTGAAGGGTCAAGGAAACTTAGTAGTTTAGTCCTGTGACCTACCCAGCAGCCTTCAGCATGGACACCAAACAGCTGCAGGGCAAGCTCCAACCCAAAGTGTAAGAAGAGCAAATTGAAATTTGTTTCTCCCAACAGGTTGACCTCAATCCTTGCTATTACAGCCTTTTAAATAGCTCACCATAACATCTCCCATTTAGTCAGTCGTTTTGGGGGCAGAGATTAGCATGCAAATTTAACAGCAAAGTCAGCTGAGGTGTTTAAATATTTGTTTGCATCAAGCAGCAGCTTACAGCCAAGGCTGCTTTGTAACTGTGTTCTGTGATTCATTTTAATGTCACTTTCAACAGCATCAGGACCTAAAAATGTTATCCATTCATTTCTTTTGTTGTTATTTATAAAGCTTCTGTTTAAGGATTACTGTGTAATCAAAAATGAAGTGGAACTCAAACTTACATCACCTCGGTTTACTCACTAACAGAAGACATTTCCCAAACATAGTAACAAAGCAGAGTATTCTGGAGTTTTACACTGTAGCTGGTTTAATTATTAATTGCAGCTGCGCTCCTGCCTTTAATTCCCACTAGGGACAGGAGACACTGTATTCCACTGCTCCATGAGAAAACTATCATTGCAGAAAGTTTTCTGTATCATTTTCCTTCAGCACAGCTTCCCGAATTAACCACCACATGGGCAGACAAGCACCAGGTGTGGTAAAAAGGGACAGGAGAGAAAGCAGAGCTGCATCCAGTCATTGCACTGGTTCAGCTCTCAGAGCAAGATTTTCTTTTCTCTATCATGCAAAATACACAGATGAGAGGAAAGTTTATTTTCAAAGGAGGAAAAGAAGTTACTTTTAAAAATTGTGCATGATTTGTCCACATACCTGAGCATTGACATTGGCACCAAACTCCAGAAGGCACTGGATCACCTCCTCTAGTCCCCAGCAGGCTGCCAAGTGTAGGGGGGTCTGTCCATCATGGGCTTCCTCTTCTCCTTCTCCATTTGGTCCTGGCTTTCTGGGACTATTCACATCACACCCACTACAACAAACACAGTGCAGTCAATTCATTATGTTCAATCCAGATTTAAACTGCTTCAATAAAGGTCACAGAAAAGATTACAAGAGCTGACACAGTTGCTGACACAGCTGACACATTCTACAAAAGCACAAGCTCCTGGTTTTGGTTTGACTCTTGTCATCAAGAACATGATGCTATTATAGATAACAGAATGTGTCCTTTGGATTGGTCAGAATTCCCTAAGTGTCATCCACCCAGCAAAAGCCTAAGGGAGCACAGTTGTTATTGATTTAAAATAGCATTCAATTAATTTATGCCAGGGACACCCCACATGCATGTTAGAGGGTTTGTGTTTGGGAAGGGGCCTGACCTGCGGATCAGGAAACAAGCAATCTGTTCACTGTTCTCATCAATAGCTCTGTGCAGAAGGGTTTGTGAGCAGCCACTTGGTCCTGACCCCCAACACGTTGCATCACAGCCATGCCTGACCTGGAAAGAGAAACCCAACAACACAATGAAGGTTTTTTCTCAACAGGCTCCTACTATAGTCCCTGACTAATGCTTCTGGAACATCATCCCCCAGAGATAAAACTTGAGATGCCTTCCTTGTCTGTTCTTGTGACAGTCACTGAATTTCAGGAAGTTATTTTAAAGTCTTCCAGAACAATACTTTTATCAGTTTACTGTGTAATCCTTAATTAGCTGGTATTTATTAACAATTCAAATATTTGTCCATATACTTTGATAGACAGATCTAAAGCAGGTTGGACTAGTTACCTCACTTTCAGCAATGACAAGCACCTACAGTAAATCCAGCAGCAGCAGCAGATGTTGCCTTTGAAGGTCTGGCCCAGTTCCCTGATTTCTCAGACATTCAGCTAAACAGGGAGAGTTTTTTTCCAGGAACTGTATTGCTAATATTTGTCTTCTTCAACTAGAGAACCACATACTTGAGCAATGTGGCACTTAAGACTTGTTCTACTCCACTTGACAAACTATTGACAGGGTTTAAAGAGGAGTAGTTAAGAGTTGACTCCATAAAAAAAAGTGTTGACCAGCACAGTCAAGAACAGTTACAAAACGTATTTCTCATGTCACTAGCAGAGTTTTAACCAGTTGTCTCTAGCAGACAATTGGACAAAGTTTCCAAGTAACCTCCTTATGAAAAAGACACAAGGAGGTCTACTTGTGTATCCTAGGAAATCTGCTGTATCACCCATGCCTGAAAGTAAACAGTCTTTAAATATAAGCATTTAAAGGCCTTCTTGGTTCAATGTTAAGATGGAATAAAAAGCAACACATACACTAAAGCATCGAATGAGTATTCAGTTTTATTCAGAAAGCTGATCATTACACAAGTTGTGTATGCTACAGACTGATCTAAGCAGATCCTTACTCCATCCAGATCAAGAATCCAGACAGCATAATATATGTAGAATATATATTTTTATTGAAGTGGCTACCAGATATTTGGTTATGCAGACTACAGTATTTATAAGACTCCTGCAGTAAAGAGGAATTTCTGGTGAAGAAAAGACCTCCAGAAATTAGTAATATTGGACTAATCTGTTCTCTTCATGCATTGAGTTTGCTTTACTGATGAAGCATTTTGCTGCTAGCAAGAAGAACAAAACTGAGACTAAAGCCAACTGAGTTTTACCAGAGTTGATGCAATGTCTTCCAGGTTGTTTTCCAAGGCAAGCCACAAGGGAGGATTTCCTTTCTCATCAGGCACAGACATGTCTGCTCCCCTGGTACAAATGGCATCCACCACGAGTGGGAGCTGGTTTTGGATGGCCAGCTGCAGGGCTGTCTGTCCATCCTGGGTCCTGCAGCAGGGACACTTCCAAGTGTTACAGATGCATTATAAAGTTCAGCAACAGCACTTTATTAGCAAAGCCAAGAATTAAGTCCCCTTGTATGTATTTTTGCTGTGGTAAGACCCTCACAAACACACCATGTATTTCATCACAGCTCTCTAGTCTACCTTTCTTCTCCCCTTCACTTTTAGCAAGTGATTGATTTCACAGCTGGAAAATCAAGTTAGTGTTCTTAGCTCAGAGACATTCAATTCCTTCAGTGCAGCCATTATTTGAACAGAGTTCCTTCTGAGCCAGCCTGCTGCCACAGAAGCAAACAGCTTTGTCTCCAACGTGGCAACACTTCAAGCAACAGTCAAATACCAACTGTTAAAAAGTTGAAGTCAGAACAGCAGCTTTAGGCAGTTTGTACCCATGACATTCATTACAGTACAGCTTGCCAAATTTAACAGACAGCCTGTCAGTCATGTAAGCAGACAAATGTTCTGTTAAGTCTAATGTAAGTTGTCTAGGAGATACTGAGGAGGCAAGATGATCAGACTCCTGTTGCTGGATCTGTATCTAATTATTTTAAATGGTAGCAAACATGCAGTTCTAACAAGCTGGTAAATGGATGAGACAATAGAAGTTCAGTGCCTCTAGGCCTGTCTCTAGGACTTCAGTCTGCTACAGAGAAAGCTGTTTTACCTAGAATTGAGTGGAACCTCCTTCTGCAGCCTCCAGAGGAGGTACTGACTGATGGAGCTATACCTAGGACCAAGTTAACACATGTAATCCCTCAGCCATAACCAGTGCCACAAAACAGCGCCAAACACATAACTATGTGTAAATCAGATCTGGAACAAATCTCAAGCCATTATACAAAGGCAGTCAGCAGCTGCTCCTAGATACATTCACAGGTGAGAGCTGTATCAGTTAGGACCTTACCTGACATTTATATCTGCCTGGTGTTCCAGCAGGAAGAGGGCACTCTTACTGTCCTGTCTCTGGATTGCCATGTGCAGGAGCGTCTGTCCGTCTGACATGGTGTCATTGATGGAGGCCCCAGATCCCAGCAGCTGAGCTGCTATTGTGTGCATGCCTGAACAGACCAAGCTCATTAGTATTCTACCTTCAGTTCTATAAAACAGACACAGTGAGACTAATAGAACGAAGTTAATGTGCACAGACAATATGATTAATAGTTTTCATCTGATATGAAAACTACCAGTGGGTTCACAGAGGAAGAATTCCATTAAAGTGCAAGTACAGTCCTGGGCAGAAGCTGTAGGACTAGAAATCTTTCACTAAGTCATATGTGAACACTAATTTTAAAATATGAAGAACCATCTAAAGCTCTCCTTGACAACTCCTCCCCAGCAGCACAAGCCAGAACATGAACACACAGCAGCTGTTTTATCTTTAAGAAAATCTTGTTCACATTGTAGCTTCACATCCTGAAGGCACATACCTGTCCAAAGAGCCAATCCCAGCACAGTCTGGTCTCTCGAGTCCTTCAGACTAAAGTCAGGAATGATTTGCAAGTTGTTGGTAGCATGAAGAGCATTAGCTACAAGAAAGCATAAGGAATTAGGGTATTCTTGTACTTGACCTGCAGTCACACACTGAAAGCTGCAGCAGCAATGTCACATTTTGTGCTAGGCTGTTCCTTTAGCAGTCAGTTTGTAAGATCTGAGCAAAGTACCTTCAGCTTTCCTGATGTGACACTGCCTAAGATTCAGACCATATTGCCACTTCTGACTGATCTTAATACATATACCAAGAAAAAAAAGCAATTTTCTAGCTAAGAGGCTTGACCTGTCCCTTTCCAGCTGCAATTCCAAATAGAGTGGCATATACAAAGCTCTGAGAATGAAGAGTGGAGGCTCCACAATATGGTGCAGCCTGGGATGGGCAATATTTACCCCAGATCACCTACTGGGATGGGCAATATTTACCTGGGATGGGCAATATTTACCCCAGTTTACCTACTTCCTTCTAAATCCCACTTATGGTAGGAGGAAAAACTGGCCCTGCTTCAGCTGCCTAATTCCCTTCCTGCTGCTAGAAAGAAGCTGACTAGTAGCATTTAATAGACTCATCTGCTGGTATTTGAGCACCCAAGTCTCAGCTCTACTATAACACCAGCATTGCTCTGTATAAAGTCCTCTAAGAGTTGAGGGAGGCAGAAGTCTCACCACAGAAAAATGTCTTTATCCAAAATTGCTTCCAGCATTCACCTGAAGCAAATGCTTTGAAGCTATCTCAGGTGTAACAGAACCCAAGACTAACTGATCAAGTCCATTATCTACAGTGGAGAATTTATAAACAGACAAAATAATTTTCTTGTTTTAACAAGCAGATGATTTGAGTTTAAGACTAGTTAGCCAGTCTTACTATTTGCTATACTTAAAACACTGTTTACAGGAAGATATGCTTTCTTAGTAGTTTGTCAGAACAGCTTGGATGCCATACTGACACACCAATTCACTGCAGCATCAACAGCCTGGACACCTACCTTTTTGTTCTAGGATGACTGACACCACATCTGGGTGATTGTAAGCAATAGCCATGTGAAGGGGAGTTTGCAGATGAACATTTTCTGCTGATGGAGGAGCAGGTGCATCCTTCTGCCCAGGCACTGCTTCTGCTGTCTGGATGTTGGGATTGGCTCCTTGCTGCAGGAGTTCTGCTGTCAGGTTTGCCAGGCCATGCCTGCAGGCTGTGTGCAGCGGGGTTTCTCCCTTTAATAAAAAAGGTGCTGGGTTAACAGCTTGAGACGTGAAGAGAAGCAGCTTTTAAACTATTAAAACTACAAGAGCTGGTGTGAAGAGTTTCAGCCCTAGTAGCTGAAGCTTGTTAGGAGTTCCAAACTACATGAGTTAGCTTTTACTAAGGATTTTATTACACCAGGCACTGCAGTAAGTGCTAAAGCAGTGTTAACAACTGGTGAATCTGCAAGAACAGTGCCAGAAGAATGCAAGTGGTCACTAGTAAATACCTGAAAACATGTAAAGGTTCACAAAGTGCTCCAACTTGCTTTAAGCTATGGTTTAGTTATAAGAGATCTCAGCTATCTTACTTTTGAAGAGAAGTAAAGAAAATTTCAGACTAAGTTTCTGCTTTTACCCATTTGTTTTGGTGGTTGACTTTTGCTCCATGAGTTGCTAGGAAGAGAGAAGCTGCCTCATTTCCTGCACCAGCTGCTCTCTGAAGCAAGCAGTTTCCTAAAGAAAAACCATGAACACTGTTATTCCAACCACACTTTGATACTGAAGTGTGCTAACACCTTCCCCACTACCTTACAACATTACACTTGGAAGTCAACAAGGAAAACCCTTGGTACTAGGGTTGCTAGTAGCCCCCTTCCAATTGTCACATGCACTTCCCTTTAGTGATTACACATCTTGAAATTGTAAAGGATATTAGAACCTGGGAATGAGTCCAGATTTTCTGTCACTTCCTGCAAGTCCATCTCAGCTTGTCAGTACACCAGCTCTGGGTAAAGCAACTACCAGCTAGCATTTATTATGGAGCAATTGCTGCTGAAACCTCATGCAGGTCCTCCAAGTGCAGTCAGCATTAAGCAATTAACACACAAGCCTTCCACCTAAAATGAAATACAAACCTCTGGTTTACCTGTTACTGTGTCTGGAGCATCTGTATTGCTGCCACGCTGGATCAACCTTGCTGCAAAACTGTTCTCATCAAATGAGGTTCCATTCACAACAGGGGCATCCTCAAAAGGGTTCACAGACTGATCAGAGGACACAGTGATATACTGGACTGCAAGCCACAGAGCTGTGCTGCCTTCATGATCCTTCAGCTCCAAGTCTAGTCTAAAGATAAGAGTTAGTGTCCCCCAATTCGTATCTTAAAAAGTGGTTCCTAAACACAGCTGAAGTTCCAAGTGTCTGAACAGCCATACTAGCTCATCTCATACCTCTCTAACAACTTTTGCTTGCCAAGAAGCCTACTGTAGCTCCAGTTACTTCAGAAAAATTGTGAATACTCTGAAACAACCACAGCACCTTTTAGTGACTACTAGATTCAAGCTCATTCTCCTAGGGAAGTGTAGAATCCCTTGGTAGATTTGGGCTTCCACTAAGTGTAACAAAGAGGCAAATTCCCTTGAGTAAGCCGTGTACAAGAACTGCAAATTCAGCTGCAATGAAACTGAGTCAAATGAAGTCTTCTGCTTCACCACCCTAAGAAGTCACCTCTAAGCAGAACCCAAGTTGAACTCAAGAATATATTGTATTTCAAGAGTGTTATTACTCCTTTCAGCTCCACTGCAAATCAACCTTCACCTCTGGAATTATTTCAGTCTCTCTGAAAAATATAGAGATGCAGTTTGCTGCTTTTTCTGCAGTAGGGCAAAAACTTACATGGCTTCTGATATGATTTCAGCACCTCACTTATGCAAAGCCTTTACACTTTTGCATCCCAAGTTCTTACTAGTCTTATTATAAGGCAAAAAGGCACAGAAGAGCTGTTAAACCAGTTTTCACATCTTCACTGTCCAAGGTAACCTTGGTGCATTTTACATTCATGTGAGACTTACTGCTTGCACTGCAGGAGCTGGCTGAACACAGGCTCATTCCTGACCACAATGGAAACATGCAAGGGGGTCCTGGAATTGGAGCAGAGAAAAGTTACAGCAGGAATGAGTGAGACACTTCAGACTTTGGCCCCAGCCACCAATGTGCCCCTAGAGAACTACAGGCTCTCATCTCTGCTTAAAGGAGAAGAGCACAAGCACTTCTTAAAAGAAAGAGAAATGTAAACTTTTAGTGAACATGACTCCTATTAGTTTGGTAGTAAGGAACTCATTAATGTAAGAAGTAACTTTAAAGGAAGAAGCACAACAGCTTCACCTACTAGAATCATGCAGCTGATACATTCCAAGTCTCCTATGTTATTTTATGAACTTGCTTGCCAGACTAACCTAACCTGTGAAAAAACGTACAGGCCCTACACTTCAAACAAACACACTGTAGAAACTGGCATTTTTGAGAACATTTTGGTTTTCCTGACAGCTTCAGGTATACTATTTGTCATCTTAGTTAGCTTTTACCATTCAGTGACTCAATAAACGCAATTTAACTGTATTCCATGTGTTTTAACACTATCAACTCACCCCAGCTTTCTGTAGCTGGGCTATGTTTAATTTGCCATGACAAGGTACCATTCAGCCTGCACAGCTTTCTACTTTGAGTGCTACCAACAGGTCTCAGACTGGGTAAATGAATTCCTGCTTCCAGCATCAACTGTACTTTGCTGAAAGACCTGAACAGGTTCTTAGGAGGTTGCATGTGATCACACAGCATTGTCTGTTACACTGGCAGCACTTTACTTCCCCCAGTATTTACCTGCCTTTGTTGTCTTGCATGTTTGGATTGGCTCCTGCCTGCAGGAGGGACTGTGCAATCTGTGCCATCTCTGCCATGACATCTGGTGAGTGCTTCTTGGGGCTGTAGGATGCCACAAGGTGCAGAGGAGTCTCCTGGTCTCCCAGTGTAGCAGCATTCACACAGGCACCATTTTTAATGAGAAAGTTTGCAGCAAATTTATCTCCTTTTGTGAAGCAAAACAAGGTTATTAATGGGTATATGTAGCCTATATATTTTATACTCCAGGAAATGGGTACACATGACTTCACTCCATGCCATACATTCATTCCAACACAATATCTGCTCCTAGAATGCCTCAGCAATAGGCAACTTCAACAATGCTTCACAGCAAAGTCAGGATTAAAATATCTCACAACAAGCCCTTGGAAAAAGTGATTTGCTCACAGGTTACCTGTGACTCAAGTTCTCAGCTTATTGTTAAAGAGATACTTACTTTGCTCGTTCCTCTATCAATATATATCCATTGGTACTTTAATAAAACATTGGTCAAACTGTGCTACTAAACACAAAAGTATTTTTTGAACAAAAGGTACTATTGCAAGGCACTAGTCAAAAGTTTCCAGTTCAAGTCAGTCTGCTGAGTGTTACTACATTAACAAGTAATAACACTGCCTTTGCTCTTGGAAATTCAGGCCCTTGTACATACACAGGGCGAGGGCTTTAGCAGTGCAGACCCACCATGCACAGCATTCCCAAGAACTCCTTCTTGATTAGACCCACTTCAACACATGAAACCTTGAACTTGAAAAAACAATGCAAAGAATAACTTCAGGAAAATACTAGTTGCCCCTGCTTCAAAGGCTACTTTGCACAGACATATTCACATTTTCACATTTTGCTTGGCCTGAATGCAAGACCAGAGAACAAAGAACAGTGTTTCAATCTATAGTGCTGGATTATCTCTGCCAACAAAAACAAAAGTCCCATTTTCTGATTTCCATATCAGACATTCCCCCACTTTTCAGTGATCAAAAGTAGTAAGAATCATGTGGCAAGTGCAGACAATTTGCTTTAGCTCCATTTCCAGAACATGTGATTGTTAACTGTGATTAATTCACTGAAGCTGTGGTTACTGAAAAGCAAGTGTTCATTCTCAGAGCTCTAGCTCAGACTGAAAGCAGACATTAGAACTAGAGACAAATGCTAGCAGTAAGAATGAAGAGCAGCCTGCTGGAAATCCAGTGTTTTATAGGGCTGCAGCCATCACACACTGACCTATGCCTACAATGTCTCCTACTCCTGCAGCTGAAGTCTCACCCACAGGATCAGATGCCAGTATTACCCTGTTCAGACATGTAGGAAATTAATTCAAATTCTGTGACCTTAAAATACAGCTCCCAGTTTCTTCCTTTACTTCTAGGGGTCTGAGACAGTTTGGTGCTAGAAAGAAACTTTCTGGAACAGAGCTGCCATAGACACTGCAGAAATAAGGAGCAGCACAAGGTGTTTGCTGCAGATTTTTACCACTTTGACCACAGGCCAAGATGCTGCTGATCCAAACCCTTCAGAGTACTGTGGCCATGGCAACCAGAACCTGCTGTGCTCCAATTCTTGTAATATGCATTTTCCACTCTAAGGTGGAGAACAGTTCAATATAATCATGTAGCTGTACTCAGACTCTACTCTGATAACTGCACTGGAGCTTTGAAAATATTTAGGCTGGACAGAGGTAGCTCCACTTGCTCCTCATCTTCTTTCAGTCAGATTTTCCTCTTCTGAAACTGCTGTGCAGTAGTGAGGACCCTCACTGTTAACCATATCTCAAAGAGGCATATGCTGCATTCAACCCACATCCAGGAAAATACTTCATCTTTGTGACCCTTATGTTGTGGTGCTCAATTCAACTAGTTGTCAGAAAGAATATTGTCAAATTAGAATATTCCCAGTGTCTGCCTGTATTTCTTCTTTTAGCAGGCAATGTTATACTAGACTGCACCTGGATATCACACAGTATAAGTTTTCCCAGCCAGCAGACTGGTTCTCAGATCTCAAATAATAGTCTGTTTGCTTTTATGTCTAAAAAAAAAAAAACAGAAAACAGGACAAAGTTCATACTTCACTACAATTTTCTAACTGCAATGTCAACTACAACATGACACAGCAATAGACTTTGAAATAAGTATTCCACACTGGGAACAACTGGAAGTTAACAAAGCTTGATATTCCATCTACTTACCTCTCTGGATGGCTTTATGGAGCAGACTCCAGCCTCTCTTGTCTGCCCTATCTACATCAGCCTTGTAGTTGACCAGTGTAGTTGCAATACTCTCCAATCTTTGGGCCAGGGCTAGATCCAGAGCAAGATCTCCATTGTGATCCAATTCATTGAGCTTCCCAGGAAGCTACAACACAAACACAGCCAACTGCCATTAAAAGTATTTGAATAGTTATTCCCTGCCCTTTGTTGGGGGACAAGTTATTTGCTACTTGTTTGGAGTTTTCATCCAAGCAGAACAAACAGCTGTTATTTCAGCTTTCAACAGAAAATTCCTTCAAGGAAATGATCCTTACTGAACTGCCAGGAAGCAGCAGAGCTGTCTATTATAACCACTCAGCTTTAAATGGGCTTAGCAATATCAGGTAATGGATTTTATTAGATATATTCTGCTGCATGCAAGATGTTTTAAGCATTATGAATCACTTCTAAATAATGTCATCATGGAGCTACTGCTAGATAGATCTCCATTACAGACACAGAAGTAGCTGTGGCAACGCTAAACATGCAAATAAGAATTAGTGACAAAAATCACTAACAAGGTTCAGACTGGTACTTAGGAACTGGTTATTTGAAACATCAAAATCTAGATAGATCAAGTCAGTCTCACTATACCTGAGAATCCATTTCAATAAGATACAAAAAGACTACATCTTCTCTCTCAACTTTGATGGCCTTGTGCAAGGGATATTCTGTCTTGGACTTGAACATTTTATACAACAGCTGAGCACTCATGCTGCTGAAGTCTTCTTTACGCAAGTCATCCTAGGAGCAGTTAAAAAAGAGAAGGGTAAGCAACACTCCTGTTTTATTTATGGACAAGGCATTGCACAATGTAGTTCTCAAGTTCACAAAACAAGCTGAGTTAAAAGTTCAATTTTGATAACATTTTGGCAAGAACAATCCCAGATAGTATTTTAAGATTAGGAAGAAACAATCAGGAAGTTTCAAATTTTGCACTTTAGTTTCAAGATCAGTTAGTGAAATTTTTATTTCTTTTTGTCTACAGACATGGAAAAGTAACATTTTAATGCTACTATGGTGGATTAACACCTAGTCTTTAAAATAAACCTCTACTAACTTATTCTTAACTCTGAAAAAAAGTCCTACAACTATTGAAGACTCATAAAATTATGAATATATTATTATATCAAAGATTTATAAAATTATTAATAAAAGTAAACAGAAGCTTAGGAATAAAAATATCTTAGGTCTGAGTTAGTGCTCATTTGACTAAACAGAAGCAACTGCATTTCCAGATAGAGATAAGCATCAAAAGTTAGAAGTCAAGTAGAAAGTCAAGAGTTAAAACTGCTGACCCACAGGTTCACATATAATAATCTTTTTTATATATTAACATACCAAAACACTTCCCTCTGCCTTAGAATCAGCCAAGGAAAGAAACCTCCACATCTAGAGTATGCATTTTAGATTTAGAATAAGCTAAAGCTCCTCCTCAAGTCTACTGTTGACAAGTCTTGTTTTAAAGGCTAATTCATTACTCAGTTAATCAAACTTTCTTCAGTATAAGAGATCAGAGCAAGTGAAACTTCCAAGTTGGTTGCAAGACTGGCTGCCTCTCTCTCCATCACAGAAGATAAATTGCCCTGGCTTCCATGAACTATTTTTAGAAGTAAAAGCAGGCCTGGGATTTGTGATCTGTATAGACAGAGACCAACTATGGATGAACTTATAAACACTTTGAAGCTCAGATTTGATAAACAACCCTCTTGTTTATTAGGAGTCCCTTCTATCTTCTTCATGTTTAGGAAACTGAGACACTTTGTACAGTGAAGTGTTTCCAACCAATAGAACAAGTCTTTGGGTAGAAGTGACTCTTCCCCATCCAGACATTCTCAAGACAATTGACCAACTGCCAGAGGTTAGGCAGTGTGGTAAGGGAAGCAAAATTCTACCACTGAGTTTCTGTAATGTGCAAACATTTCTTATCTTGCTTCCCTGTGCCAGGACTCACCCAGTGGCTAGCAATGATCTCAGCACAGTAGTTGAGGAGGGTGCTGGCACTGAGCTCCTCAGCAGTCTGGTAGAAACGGATGCAGTTCCTGACATTAACCAGTGACATCACTCCTTTTTCACATCTGTCAAAACAGGAAAGCCAGTGGTCAGTAATCAAAAAGCTTTACTTACTGTCCCATGCTGTAACAGAGTCCTAACACTGTTTTTCATAGATGCTGGTAGAATATGGCTTGGACTAGATTTACTAGAAGGCTGAACTGCATAAATACACTTCCATCAGCAGCCCTAGAAGACACCTCCCCTAACAGCAGACTTCTATCAGGGTCCACCTAGCCAAGGTCCCATGATAACACCACACTGCAGGATCTGCAAGTAGAGATCCATCCCAGCCCTCCCAAGGGCAAAACTGCAGTGCATTCACTGCTATGAAGATGTACTACAGTGATCACAAGCAGGGGCTGTTGAGATTGGATATTAGGAAAAATGTCTTCACTGCAAGGGGAGTCAGGCCCTGGGACAGGGTGGAGTCACCATCCCTGCAGGATTTAACAGATGTGTAGATGTGGCACCTGGGCATATGGTTAATGATGGACTTGGCAAAGGTGGGCTGTTGGCCACTCTAGCTTAGTGGTCTTCTCCAGCCTAAACAATTCCATTATTCAGCGATTCTGTACCTACAAAAACAGGTCATAATTATGAATGGCATCTACACATGGAGCTGTCACTGGACTACTGACCAGACAACTGCTAAGTTCACAGTACAACATAAGGGCAGCTTTCAGACTGGTACAAGGCTTGAAGCAGTTTTAGCATTGGCCTTATACATTTCAACTCCTCTGGTCAGAACATTTGACAGCAATTTAGTTGCTTCACATTGAAGGCACACAAATCACAGCTTATGAATGTCATGTACTGCTACAGACATCCCTTGGGCAAAGGATTATTCTATCAAAGGGTACTTTGACTAAATTGAAGGCTTTGAAGTTGTACACAACTTGACGAGGTTTCAATTGGTACATTCAGGCTTCTCACTAACTCTAAAAGGTTTAGAACACTCTAAAGAGTTCAAGATAACAACTTAGCCCCTAGTGCCACAGTGTAATCATTGTCTCAGGCTGGGAAAGCACCATACTGTTACACTAACCTTATTTCTGAAGAAAGGTTGCACAAGATGCACAGAAGTTACAAAAATTTCATCTGTGCCACTTTAATACTGCAAACTAATTGCCATTGATTCTTCCTAGCATTCTCTAACAATTCCTTTCTTGCAACTCTCCTGAACCTGATGCTATCCTACTGATCTCCTCTCAACACCAGATTAGAGTTATTAGTTTGGCTGGGAGAAGAACTGAAAAATAAACACAAAACCTATGAGAAGTCTGCTACAGTTTAACTCTAGTGCAATGCTTCATTTCCCCTGATAAACTGAATGACATGCTGTATTATTAAAAGCTCGAGACTTTGAAAAAGCATAATTTTATCGTATTGCCAGCAGCTATCATCTTATTTCTGTTCAAACAAGGTTTAAGAGTTCAAGTATATTTACTAAGACTCACCTTTCCCTAAGCAGCTGGAGCTGAAATTTATTAGCTAATTTCATGAGCTCTGTCAAGAAGATATCATCTTCTCTTAGCTCAAGTTCATCTGTGTAGATCCACCGCAGCATTGCCATGGTTACCTCTGGGTCAGCATCTGGTACAGGGAGCAACAGGATTAATAAAATACTTAAAAACAATCACCTATCCTAGCAGTTGCTATTCCTTTGGCTTCTAAAAGTCACAGCTACCATAAAAAGAAAAAGATAGTCTTGTTTTGAAACTGTACTTTGTTCAAAATGTCAAAATGAGTGAAATTGGTCAGAAGTTGAGTAACAGTGCTGGCACCAAGCAGGAAAACCTTCTTACACTGAGACACTGTGCAGAATGCAGGGAGCACTGTAACATCTACCTGCTACACCACTGGTGCATATTTAAGGGACCTTATAAAGTCCTTGGCCCCTCACATATGGCCTAATGCACATCCACACCTGACAAGAACAAAGCCCTTTTTAATTTACAGCCATGTGTTATGAACTGCTGCATTCCAACAAAGGTACTTACACCTTGTTACACTTTGGTAGTAACTACAAAGCACTTCAAACTGCTGGTAGCCATTTCTAGGAGAAGTGCAAAAAGCCAGTTTAAGAAGCTGGTTAGATTTCAGGTCTTTACAAGACTGATGACAAACTGATGTTTTTACACAGTGGAAAAACCAGAAGATCACACCATGGGACACTACACAAGCCCAGTGGCCAAGGACCTTTGTCACTCACTCACAATTAAAATGACAATCCATCTTACAAGGATGTAGATAAGAATAACTTCAGAAGATCAGATCAATTACAACAGAAATACCATCCATTTTAAAAATTAACTTTAGTCCTTTGATCTGTTTTGCTCTTTAAAAAAAATATTTTTAATTAAAAACATTAAAGAACCCGAAAAACCCATCCTAAAACATCTCCTTTAGATGGAGGGTTGGCCCAGATTATCAGCAGAGTAGTAGAAGTACTCGGCAGGCAGACTGCCTCTCAGGAATCACAAGGTTTCAGTAAGACAAGTATTTTTTGCCAAACTCAGAAAGCCTACTTGAGATGTACTATCAGCTCTGCCTTGGCAGAGGTAAGAGTGCATTTTCTCCCTCTCAATAAGAGAACATGTGTTCATCTCTTTCTACTCCTTTAAAGATTAGAAAATTCTACAGATTACATGAACTCTAAAAGTGCTCAATCTCAAATGCTGCCTGCATTCTGAAGATAAGATTCAGGCAATCTTAGCCTGCAAATTCTTAAGAGAACCCTTAAGAAAACAATTTGCAGGGAACAGCTTGTATCTTGCTCCAGCTGCTTCATAAGCTAATCCTTGTGCCATTTATCAACTTCTTTTAAAAATCAATAATGCAATTTTACAGTGGAAAGTATAATTTACTAGCATGCATTTAAGCAGTGTTTGCATTGTTAAACATGTAAGACTGCAGTTACATTTGAGATTCTTAGACTAGCTGAAATGTGGAGCTAGAAATGCTTTGAACTGCCACTTGTAATGACACTACAATCAACATAAGAGCTTTTTAGTAATTATTTTTGTTAGCACAGCACTCAGTTTCAAAACTCCTTGGCATCTATTTTCTTGTGGCTGCAGAAGGATCCACCAATGGTGCTGCAAGGAAGCCTGTGATGTCCCATAAAAGCAGCTTGCTGTGACTTGCTACTTTCCAGTTTGTCTGCACTTAGAATTCACTATAAGATTAAGTGCAGAACGTGAAGCCAATGCTTAATATTCAACATGCCAGTCAGCAAGCCTGCTTAACTTCATACCTGGTTTTATTGCTCACAAATTAATTGTATAAGGCTCTCCTACACTGTTAAGTACAGAAAAGCCTTTTGAGAGGTTCAATCTGCAGAAGCACTGCCCAGTGTGAGTACATGCAAGAAACAGCTACAACAGAACAAAACACTCATGTAGAAGATGGTCTGTTAGAAAACTTCTCTTCCTCACCTGTTCTACAAAGGTATCAAAGTGCCAAAGCAAACAATTTCAGTAACACATCAGTACTTGCATTCACTTCCCACACACTGTGTTAACAAGCAGCAAGGTATTTCCATGACACGCTTCAGAGAAATTATGCACACTACCTCAAAAAGCCCTGTCCTTCCTCAAAAAGGAAGAAGTCAAGCTCCTCCATATAGATTTGTTTTTCATTATGTTTAGTTGACTCTAGAAAAGACAAACAGGCCACCAATCTCAACTCCTGTTTGTTAAAGAGAAAGAAGGCAGGTTATTGATTTAACTACCACTGGCATCCACTTCACAAGCTCACTACCACTCCAGAGAGAGAGCTCGGTTATCAGCAGATCAAGCACCACTTTTAGTGCACAGCAGGAGACTGGAAGGCACTTAAGTAACCTTCTCCCAACAGGCCCTTTCACAAGTCACCCTAAAGACAACTGAGGCATCACATTACTCAGCAGTGACTGACCTGACAGGTCCAGCTCCTCTGTTGAGGCAAGGTTGGCAAGGCTCCACGTATCGCTGCGCGCCGCCAAGACAAATTTGTGAGCACGGATGTGCTTGTCCCCAACCTTTATCTTCAGATCACTGAGAGGAGAAAAAACCACAAAAACCCATTATGCAGACTTCTCCTGCACTTAGGTATGTATAGATTCAGAAGCTCCATGGTATCTATATCTGGTATCCACATTCAGGTTCAAGTTGTTTGAGACATTAAAACACAATTGGTGAAGTAGAACATGTTGCCAAATGACAATTCCTATTTTTCTAGGGAGAAATGCAATGAGTCATTCATATTTCAAGTGCTTGGTTGGTTTGGCTTTTTAAACCATTTCAGAATAAACAGCAAGAGAATTATTGTAGAAGTTAGGAAAGCCAACAATCTTGAAGTTAAATATTTATGTCACAGTGTCCATACCAATACTGTCAGCTGAGCACCAATGCTTTCAGGCAAGACCAGCTAGAGAACAATGCTGTTTGACAGGAGGCTGAGTGCAAGGCAGAATCCCCACTTCCCAGGAGACCAGCTGTCAAGAACACCCATTTCATCCTGACCCTTTACACCAGGTTATCCACTTGCCCTGCTCAGTTGGAAATCCCATGGCTTGCAAATGTTCTGACTGTGTAGGTGTGCTTTCCAGACCATTTTCCAAATCAAAGCACTGCTATAAACTACAGCACACACAGAGATGTTACTTAATGAAACCTGCACTGGGACCTGCTACCTTTCTCATTCTGTGATATGTAGGCCCTTTGAGACAACTATTCAATGCCTTTAAAGCTAAGAAGATGAACAGAAATAAAGTGCTCCAACTCTTCTGACATATACTACCTAGCAAATCTTTTACCCACCAAGTTACAGTAAGTTCTTGCAAGCACAGAGCCTTTTCTCAGGCTCATGAAGAGATGTTGGTGCAAGGAAATCTTAACTAAAATAGATTTTCCCTTACATGACTAAACTCCTTTACTATATTGGCATTGCTTTCAGTAACAGCAAAGAAATTGATAAATGTTGTAGCAGTCTCAGAACTGAACCAGCTCAGGGATCTAGAATATGGAAGGGATCCTTAGTGTGCCTATGGAAAAGAAACTACTAACCATAATTTTGTGTTGAATTTCAAAAATACATTGTATCACTAAGTCACATACATCACTAATAAAACCAAGTCAAATTAATCAAGCTTCTTCACACACAACAGGAATACAGCACTGAAAACATTTTAGGACAAAGCCTTTCAAGAAAGGATCAGTTTTCCCAGACACATTGTGTAATTAATCCCTCAACTGAGCATGGTTCAGTTCAAAACTCCTCTTCAAAGTGAACTTTGCTGCTGGCAGTGATTGTGGTTAGTTTTCTCTGAACTTGTCTGAGATGAACTTTGCTTAGAGCTCTCAATTCAAGAACTGGATTCAGTATGCCATGACCTTAGCGTGCTCCTTCATCTACAGCTGCAACTCAGGACTCTATTCACATGTGGCAGCAAAGAATTTTCCTTGTCCAAGACCAGCACCTTGTGCAGTCAATAAAACCAAAGGCTCCAGTAATTCCCCTTTCCCAGAGGGGGAATTCCTCACCTGTACTGCTCCTGCTGGTAGAGTTCAGCTACAATGGCCAGAAGCCGACTGATGAAGGTGTCGCTGGCATTGTCCTGGTTGGCCTCCACAGCCAGAAGGTTGCACCTCCTTTCTGTATCAACAAGTTTCTTCTGCAGCTTCACATACTCCTGGCGGAGGAGCATCAGGTGCTTTTCCAGCTTGGCCACCTCCTCTGCAAGGCACACAGCGTTACTACAAGGCTGAGAGATGCACACCATCTGAGGGTATCTTCACACATTGTTTAATTACAACACTCCAAGGAGAGTCCCTCCTCTTCCAAAGCATCTCACCCCCAGTATTAAACCTTCTATTTTGTATCATTTTCTTAAACACTTCGAAAAATTGTAACAGTGATAAAAGCCACTTAAAAAGAAAGTTCTGAATTCTGTTTTGTCAGAAATGCCATAAAGTTCCTATAGCCATGGAGTTCATTTCTATGGGAATTATGGTGGGGCAGAGGACTAAGTCTTTGGTTCTTACTCATTTTTTTCAGCCTAGTTAAGATGCTGTTTGATTTTTCAGCTGATACTTGAACCACAAGTGAGCATTAGAACAGATACTACCTTAGAATATTTAACTGACCTGTTCAGAACTCCTTGATGCTAAAGGACCATATCTACCTCAGAGTATTTTAACTGACCTGTTTAGAACTCCTCAACCTGTTAGCTGAGAAATAAAAAATGGCCAGAGTGGAAAATAGATTATCCCCAGAATCTACGTACTAAAGGCCAGTCAAAAGTATATAAAACTACTTCCTGCTGGCATACACACTCCTCCACTGGAGACACTCCACTGGTAAGGCATCACAAATGGAGTCAAATCCATGAGGGCTATTTCAGTTCAGGATCAGCAAAGCAACAGCACCTGGGAATCTGATCCTTGAACAGGTATTTCTATCCCACTGCAGAAGCCACTTTTCCACCACACTTAACTGGTCACTCCACAACATGCTGGGGTAAATCAACCCAGGCCACCTCTATGAAAAATCTCTACACCTCACTGCTGGAAGGAAACATCTGTACAGGTATTTAAAACCAATCCAACTTATGAGTGCTTATTTATGGATTAGTTGCAAAAACTGTATGTTTGCTATCAATCACTGGGCTTTATTATCTTCTCCCTATCATTAAGTTGATTTTTCAAGTAAGGCCAAATCCCAAACCGGTCCTAAAATAGGAGGGGGCAGGGAGGATAAATTCAGACACTAACCAGTGATTTTAGGTGGGAAAGTTCCTACAAGATTACTCCCTACTAGCCAGGAATTCATATTTCAAAGACTTTTCCAAAATATTTACTAAACATCACTAGTACAAACAAGGAGAAAGTGAGCTCTGTTAATCAGTGTTTTCCTCTTGCTCCTGTAGAAAAGTTCAACAGTGCAGCTGACCTTGGCCCTGCTCTCACACAGGTCCCCAGGGCACAGCATCAGTCTGTAGCTCTGCTGTAGACAGAGCACCTTGTTCAGCCTGTCCTCTACAGACCTTGCAGCAAATCCTTCTTGAAAACTCTCTTAACCTAACAACTATTGTAATGGATAAACAAAAGGCAACATATCCCATTTTATTTTTCAGTTAATACCACATCAGCAGGTTTGGCAGGTACTTCCTTCAACAGCCTTTTTGTTAGCTTCATCCTTCAAAATTTCAGAGCTACCACCTCCTTTGGGATACATTTCTCTTTCTACTGAAATATACTCTGATTTCAGAATTGTGCCATCAGCACCACCCCAAGCTTCAAGGAGGGTTTGAAATCCTGCTGTGGTCAGTGTTTCTATGCGAAGATGAATGCAGTTTTGGTGTTCCCAGAACTAGAAGGACATGTCCCTTGAGCAACTACTGCTTCCTCATTTCTCCATCAGGATAGTGTTGGGCACAAAGCAAGTCCAGCTGTCAGAGGAGGAGTCTGACAGGAGCCCAGAGCAAAAGACACTGAGAACTGCACCAAAAATTAGTGTATGAACAGCAACACTGTTCATCCAGTAAGATTTTTAGATGGTATACAAATTCAAATGCTAAGAATAAGAAGTTGCCTAATGAAGCTCATTGCATGCACCACCCTACAGAAATCCTGCATCTTCCAGCCAAACCATGGGAGTGCAAAGGTGGGAATAAAGAACCCATACCACCAGAAATACTGTCATTTTACCAAAGTCAGCTCACTAGCTCCAAA
The DNA here is from genome assembly GCF_901933205.1 of Camarhynchus parvulus. Lineage (NCBI taxonomy): Eukaryota > Metazoa > Chordata > Aves > Passeriformes > Thraupidae > Camarhynchus > Camarhynchus parvulus. The sequence continues at coordinate 403,419 of NC_044589.1, forward strand.
TTAGCCTGAGATCACTAGAATACAATGCAGAATTACCTTAAACCCCCAGAGAGCAGCAGCTGAAGCTTTGTGCACGACCAACAATCCAGCTTGTCACTGCTGCTTTCAGGGCAATCCCAGACAATCCCTACTAGCAGTGAAAGTACCTCAAAGAACCAAAGCTTTGAGAACTCTTGTTTTCAGACTGACACCAGATGCTTCCTGCAAACTCAGTGAGAAGGGCTGGCAGGTATTTGCTTACTGTACCAATTACAAGAACTGTAAAATAAAAAGTTTCTCTTATTCTTATGACAACCTGCACACATGTGCAGTAGCTAGACTTGAGCACAGTATTTGCTCTTACAGCACATTTCAAATGCACATTCAAGAGAGTTCTCAAGGTCCAGTTAATCAACATTTATAGCACAAGAGCAAAGGCTCAGTTTTCCCTATAAACTGCTCACTTAAAGAGTGAACAAATAAAAGGGACAATTACTGCAGGCACTCACACACACACACACTTAATGAAGGTCCTTGCCTCAAGACACTGAAGGGACAGGCTGAGTCAGATACCAGTAAGCCTCTGGCTAAACACCAACCCCAATGCCTCAGTGAGGAGGATGCCCAGGTTCAGCAGAGCAGAAAACACAAAATGCCTCTTCTTCTGAGCCACAGGCCAGGTAAAGAAGAGTAGCTTCTGTTAACAGCTTTCTGGCAGACTGATCAGCATCTCATGAATTGGCAGAAGTTTATCTCCCATACCAAAGGCTTTGAAGAGGATTTCAGGAAAGGCTACTGTCATTTTCTTATAGGAGAATGCACAGAAGTGCTCAGGAGCAAATAGGTGAATGCAAATGGGGAGGCAAAAGGCAATGAGGAGACAGCACATATCAAAAATTAGAGGGAGGCTCTAGTGGAACCCATCACACAGCCCATTCCACCCATCAAAAGCAGCCCCAGAAGCCATACAGACAAACTTTGTTTCCTTACAAAGTGGACCTGAGTAAAATATTTCAGAAAACCAAATTATTTCCTTACCCCCTCCACTGCTCCACACTCAGACCCTTATCTCCTCAAGGATGTACAAGTCACTGCTTTCTGGTTCCTCCTCACTTTTGCTTATTTTTGATCTTTACCACCCCAAAACTCTACAACTACCACTTCTTTACACTGAAGCATTAATCCAACAATTCTGACCCATGCCTGCATGTAAACCTCTGGTATTAGCAGTGCAGAACACAGAAATTATGTTCACAGAAAAGATGTTCAGTCAATCTGCCGGTAGCAATTGCAATAAATCTGATGCAGGATTTTTCTAGGCAGAGGCAACACTTCCTTATGAGAAGAAGCACTTGGCTTCTGAGCTAATAACCACAACTTGACAAGCTCCCTTCCTTAATAAGCTTTCACTTTTCAGCTGACTCAAGTGTAGCTCTTAACTAGAAAAGTGTGGCTGCAGGTAGGGACAAAATGAGCTCCTCTTCCAACACAACCTAAGGAACTGACAAGGGTGACAACTCCAGCTTGTTATTCCAGCTCACATAGGATCATTCATTGGTCATGTGCTTTATTCAGCCAAAAGATCAGAGAATTACCTAAGGAAGGGAAGAACCTCTGAGAAGCACAGATTGTGTGAAACAGGGCTTGCTTGTATCAGCTGCAGGTTAATTCTGCAAAGAAGGACCCTAAGCCAGAGCCTCACATCCTTGAGGGTCTCTGGAGAAAGTTTCACCACCTGAAGCTAACTTGGACATCTCAAGCCTTCCAGAACTGGGTCACCAAGGCTTAGAAGCAAGCACAAGAGGTTGCTCAGCTAAATATGAAGCAATGGTATTTCAGCACACAAGAAGTTAGGCATTCCTCTAAGGACTTATCAAACCAGCTTGACTACAGCATCCTCTCAGCTGATGCATGCCAGTCCAGCAGCATCTGCTCCATCTTAGTCGATATGCTACAAGTGTTCCTAAATTCCACCACTGTCCAAGAGCTGCACTTCAAGAGTTGAAGGCTCTGCTTTCACGACTCCAACTTCATTTCCTTTGTAACTTGGGAGCATTTTAGCTCCGTTTGCACACTCCGTTTCCTCCAAGAAAAAGAGGAAGCTTGTCTTGCAGAAACGAGTAGAACTGCAAAAATCCAAGCGTGGTTTTTTTTTCCCCCAAATCCCTTTATGTTAAATCACTTTGAATGGTGCGATTGCCAGTCTTCAAACAAAACAGCAGCACTCCAGGAGCTCTGCAAACCTCACCTGAGCCTGACAAAAGGGCTCCGGCACAAGTGCCCGGAGGCTGCAGCACCGGCAGCGCGCCCAGCTCCAGGGAAAGCCGGGATGAGCTCCGGGCCGGGCACGCCGGGCTGAGCCCCAAGACACGGGCAGGAGCCCCTGCGGCCCCGCCTGACCCACCGCCTGCGGGGAGGGCTCGGCGGGACCTCCCGGCCGGCTCCCACCGCCCCCGGCCACCGCAAGCGCCCTCCCGAGAGGCAAAGCCGCCCGCGCCAGCCGGCCCCGCCCGGGGGCGTCCGCCCGCGGTCCCCGCCATCTCCCGCTCACCTTGGGGGCGGCCCACCCCACCCGCCGCGGGCAGGGCCGAGCCCGTCCCGCACGGGAGAGCGGCGGGAGCCTCACAGCGCGGTGCCCCGGGAGCGGTGGAGGCCCCCGGCTGCCGCGGCCCCCGGCCCCGCCCGGCCCCTCACCCGGGCTCCCCCCCTCACCTTCCGCCATGTTGGCTCCGGCGCCGCAGCTCTCGCGAGAGCCGCCGCCCGCCCCAGCGCCAGAGCGCGGCTATCTCGCGAGAGCAGCGCAATCGCGCCGCTACCGGCCGCGCTTCTGGGACGGTGCCGCTCGCTCCGCGTTATCCCGCCTCGTTATCCCGCCTTCTCCCGTTATCCCGCCTCGTTATCCCGCCTTCTCCGCGTTATCCCGCCTTCTCCGAGCTATCCCGCCTTCTCCCGCGTTATCCCGCCTTCTCCCGAGTTATCCCGCCTTCTCTGCGTTATCTCTCCTTCTCCGTGTTATCCCGCCTTCTCCCGCTCTCCTCCCGCCCCTCCGCCGGCACCGGCACGGCGCAGCCCCGGGGCCGCGGCAGGAGCAGAGCGCGGCCGGGTGGAGCCGCCCTGGGATGCGCTTCTCGCTTGCAGGAGGCGCCCGGTGATGCCGGCCCGAGCGCCGGGCTGGCGGGGAACGGCGAGTCGGCGGCTGGCACGGCTGGGGAACTGGAAAATACCGCCCAGCACCGGGGAAATCGCCTCCGCTCACCTGCCCCAGGAGCGCCGCCCCGGGCACCGAAAGCGCCTCCGGCCCGGCCACGGCTGCAGGAGCCACGGCGAAGGGGTTCGGTTCGGGCACGGGGGCTCCTCGCCGCTTCAGGTCCTGCTTTTGTTTCAGAGCAAACAATCCCGGACACTGAATCTGTGCCCCCCGGACACTGGATTGGTGCCCGGTGGGTGAATGGTTGCATTCGACAGGCAATGACCGAGTACCGGTAACGGGATCATTTTCCCAGCCACGTGTACAACACGGCTGCCCCCTCGGCTGTTGCTGATCATCGCTCCTGCTTAGATGCAACTGAAATGCCAAATACTCCGTGCTGGTCCAACAGCAGATTTGTTGCTTGCTTTGAGGAGCAACTTTCAGTTAAACGTTTGAAGACTTTATGCACAGTATTGTTTTATGGATATAATTTTTTCTGGACTCCACCATGAAGTGACCTTTGAAAAGTCGCTCTGCATCATATTTATTTTGGTGTTGGATAAAACAGCAAATCCAGAGCTGGGCCCAGGAAGGCCACACAGTGTAGTTGTAAACATACCATGGAACAACCTGTCTCATTTTGCACAGCTGTGTATGACTGTGCTGTATAGCAAATTACCCAACTGCTCATGGTGCTATTGATCCTCTTGAGGATCTGTGAGGAAGCAAGTTCTTGCTCCCTGATCAGATTTAGTTTAATTTCACAGTAACAACTGGGATCAGATTTCAAACCACTGCTATGTTTTGCATCAAGGGAATTGTAACCTCCTCTGGGGATTTGCCTGGGCAGGAAGCTGTTGTAGGAGTCTCTCTAAACCCCATCCAGCTTCTGATTTGGTTTAGAATCCCTCGTGTTGCTGCTCTGTGTGCAGCGATAGCGCTGCACCAAGAGCAGTGCACCAGATGGTACAGACACAGTGGAGTCCGCCCCACATCGGCCTCCCAAAGCCCAAAATACATTTCTAATAACTTCAGAATTCATGTGCTCTGCTTATTGATCATCTAGTTCCAAGAAGTGTTTTCAGGCATTGCAGCAGAAGGAATTTTAGAGTGTCAGTTGACAGTCCTGAGTTTTAGGGATCTTCTCTGGTGCAACAGGGAAAAACAGAAAAAAGTAATTAAGATGGCCACACTAGTTAGACATTCATTAGTATTTGATGCTTTTTCTTTTCCCCCAGTGATGCAGAGATATCTGGAATGCAGGGCAAATGCCCTGTGTTGGGGCAAAAATCAGCTCAAACCCTCAGCCAGGATAACAAACCCCTGTAGAATCTACAGTGATAACTGAGCACCAGCATGAACCAAACCAGATACAAAGTCTTGCTACAAGAAAAACTGAGGAATGCTGGTTTAGCTCCTTGTTCACCAAGAATTCTCATACTACTTGTCAATCCCGCAGCTCCTCAGTGCTGTTCCCACCTGGTTTTATCACTAACAGCTTTCCACCAGTGCCCCTTTCAGTGTGGGGCAGGAACAAGGAGCCAACTGTGATCACAGAAAAGCGAAATAGGCCATTTCCTTGCCTGCCAAAGGCTTCCTACAACCTGGACACTTGGCAGCAGACCCTGAGCTGCCTCTTTCATTCAGTCACTGGGCATTAGCCATACCTGCAGCTTGTAGATCTTAGCAGTATCCCACAGTAATGCTCCTCCCTGGGGAGTACCTGGGGCAGGTGGGATCACAAACCATCTGAGTAAGCCAAATGTATATCTGAATTTACAAAGAGGGGAATGAGCAGTGCTGTGAAATTCCCACTTCTTCCATTCCACAGAAGGAAGACAAACATTTCCTAAAGAACAAACAAGCAGCAATTCTGGAGAGCGTAGACATAAAGCTTTGAATAATTTTGTGAGTTTACAGGTGAGTCTGTGAGTACTGTGTGTGGTACTTTGGAAGACAAAACAGAGACCACTCTTGAACTTGCTGAAAGCAGCAAATATGTGAAGTGCCTCAGTTCTAGATAGACTGTGGAAATTGAAAAGGAAGGTCAGCCTGTGGGGGAGTAAGTCCATTGGTAGGTTTAATAAGATCAGCTTTTTTCCACTCTTTTTTTTAATGGAAAGAATGACACCATGCCACTGAAATTCTGCACAGTCCCAATGTTAGGTGGAAAAGGGCAGTCAGCTGGTAGAAAAGAAAACTGCTCTGAAGACCTTTTGGACAAGTGTTCCAACAGGAACTCGAATCAGCTCTGTGTGTCTGAGGGATTAAGTACTGCATGCACCTGCCTGGCTGCAGTAGCAGCCTAGCCACCTAAAAGCAAATTTAACTAATGATTAAAAAAAAAATTTACTTCCAAATATGTAAATACAGATAACAAACATACCAGTTTATCTAAACCACCCATAGGAGGAAGTAGTACCTTTCCCTCTAAGTCTTCTTACATGAAATGCCTTTTTGTTCCCAAGGCCTGCCTTGCCTCTAACAACTGTCACACCTCCTTCCACCCCATGCCCCCTCACAAAACCTGCAATATGTGCCTTTCAGCATGTGCATGTTGCACAGCAACATAAAATGAAGTCCAGCCAGCAAATTAGGACTGAAGGTTTCTTCAAAGCTGACTCTGACACTGGAACTCTTGATTTATCAGTGGGTGCTGCTGTGCTGTGGAAAGAAAATAGTTGAGTAGTTTTAAGTTCTTCTATAAAATTTCTTTGGTCAAAGGCTTGAAAACTCTTTTGAGCAGATACTCAGAGTGGTATTTGCTCACTAGAGATGGTTATAATAGGGATAAAAGTGTGTGTTTTGTTTGCTCTTTCATTATTCAAGCTGAAGCACAGCATGTCCAACTCCTCAAGGGTTCGCTGGTGTTGTGCTGTTGATGATGTTCAGGTAAGTTGTGCTCCAGCTACAACTGTACCCTTCCTATTGTGATACTCAAGACAGCCAGTCTGACACATCATTATTGGAAAAAATTATATTTTGGAAGAACTCACTACAGAAGGTGACAGAATTCCAAAAATCAAATTACATGAAAATATACATCGCCATTTTCTTTGTACATTAGGTGAGGAAAACTCTGAAGTAGAAGGCAAAGCAGATGAAGGGCCACAGAAAAGAGTAAAGGAGGGAAACTATTTTTGATACCAAACCCAGAAGTTAGTCATTTGAAAGCCTACAGATGTGCATGCTTGAACTCAACCTTGAGAAAAAACAAGCCTCCCCCACACACACCCCACCCCACAAACAGGCAATGAAAAAGGCAAACCAAAAATTTCACCCATAAAAAGCAGCTCATTCCTATCTTGGACTAAACTTAGTCAACCAAACTTCCAAGTGAAAGCACTCAAGTCCTTGGAAGTTAAAAATCCATCAGGCTGCTCAAGGGTGCTCCATGGCCAGTTTTATTGCTATACCAAATTCAAGAAGGATGAGTAATTGGGTTTAAAAAAGGGGTGGGAAGAAAAAAAAGCACCTTTGAGACTACAAAGGTCATCATAAAAGACACAAGTAATTGATAGCAAATCCTTTCAGGGTTTAATTAGGAAAATTGTAAGTTCTGATGGGGGAAATAAAAGGGACCACATTTCCAAAAAAAACAAAACAAAACAAAACAAAACAAAAAAAAAAACCACAAACAAACCCAAAAAAAACCCCCCAAAAAAAAACAAAAAAAAAAAACCAAAAAAACCCACTAAACTTTAATAAGCAAGAAATTTTAATTAAGCTTTGGTGGGTCAAAGGAAAATTAAAGTGGGAGGAAAAAAAAACAAAACCAAAAAAAACAACTTAGTATCCTAATTGGTTTTGACATGCTTCACAAGTTGTTGTTGTTTTTTAACTCAGGAAACAATGAATAGGGAGAGAAAAAACCTGCTAAAATCTTTAGAATTTACACAATTCTATCCCTAACTACAGACAGCATTATTTGGTACAATGTGTATTTGTGGATGTACATGAACAGTATATATATTATCCGGATCATGTTGTGCTATGTACACATCTTTACAATTCTTCCTGAAGGTTAAAGCAGTTCTTTAGATTTCAAAATGCGTAATCATCTTGTGTTGGCACTTGTTAGGCTCTTGTCAGCATTGATAACTGGCATGTTTTATTGCAGCCCAGTTCCAGCCAGTGTTTGCCAACTTGTAACAACAGAAGTCCAGCAATAGGTGGGTAGAGTGCAGGAAAAAAAACAGTGCCATGTTTCTCAATTGGAGACCTGCAAAGAAATCACAGGTATTAAAATAAAACCCCTCCTCACTCTCAATGATTTTCAAGATGTTAATTAGTTTTTCAAGCTCAAGAAGATTAACTATTATTTGTTCAAGAGCTTCACATACCTCTGAACAGAAGATGGATAAATCCAAACTCATCACCTGAGAAAGCCTGGAGTAAGCTGAGCACACTGTGTGTCCAGGCTCAATTATCAGACTTTCTGGCTCCTGTACCTCGTGTTGCTTGTCGAGTGTGCAGCGTGGAAAGCTTTGATTATTCACACACAGGGCTAAATATGGCAGATTTATCACTGAAAACTTTGTGCATTACTTACTGTGAGAGGCAGGTACAGCAGTGCTCAGCAAGCACTGACACCACAGCCCCCAGTCACACTGGGCTGGTTTGAAACCAGCTGTGGCCCCTTCTCATCCAACTCCCTGCCCATCGTTCACTTGGGAGGAGTCACCAGACTTAGAAAAGCTTTTGCCTTCCAGAAAAGCAACACAGCCAATTACTTAAAATATTTGTCAAGAGCATTGTTTCACTATAGCGAAGTTCAACATGGCAACAGAGCTGAGGTTAGTTAAGGATACTCTGGAGTGTTACTCACAGTTACTCCCTTTCTCCAAGACAGGAAAAAAAAAGTCAGCAGCATTAACATTTCTTGCACTCCAGTTATAGGCAGTACAAGACTTTCTGTTCCTTTGCTTAGTCTTTTGGTCAATATTAAGCATTTTTCGTGTTTAATCCATACTGGGGAAAGTTCCTTTCAATCAAAGCATTTCTGCAAAGAGGGACTGCAGAACTAATTTGTCACAGATTGAGCCTTCCCCCAACCCCCCCATGTTTACAAAAGGGTAAGAAAGGAACTCTCTCCTATACAACTATGATTAAAAAAAACTACCCAGCAGAAGAATGTAGTAAGCTGCTCTGGTTCAGTCTGAACTACATACAGTGCCATATTTCTGTCCCTGTGAATTATGTATGCTGTAGGTAACTAGTAAATATGGATTTGGGGTTTGCCAGCCAAATGGGTCAGAGCAGTTTATTTGCCAAACCAACCATTAAGAAAAGGCAGCTTCAACATGAAGTTCTGTTTTGCTTTGAAAAGCAAGAGTGGGAAATAATTAGCTCATGGAGGAAGTTTTTCCTTGGCATACCCAAGATAAATCCCTGGCCTTTGGTCACTTTAAGGGCCATGCTTTAATACAGAGCTTTCTACGAGAGGTTATTAAAAAAATAAAAGTCCCATTAAAACTGAGATGGGATTGTGTAAATTAGAGTAAGTATCTTGAATCAGAAGCTCTTTAACAGGGTGGCAAAAAATGCAAATATCATGTCAGCTACTCTCAGGTCAAAACTCCTCCAAGCTCTCAGATATGCCACAGTTCAGTTTCCAGGAAGAACACAGCTGTTTTTATGAAGCTATTCCCAAGCCTTCCTCACTAAAGATGTTTCTTGGGCTGCTGAAGAGAACACCACCTTTCTTGATATTATTAACTGGTAATATCTCAAATTGATGCTTTCTGCTGTGCCAGGAGACTTTCTGTTAAAACTCCCATAGATATCTGAAACAAACCCTTCTCAGTGGTTCCTGGCAACCTCACTGAAGTCTCATTTAACTCCTATGTGCAACATGCCACCAACATTTGCAAGATAATCCACAACTCCTGAGATAACAAGACTTTCAAGATGCTTTTAAGATTCTAATAAGTGTTCTTCACAATAATGAATGTCAAGGAATTGTCATCCCTTTCTATTACAGCTCCAGTAACCTCTAAGTGCCATTAATAAAGCAGGATGAATTCTGATAAAGAGAAGTTCAACTTCTGAACAGCATAAAACACAAGAATACAAGAGAAGTTCCCCAATTTTGGTAGAACAGGCTGTCAAGTGCACTTAAGTTCTTTTAGTCTTTAGTACTGCATACAGGCAAAGAGCTCCACTGAGATCATGCAGCTGAGAAGAAAGGCTTGGGAGTTTCTTTTTGCTTTTGAGGGGGAGAAAAATACTTCAGCAACACTTAAGCAGGAAATCCTCAACTCAGGTAACTGACTCATCTTGAGAAGGATACTTACCCTGAAAAAAGTGAAGCTACTAGCTGCTGAATAAGTGTCACTCAAAAGCAGTTTCTTGGCTTTTTCTTACACAGCGGGCAACTTTTCTTTTAAATTCTCCATTTCTGTCTTCTCTCCATTCTTTCTGTAATTGAATAGACAGCTTTCAGATGTCAGTCCTACAACAAGGAGTTGTACAAGCTCTAGGAAGACTCTTGTTGTTTATGTTTTCAGACATTAGCCATCTAGTCAACACCTAAATTTGCTTACAATCATTGAGCTCCTCACTGAAAATCTGTGATATTCAGGACTTTCTAAAGTTTGCTCTGGGTTTCTGTGCCAGCTGCTTACAAGACAGTGAGGATGTAATTTTCCCCTTGGATTTTAGGCACACTCCAAGACTAACCTGGTGGCTTACCAGTATTTCACACTGTCTGTGCTAAAATCTATTTGCTTCAGCCTGCAAAGTAGCAGCAAACTCAACCTGTAGACCACAAGCTGTTGTTATTTCATGTCTTTAACTGCAGTGGTGAAAAAGGTACACAGGTAATGTGGAGCCAGCAGTTACTCAGATTATTTTTAAGACATTTTCAGTTCCCTTCAATCTCGCCAGGACACTCCAGGACAGAAATACAGAAGTCACAGCATCTAGAAGAGGCACAGCAGTGTCCTTCGAAAGCAAACACCTCCCAGTTAGATATGGCTATAAGATACTGGCTCTGTGAGAAAGACCTTGGGAGAACACTCAGCTCACCTACAGGGCTGGTCTCTGTGACAGGGATCTGATTTCAGAGCTGCAGAGATGAAGAGCCAAGATAAAGATGAGCAGGAAGATAGTTAAGAGGGAAGCCTGAACCCAGAGATGCACCCATCAAGGTATCACAAAAACCTACATGAGAAAGTGCAGCCAGGTTTGGTTTGTGCCAGGCTCACAAGGAGCTCAGATGAAAGCATAGGAGCATCAGGTGTGGTTAAGATTGATGTGCTGGGCACTGCCTTCCAGTCAGAAGTGGTGGGGAAAATATAAAGAACCCCTTATTTAATGAAGTTCTACAGTTCTTAGTCTCTGATACAAGCAATATATTCTTACAGCAGGGGTGAGGGAAGGGGTTAAAACCCCCACATTGTTTCACCTGATGCAATCTAGCACACAACACCTTTTCACCCCCAGCTGGAGTGGAGGTTGTGGTACATTTGAGTGATAAATGGCATACCCCAACATTCATCACCTCCAAGCTCACTTAAACAATCAGCATGTTGGAGAGCCCAGCATGTCTTAACTCTCCTATTAAAGCACAAATAAGGCTACTAATTAGTTTGTTCTTTTTCAGCAATTCATGCAGCAAACATTTGGCTCCTTGGACTGGGACATAGGACAGCTTACACAAGATGGCTTAAAGCCAAGAAAAGCATTGAATTTGTGCCCTCTGAGCTTCAGAGCCTTAGTTTTTGTTTCTACTTTTTCTATTTGTAGTTCTATCAATTGTTCAGATTTGAATAGCAAGCAAAGTTTCCAATTTGACAGCTGATTCTCCAAAAATGTAATTTTAGGTCATGAACTGTTCTATTTGCTTTTAAAAATATCTATTCAGGTTCCTGATCCTCATTTTTCTCCCACTCCAAGAGACAGTACTCCAACATGCATAGTTCATTTTTCCTGAAGGCAGGTATATCCCCTGCTCCTGTAATCCTGTTAATTGCCTGTAACACTTTATTCACTAAACTCACTTAAAAGCAGAAACTACTGACAGCAGACAAAGTATCTTATAGTAACAGCCAAATTTTATTGCTGTACTAAACACAGGAGCTGCTGATTCTTCATTATCCTATGTTTTTTGCTAATATGAAGAGATCTACAACCCAACAGGAGAACCAACTGCTCCAGTAGCACTTCAAAAGTTCCTTGAAACATGTAATGCCACAGTCAAAAATAGTTTCTAGCATCTAAACTGATGCCTCACTACTATCTTCAGTCAAATTTGGATTTTTTTTGTTCTTTCATGCTGGGCTAGAAAAAGATAGTTTCATTTCTGACCTTTACCCTAAGGCAAATTCATTTTGTGTCTAACTTTCCTAAGGAAAAAACCAAAAAAAGAAACAACCCACTGCTGAAGTAGTTGTCAGAGTGGGGCACAATACAAAAAGCCTGATGTCAGGAAGGTGACAAGCACAGCTAAAACCATGTGCTTTCTCCAGGGTTAGGCCAGCTACATTCAACATACACGAGTTTGTAAACTGAGGAATTCCAACTGCACTTTTAGCATTTCATTAATAACTTGCTCCTCCCAGTGCTCAGCAGGAAATGTCCATATTTCCTGGGTGTCTGTTTCCACCAGCAACATGACACAAAAAGGGGAGATCCAGCACTTTAAAAGGATAAATGAGGAAATTGTTCACTGCAACTTTTTGTTTGTTTTCTGTCTTCTTCCCATTAAATTTGTTCCACAAGAGTCTGTTCCCATAATGATTTTTCAGAGAGCACAACCACCTTTGAAAACACTCACAACATAGCAGATCAAAGGCTCCAGGAAACTACTAAACTCCCACCCACTTTGGGAAGGAATAGCTTGGCTGACAGAACAGGTTAACATTCCTTTACAAAACTCTGCATCTCACAATTCCCATCTCATTCCTCACTCCCACAGTTAAAAGAGTTAGAACTTCTCTTTTATGAGCAGACAACTCACTGCTGAACTGCAATTCAGGAGCATGTCAGTGTTATGTCAGAAGAGCAGAGCCTGAAGTCTGTCCCCCTATGCCCTTCCAGAACCGAGACTTTTTTTTCTCCCCACTACAAACATTTCTCAGCCTCATTCTTATATTCTGCTCTAAACACAGCTCTTCTAGAGAGCTGATAGCTGTGTTTATACACACACACAGCACAGGCCATGGTCCAGAATGCTGCATCAAACGCTTCCATCTCACACCTGCAGATTCACCCTGGTCTTTGGCTGTAAATCAGACCATTTTCCCTCACTCCTGGAGCCAGTCAGTCTAGGCTGGGACAATCCTCCCTGTTGAGTTGAAGGTGAAATGCCCAATTAAGCCTTTGAGTACCTTCTCAGAGCACAGACCTACACAGTCAAACCCACTGCTCTAATCCATGGGACAGGAAAACTGCTCTAGAGAAGTGAAAGAAACTTCCCAAGGCTAATCAGTAGTTTTGTCTGACAACATCACTGCTTTTCCCAACACAATGGTAGCCTTAGCCTGTGACAGAAAAGGTTCTTCCCAAAGTTCCTGTTTGCTAAACCAGAACCAGAACTGCATTGCAAGGTTTCTACATTGAAGACAATTGGCAGAGCAAGGAAAGCCTTACCGCTGCATCAACATTAGCAGGAGAATCACCATTGGGATCTGCCAGCATAGAAATAACACTAATCATGATAGTTTCCACTGTGTGAATGGGAAGCCAGCGTTCCTCAGGTTTTTCATAGCCATATTTGTCTTCTCCAGGCTCATGAAGAATTGAAATGCAGACATCGCCATTCTTGTCAACTACAAAACAGAACAAGGCATATTTCAGTCATGAATAACATGCTGGCATTTCTTCAGGACAGTCAGGAACTGCTCATCTTCATTCCAGCTACTCTGAAACACTGTTAGTGAGAACACTTTACAAAGGAAAGTAATTAACTATTGCAGAACTTAAACTGTAATAAACAGGGCTTGGTGGAAGTCTGAATGTGCCTGCACTCCTGACAGAGAGGGCACATGGGGAGGAAGGACTTAGTCTAATATTATGCTGCAACTCTCAAAAATATTTATTTAGACAGGCTTCCACTACAGCCTTTTCTGTTAAGTTCAGCAAACTCGAGTGACTTTTTTCCACAGCAACAGCATCAGCTGGATATTACTGGAACATATTGAAATATGATTTAAACTGCTGGAATTAGAAAGTGCCTGACAAGTACTCTGGTATTTCCAGAGCTGAAACTGACACAGCATTAAAATATTCCCTGTCCTTTTGATGGGAGCACTGTCTCCTCCCACCTTTCAACATCTACAGTTTCTGAAGTTGAAGAACATTTTTCTTTCCCAGTAAAACCATCTTCTGTTTTATTTCACCTTCCCATCCAATTTCCATCAGTCCATAGGTAAATGAGACATTAGAAGAAGTCTCCTTTAGAGAGACTAAAAGATTTCTTTTCATGCTTCACTAGATGAGGACAACCTTGGGCTTTCTATACTGAGCTGCCAAGTCAGTAACAGCAAGATGAAATAATTGAAGGTATAACAAAAGGCAGCTATAGAAGTCAAGTTTTTCCTCAGATTAGAATTTTGCACTTCGGGAAAAAAATTAAGAAAAAAATCCCTGAACAATTACCAAGAATGCAAGAACCTACTCAGAATAGCTTCTGAAAATACTTTAAGAGTATTTTATGCTCTCAGAGTAGCACTATTAAAAACTCTGCCTTTGTTATTACTTCTCTGTTAAGTGAGGATGGCAAAGTAAAAGCAGAGTTTCACATTTCTAACATGAACAGAAATGTATTTTATTTGTCTTCACTTTCTGCATTTTAGTTCTGAACTGCAAAAAGAAATTGAAACTTTGACATTTCTTACCATTCGGATGCCAGATTTCTGTGATGAATTTCATTTTTGGCGGCCTCAGTGGGTAGTCTTTTGGAAAAGTAAGATGAGCCTTGAAAACACCACCTTCACTGGGGAATCAAAAATATCTTAGTAGAGTTTCTTGTAAGCTTAAGCTGAAGATCGGAACTTACTGATGTTCTAAGTTTACACCTCACACAACTTAACATCATGTTGGTAATTAACAGTATCAACACTTCTATATGCAATGTAAAGAGCTTCTACATTCAGAAGATCCTTTCACAAGATACTGCCAGTTCCCCAACATGATCTTTTTTTAGAACTAGGAAGATGTTCCAGAGGGGAAAAACCATGGGGGTGGCAAGGGGGAGGGAAAAAAAAAAAATCAAAAAGCTGCCAAGGAATTTACCATCTGGAATCACAACTTTTTTTTTCCCCACAGTACATTTATTAACAGGAAAAAAAAAGGTATTGCCAATAACTGCCTTTCTCAAGTCCAGCCCAGCAGACTCGCATTTTCCTCTGCTAGAGGCCTCAGTCCTAATTTTGTGGTCTCAGTCTGCAGCAGTGAGCCCCAAGGAAAAAATGCAGAAAGCTCTGGCTGTGTGTAGAGCATTAAATGTAAAAAGACTTCCAATGCCACCTTTTCAACACTAAACTAAAGTGACTCAGGCATGACAGTGAGGTGTTCTGCATTAGTTACCCACTCAACTGGAAAACAATAATAAACAAGAGACATCCTAGTTTTATGTGGAGTTACAGGCCAGGAATGGTGCCTTTTGAAAAGGTGAAGGTCTGTATTAGATGGAAAGGTTTACAGATGGAATACTTTGCTAATGTCAATAATATCTGTCCTGCTACTGTCATTTCTTCTAACTGAAGGTTGTAACAAAATTTGGAATTGCAAAGGCAGAACAGAAAGTGGAACATAAGCCCCCAAAGATGGCATGAGATGCACGGTGTGACAAGCTACTCCTCAGCAGCCACACACACAAAACAAGTGGTGAACAGAAAACTGTTCAGTGTGGTTTTTTCCCTGTATTTGTAAAGGAGTAGGAGTCTCTAAAGTGCAAGCACTGGCTATTGAGAAAAATAACATGTTTTGCCACCATTAACCTAAGGGGTGCAGTTCCAGCAAGTGTCTCAAAAAAAAAAACCACAAAAAAAAAAACAACCCCAAAAACCACTGCCTTTAAGTAACGTGGCTCTTTGAAGCAGCTGAGGGGATCTCAACCCACAGCATTTATTTTTCACAAGTTTTAGAAATGGGAGGTGGTTTCCAAAGAATCCTTCATCCCAGGACAGGTAAGAATGTCAGAAACACTGTTTTAACATCCATAATGTCAAGAGAAAGGAGAGTTGCATTGCATTTGTTGGTAGCCCCAAACCAGTCCAACTCTTTCTTTCAAACTGAAAAAGTCCTTCCTTCCTTTTTAAAGAAGCAGATCCTAAAGCTACTAAGCTGTAGGGCATCCCTGCTTGCCCCAGATCAACTGCATATAAATACATGTTTTAAAGTGGATACACATTAGATATATTAATGAAATACAGCTGTCAATTAAGGGATATCAATGCCATTTTTAGCAATATTCCTTATAAAGTGTTTCTGTCTGTAGAGTAATGCACTAAGTCTAAAGTCTTTTCAAGTAAACTCAGAATAAATGAAGTGGGACCAGAAATGAGACTGATGTTTGAAAACTGTTTAAGTTAAACTATTATATATGACCATCCTTATCAAACAGCCCAGGGAAAAAGGGTTCAGTGTAATACTACCCTGAAAAACAGCAACCAGGGACTGGAACAGAAGATAGTTTCTTACCCAAAAGCCTCAAAAAATTTTCAGGACCCAATAAAAGTGGAGTTAAAAAACCATTATTGCAACTTTTAACACCTAAGATGACAATCAATTAGAAGCAGCATTTATTTATTGACAATATTTATAAAATAACCATGAGAATATAAAATGTTCAGAAAAGGTCAACAGAAGTTGGAGAAACCATCTCATGCAAGAACCACAGTGCAGTGAGCTTGAGGAAAAGCCAAGCAATTTGATAACTGGGTTTAAATACTTATTCAAAGTCTGCTGGCAGACATACAGAACTTCATGCTGCAACCAAAAGTGACCTCAAGTAAACGTCACCAGGCTTTTTGTATCAATAGGTTACCACTGCAACAGCCCAATGAAGAGAACAGAGGTCATCTTCAGGAGTACACTTTGAACTGACCTCTCCTGGGCAGAGAACCTTTTCCCAGAAACTGGAGTAGATGATCACCCCAAAGTACTCCAGGTCACACTTGGAAGTTCTCCCATCTCAATCTGACAGGATTTGAAGCCAGTTCTGTGGACTGCTGAGATTTCCTCCAACTACATCCCACCTGAATTGAGTATTTTCCTACCATCACACAAGTGAAGTTGTAATGGCTTAACAGGGCACTACCACCTGAACTACAGGCTCCCAGCAGCAACAGCAAACAGTGGATTTTATCTGCCTTACTTACATGTGAAAGAAAACAGAAGCTGCCTCTAAGTGCACCTATTGTCTTTCTTTTCCATACAAGAACAAAGAGATCAGTGTTGCATTTTCCCAGGGGAGCAAAGCAATTTAGAACTTCTACACAGCAAATCCAGCTATTTACAGGTATTCTGCCAGCAACAGAAGAGCATTACCTGATTTAGCACAAGGTTTTGGTTTGCTTTTATTCTCTAGGAGCAAACTAGAACTAGTAAATCCGAGTTCATTCAAGTTTCTGTATAAGTATCAGTACTTACTATAGTGTATCTGGAGGACCAATAATAAGGACTTCCCATCGATAAAGATCATTGTCATCTATTAAGCCCGCTGAAAAGCCTTCCACTGGATTTTTGTTGAGCTCTGTGTAGGAAAAAGAATTTAAGAGAACTTTAGGTATCTATGATACACATTTGCTGGTTTTGCTCCTGTGTCCATACATGACCAAAAACCCCCATGACATTTGGTGCTTTCTCATGGCCTGAGTGAGTGCCCTCAGCTCCCCCACCACAAACACTTCTGCCAGTGCTGAGACCACGTTTGACCCTAAAATTCTCTGTGTGTAACATGAGCAGAAGGGCCAGACAACACACAACTATGGGGCATGGTATCCTAAACTAGATACCAAGGAGTGTTTAAGTCAGGAAACAGCAGAAAAGCTTTCTAATAATACAAGAGCTTTACAAGAACCCCAAGGAGCCAGCTTAACTAAAAGCCTGTCTTTAACTCTAGAAAATGTTAACAGAAGACCAAAATCACATTATGTTTTTAATAAAAGCAACATTCTACTTTGTTTAAATGATTTCTTTCAGACTCTGAAAGCATTTGAGGCCTGTGCCAGTGAATTCTGGAGATAATGATTTACTATATTTTGAACTAGTACAAGAGAACATAGAAGATAAGCTGCTATGCTGTTCAGATATGGAGTTGTGTGGTTTTATTTCTTCCTTTTACTTCACAGTTTTTTTTCCATCAGTGACAAGCTATAGAGCATTCTAAGTGTATAGGCTACTTCATACAGATAGTGCCAGATAGAGGCTTCTCTGGAAATAGCTACACACAAGTCACAGCTAGGTCTAGACTCCACTGAACTTCTGTTATCAGCCTGCTCCAGGAAAAAAACCTGTAAGATCTGGAATTAAACCCTCCAATGAGTTTTGCCTATAATCCAGTGGTGGGGGTAGGAAGGTGAGAACATCTATTAACTGACAGGCTTCAGGACAGAAATTACATTAAATGCCATATTTATGCCAAATTCAAATTCTTCATCCAGCATTTCCAAAAGTACATACATAAGTCCTGACAGATCTTGGGTACTAGGGATACAGGAAGGGGGAAAAAATCATTCCTTCAATTGGTCAGTAATTTGCAGATTAAATTAGGAATGGTAGTTATTATGGAAAAAAATACAAAAAAAAAGCCAACCAACCATACTTATTTTAACCTGTCAGACTCTATGCAGTCCTCATTATTCTGTTCCACAGCAGAGTTTGTCTACATATTGCCATTTTGTAAACTTAAAGGCTGTAAGACTTAAGTTCAGAGGGCCTTATAATGCCCTCAGGCACATGCAGAGGAACTTCAAGTGAGAACCTTGTACCTTTCTGGAGAAAAAGCTGCCATTAGGTCCAAACTGATTTGCCCATAAGCTTGCAATCATTGGTGGCCAGTTAAGTTCTGAACTATTTGAAGTGTGGCTGAAAAAGGCAAGAAGAATGAATTCAAGCCCTACACAGAGGAGTCTAAATCCACACTGGGAAAACAAAGTGCTCAGCTCACATGAAGGAACCAAGATCCTGAAGAGGGAGACAGCAGGAACATCAACTTCAGTCATTACTAATTTAGTCAAAGTTATCCACAAAGATGACTCAATCCTAAATTCCCAAGGGACTCATTGAAAGGGGTTTTCCTAGGAGCTACTCAGAAGGGTGTAATTAGGAGGTAAGGTCAGCCATCCAGCCCCCAAGGCACAGGACAAAGATTTGGGTAAAAAGAAAGAAAAGTAACACCACAGGCTCTCTAAGCAAGATGCAAACCTCAAACCCAAAGCTACAGCACAGCCATGCCTCCTCTAAGCAAATCAGTTTTCAGACTCTGGTATTTATGAAACTTTGTGGAAACAGCTGCACAAGCTTGAGTAACTATTTAATCTCAGCTGAAAGGGCAGATAGCCTAGGTGAGCATTGCACATTAAAAAAGTTTTACCAGTCTCCTACTACCTCCTTCATACAAACACTTCTTCAGCATGGTCTGTTAAAAGTTCCACCACCTCAGAAGTCGAATATAACCTGCTTTTTCAGGCAGGATTTCATTAAAAAATTGCCTATTGCTTGTGAAAAAAGCAATCTCTGCTCAGGACATTTCCATCATCCTTTCAGATATTATTAGTACTGTATATTAATACAGTATACCCACTGTAGTAACTACAGAAGTCAGACTTGAAATAGTAGGTTTTACTATCTCACCTAAGACTTTCAAACTTGAATTTAAGCCTGTGAAACACAAGTCCCATAATTTCTGCATTTCCACAGAGAAAAAAGGATTTGTGCAGAGTTTTGTGTTAACTGCTGTAAATCAAACTGCTCACATTCAGCTTCTTTATTGTTTGCAAGTTATCACTGCTCACTGATAAGACTTTAAAGACTGCCAGAACTTAAACATTCTGAATTTTTTCATTCTCTCTATTTAAATATGCCACATTATTTCCAAAGCAAATATACACATTTTCTTCTCTATTTCTTAACATGTACTGTTTCAATTTCTTTCTACATCTGTCTCAGCCTCAAACAACTTTATCCCTAAGTAGTTCAAAACATTTTTTGTGTATTTATTCCCAAAGAGAGACAGCTCTTACACTTTGACTCTCACCTAGGACCATGCAGCACTACATTGCAAGACAACTTGGGAGAAGGAGTAAGATTCCTGGATGCCAACTCCTTTAATGTAGAACATCTGTAAACTGTATGAAAAGGACAATCACTAACAAAAATCTCCAGTTAAAGCAGATTGCTTAGTGGATGTTGCCTATAAAGCAAATGAGCACATCACTTCTTTTACAGGACGTGCCATCAGTCTCAGCTTGTGAAAAGGTTATTTTCCTTCCATGACAGCAGTATCAAAGCACAGCTCAAACAGCTGCTGATTGCAGAAACACTTAGGAAAAACAATGAATATAAGCTCATGCACCTTCTCCACAAGAGGTATGCAGAATTACCAACAGCAATTTAAAAATGAGCTTTTCCATCCAGATTATTTATGTTAAACTAAACAACGTGGCTGGCAGGCAGACAAAAAAGGAAGTCTCAGGAAAGTTCTGCACTGAGACATGAAAAGCATCATCCTTGGCTGCTTTACCATGCCAGTAGCTGCTACTCATTAAAACCTGCAAACACCAAGGGCCCAAGGTTTGTTTGGCTTTGTTTTTTTCCCTGGATATAGTGAGTGTTGTGTAGCAGAAAAGTTAACCAGTAGTTCCACCTGCCTCTTGCCTCTCTCTGCACTAGTGAGCCTCACACAGCAGTGAAATCCATGCACCAAAAGCCCAAGGGAGCAGCGCTGCAGGCAGGGCACCAAAGGACCCCACACACACGGCTCAGTGACACAGGGCTGCTGCCAGGCCGGTGTCACTGCCCCTGAGCGAGTGACACCAACACTGCAGCCAGGACAGGGGACACCTGCTCCCTGCGCCTGCCAGTCCCCAGCAGGCACAGCATTAACTGCTTGCAGCCTGAACAGGAGCCTCCCCAGACAAACGTGGGTAAAGGATTCAGCTCCCTTCTCCAGGCAGGCAGAGGGGAACAAGTTCTCAGTGCAGGGCCTCTACAAAGCCCTGAAGAGCTGCCCTAGAAGTCCTGGGAAAGCAGAGAAGCCAGACACCTGTGAAGAACTGGATCCTTACACATTATTTTTCCAACAGCTTTACTTTGAGATTTCTTTTGCAGCTAAAGATATGCTGTACTTTTTAAACATAAATGAGTACATTAACATATTTCCATTATGTCCATGCCTAACTAAAGCCATTTACTAGCAACTACTTTATATTACAGTATGTCATTTAGTATTTCTGATTGTATTTTTTGCATTTCTGATTATTTAATAGGCATTTTTCTACCCAGCAAAAGAAAACTAAAATCCAAAACATTCACTCAGTCTAGGAGCAGTTTCAGGTAGAGCCCTTTGCAGACCAAGCAGCAGCTAACAGCCAAAGCAGCACACACCTGGACAGCTGCCAAGCAGCAACATACTTGGAACAGAATCCAGTGTCTGCTTATAAATTAGACATTCAGTTCCTTTAATCCCAGTCCTGAACCTGGAATTAAATCCAATACCTGATTTGGGAGGTGAGGAAGACTAAAGGCCCATAATCCAAGAGACTTGTTCAAATCCAGAACAGATTTTAAAGCCCCATGGCTCCCCTTCCACATGATCTGCCACACAACACACTGCCTGTCCCTTTAACTCTTACTAAAGCAGAACTAAGTTACCATTGCCTTAAACTTGAGCCAACACAGCACCATGGGCTGCACTTCCAGTTTCAGTGTTTAGTTTACATCAAGCTACTGATGTTCCCACACTCACTGAAACTTGCCTTTATATAAGCCAAGAGACTTCACCAATCCCAGAGCAAAACAGCATCAACAGAAATGACTAAGCAGAAGGAGGCCCACAGCTCCCTAGGACAGCTATGTACGGCATCCAAACTTTTCAGCCTGACACCCAGACAGCCACTGCAGATCAACTCTTCCAGTATTTTGAGCTACAGTGCAGTACAAAGCTTTAAAAATATGAGTTCCTATAGTTTTTTAATAGCAGCCTCTTTAGTAAGTTACACAGTGTGTGAGTTTTGTGCAGCCAGTGAATAGAGTACAACACAAAACCAGACTAGGGACCCAAGTCCTGGCTAAGGCTCCTGGATAAACCATCCAGCTGGCTTACACAGCTCTCAGAGCAAGCAGGCCATTCCAGCACTTTATATCTGCTGCACCTTAGACTTGTGTTGGCTCAGCACCAGTCCCGGACCTTCTAACAACTGTTCACACTGGAAATCCTCATTCTAGACTCTTCTTCTCTGCATCCCACACTGTGACTTCCATATAGTCCTATTACTTCACTGAGGTCAGTTACAATTCCCAAAACTTTCCTCCTCACAGGACCCAGCTGTAGATCTCTGATTCTAGAGAACCAGGGCTGAGATTATGATAAAGTAACACGATCTTTCTGTGGAGATGTATTCCCCAAGCTCTCAATTTCATCTTTCATCATGTTCTGTCTTGCTCCACAAGCTCATCCAAGAAGTTCAGACAAAACTTAGCACCAAATATGCACACACTCCTGATAGCCACTGTGGGAGTGACAAACAGACAACACTTAGAACAGATTAAGCCTCTGAAGGACATTTAAATGATTTTGAAGGGAGACTACAGTAGTAAAGACAAACCTGTCTTTAGCAGAGATTCTACCAATCATTTCAGTAGAAGCTTTAGGTTTGACTTTAGCCTGGCAACTAACTAATTTCCAGTGCTCCTCACATCACTCCTTAATAAGGGCAGCACTTCAGACATTCACAAATCAAATTTTCTGAGCTCAGAAAATGTGTAAGACGGGCTTCAAAATAACAGGCAAGCTGCATCTCAGTGCAGTGCTACATACACATCTTTGTGTACTGCTTCACTTGCCATCTCCTCAGCTATAGCTGTGAAGTCTTCCTTAGATTTGCACAGGGAAGCAGATTTTGAAAGGACAGAGGACAAGGCTGGAGGTTTCTTGTTTGATTTTTGGCTTTATTCCCAGTCAAATTGCTAGCCATGGCCATAGTTCAGCTTTGCAAACAAGTGGAGAGCAGCACTAGCCCAAAGTCCCTAAAACTGCCACTAGTATGAGGATTAAGGTACCAGAGACACTTGAGTAAATAGAGATTGGAATAACTTTATGAGTAGCACATCACATTATTCTAGAATTAAGCTAAAAATTGAATTCCTTGATTTTGTATATTCTGTAGCTCCACAGTCACAGGAGTCATGGCATACCTGGAGACAGACAATTGTTAGTTTAGATTAGTTATTTAGTGGAAAACTGTGTCTTAACACATCAACCAGGAGCTTGCAGGTCTTTGGTATTGCCTTGGTTCTTAAGGAGCTCCCCACAATCCCTTAAGCCCATGGGGATGGACATCAGCAGACATTGTCAATACTCGTTTAGATTTCTCTCTCACGGGTCTCAAACCCAGCTCTTAGACAGTCTCAGCTGGAACACAGACACCCAGCAACTGATCTAACCTGGCAACCCAGTTTCCCCAGCCCACAGTCTGTTCCCGTGCACCATTTCACCTGAAGTCCTAAAGACAGGCAACAACAGCCACAAGCTATTTTGAGGCATTTCCATTCTGCAGCACTCCTCATACACAGACCCTTCTGTGTGCACACACTCAAACCAGTCCTTTTCCAACATCCCATGCTACATGAGGAAGGCCTGCCTCCCCCTCCCTCAATGCCATTATTTGCCATTCAGCAAATATCTAAACTTAAGTTACTGTGGACCACATTGTGCCTACTAAGCCTACAGATCTCTTCTTTCAAAACAAATGTGGTGTTCAAATTACTTTCCTGTTCAAATCACTGGAAATAGAAAACATACTCATCTGATGAAAACCTTTGAATGCCATAGTGTTGTTTGAAGTTTTGAAACTTATGGTTCCAGAATTAAGGTTCTCAGCAGGAAGTTCAGAATATACACTCAAATTACCATCAGCCATGTAATTTTGGTAGAAATCAAGGTAAAATATTTCCTGAACAGCCTTCTTTGACTAGACTCCTAGAAGCATGCTGTGCATCACATCAGACCAGAATCCAACACAGTTACACTACCCAGGTTAAAATGGAGGTTGAATAAGGTCTGTTAAAAGACCACAACAAAACCATTCCCAGTAAATTCTGAATTTTGAGGGGAAGAGTCATGAGGAAGGGAAAAACAAGGATAGCAAAAAGAATTGGAAGAACCCTGATTGGGAAACCCACATACAAAAGGAAGCAGTTATGTCAGCAGGGAATATTCAGTGCAGTGCTTTGCCCAGTCACCTGCAGCACAGAGGCACATTCATCTGTCACACTCAGTGTAACAGAAATGCCACCTCCACTTTGTCCTCCACGTTTCATGCCTGTTTCCACTCTTAAGAGTTAGACAAGTATTCAATGGGTACCTGCATCTGTCTGCATTTGAGATGGACACCCTCAGCAGCATTCAGGAGATCTTATCAGGGTAAGTAGTTTCTGAGACACCATTGATTATCCCATCCTGAAACAGGTGTCAAAAACAGGTCAGATGAATCACACTCAACACACATTTATTTCTCTCATCTGCAGAGAGACTACAAGTTTCAGATGCCTACTGTACACAACTGCTGGAATTTGGCAGGACAGGTGTCATCCAAGGTGCCATTAATGTAGCTGAATTTACCATGGACAGGACAAGTTGATTAACTTATTAAAAGCTAATTATCATTAGACTAAAGCTAAGGAAAAAAACCCATCCAAGTATCTTCTGAGCAGTCACATACACATTAATCATGAAGCAACACTGCTGCACAGAGCCAAGGGCTCTATGATGTGTATGGTTCATAGACAAAAAGAGAACAACATTAGAAATCCACTGAAAAGGCTCTATGCCATGCCTATGCCACAGGGAGATATTAACATCTGAGGGAGATGTTAACATCTAAGCTGTTGTGCAAGTCAAGAACAATTTTCCAGCTTGTTTTCTCTCCT
This sequence comes from Camarhynchus parvulus, assembly GCF_901933205.1. Classification (NCBI taxonomy): domain Eukaryota; kingdom Metazoa; phylum Chordata; class Aves; order Passeriformes; family Thraupidae; genus Camarhynchus; species Camarhynchus parvulus. The sequence goes on from NC_044589.1 coordinate 427,687, forward strand.
GCTTATAATATGAATAACAGGTTTGCATATCCTAACTTGAGCCACATTGTTATTTAGAATTGTTTTAAGACATTCCTTTAAATGACTCCTGACAGCACCATCTTCTAGATCAACAGCAAATGCCAGCCAGCTAAAAAAACAGCCAGCTTGACCTATGAGGTGTATGATGACAGCACAGAAATGCTTCCCTTAACAATCCACACACAGAGAGACTGTATGTGAAAACCTTTACAGAGGGTTTCTATCACAAAGTTTTTATTATTCTTCTAAACCTCTGCAAAAACTGCTAACATTTCTGTCCAGGAGAGCAGATATTTTTATGGAACCCCATTTCAATTAGATTGCTATACTTAGTGTTCTTACAAGGTCTGGATATCTGATCTCTGCTCCAGCTGATATGCCTTGGACTTGAGAGTAGGAAAGAAAAGCAAGTATGAACATTTACACTTGCAGGCCTAAAGCTCAAGCCTACTAGAGACTGTAAGTGAAAGATCTCCAGACCAGACACTGAAAGGAAGGCACACACCACTGAAAACTGCAGAGGGGCAGCTGGGTGAGAGCAAAGGCCTGCACGTGAGGTGCTGCCCTGACTCTGTTCCCATACACTGGAACAAAAAGAGGACAGCAGAGTTTCAGGAGTCACACACCCTCTTCCTCACACAAGCCACCTGCTCTCCTTTTTCCAGCCACCCAAGTCTGCACACTCATTTTAGTATTTGGTTAGTTCTTGCTTTCAGAAGAGCAGCCACCCTTCAGATCAGTTCCACTTCATTAGAACCCCATCTCTATGCTAGGAACAAACTGTTGTATTTTACATCAAAACAGAAGCTGATTAAACACACTACAGGAAGAAAATTTAGCAGAATGTCTACTTGAGGCAAGCAGGTTTCACCTACAAAGGTCACTTATTTTCAAACTGTTTAACATAGGGCATTGGGAGTACTAAAAAACAACTTTTACCAACAACAGAAGGGATCAAGTAATCCTACATTAGTTGAATATGTACATATTGTTCCAAGTCTGCCTTGCACTAAAAGAAATTTCAACAATATACAGAAAAGTCAAGGCAGAATCAGCTATAATTACATATGGCTTCATCCAAAGACCATTCAGTCTACTTGATTTATCCCTATCTGTTTGTCTTAAATACATATATACACAGCCAATCAATAAATCCTTAGTTTGCAGTTCTGCAGCAAATAACTACAATACTGAAGCTGGAATCAGTATCAATCACATAAATAAAAACATTTTAGTTGGTTTTTGTATGACTTAACATCTCCAAATGAAGCTCTTACCAACAAAGCAGAAATTCTGATGAAAGTATTTTCTCAAATGGTATTAATTTTGCTGGAGATCCTCTGAAGTAAGGAGCAATGTCCTGCTATTCCACTATTCTCAAGCCAAACACGAATAAATCACTGTACTGCCAGATCCAGACATGCCCTTACTTTGGTGTAACTTACAATGCCTTGTTTGGGGGGAGCAGAGAAGGAAAGAACTCAGAGCTAATGGCAAGTTTGGTTATTTCCCTGAAAGATTAGCAAGCTGACCTAGGCAGAGCCAAGGCAGTGACTCCTTGATGAGGCAGGTTATTGCTTCATCCTGTTTAAGCAAGTGGTTGAGTCATCAAACCCTTCCATTCTGTTCAGCTAAACCTCACTTTCCAAAACTGCCAGCACCCCTGAAATTTTGCTGGTGGTGCTGTTATAAATATTCTTTCCTTTGAAGATGCAAAGTTCAGATTGTTTCTACAGGAGAAGCATTTGGAAAACTAACACGTAGCAGGCAAAGTTCGCCATTAGTCACATTTATCATGTTATTTACAGTGCAACAGAAATTCAGGCTGCTTGTGCTGCTGTAGTGATTGGAGTCTGAGCAAGGCCTGTGTTTTAGCAATGATATTGTCTATAAAGTCAGCTTGAGAAAGGCAGCTTTGATAATTCTGTCAGCACAACCTCACAGAAACAGGATTATCTCCTCTGCTGTAACAGGGCCCTATGCTGCCAGGGGGTTAAAGTGACTGCTACACTCATGCTGTACCTAAGTACCCCAAAAAGCACCAGACCAAAAAACTCGATGGTTATCTAAAAACATGAAAGAGTCTTCTAAAAACAACACGCAGTGGCGTTTATAATTTCAGGACCAATTAAAATGCTAAGTTTTACACGTGCAGGACCTTGGAGTCCTAATTATTTGGGATAATACAGAGTATTACTGTCCATATGAACAGATCTTCACAAAGGAGGTAACAGGCAATCTAACATCAAATTAATACTTCACTCAGTGGCACTTAAATGACTATCTTACAAACTTACTGTAAACAAAGGTGTCTTATACACCAGCCCCCCCAGAAACATGCATCTCAGCCTTGATGTATAAAGTGATCCTCACTCTGTAATTCCCTCTCCATTCACTACTCAAATAGATTTTTGAAAAAGTCCTATCTAATTGCCAAAAATTCAACTCGCTCAACATTACCCAGTAAGATTCTTTCTCAGAAGAAAGTAAAAGTTGTTTAACTGTCACATTAAGTACTTAATACAGTTTTCCAACTTGCTAGTTTTTAATTAGACATTTCTGCTTTGAAACAAAAGCTGCATACACTTTAAACTGAAATAATGCCATGTTTCTCATGTTTAAGAAAAGCATTAGAGTGGCTTTTCTGTATCCTAAGTTAGAGATTATTTACAACCCAGCTCAACTTCAGCCAACAAAGGCATGGTTATTCCCATTTCCAGTGCTCCATGTTTATGTTACAGAGAACTCGCACGTCTAGTTCCACTGTGTGCTGCTGATTTAACTGCATCCTCCCTATGTGATTTTGCTGGTTGAACTAGACAAGTCTGCCTACTCTAAAGTCTCTGTGTCAGCAAGAATTTGGCAGAAAGATGAAATAAAAGTATTCAGAGACATACTTCAGTCTGTAAAACCTTTGGGCTTGACAGTGCTGGAGACTGGGAGAGAAGCTTTACACCCTGTTGTCTGTATCTCTTTTTCAAGAATATAAAGTTTTGGGGCTGTAAAAAGAAGTTTATCCTCCACCAGCTCCCCTGAGGGATGAACTCTGCTAACCCAGTGCTACACCAATCTACATTTTCTTAAGTTCAGGAGCACTTTTTTTCTTTTAGTTTTTCTTGCACTCTGCTTGGAAGAAATGGACAGGTCATGGCTTCTATTTCACATTATTATCAAGCCACAAAGTGCCCCCCTCCTCCAAAAAAAAAAACTCATCAAAACCCCCAAAAAACAAAACAAACAAAACCCCCCAAAATCAAAAAGAAGCCTCCTCCCCCCCAAAAAACCCAACAAAAAAACACTCACCAAAAAAACCAAACACCACCAAACGTAGGAACAAATATGTTTGAATTTTAAGATATTTCCAGAAGCTGCTACTGCTTACAAATGAGTTGATTTGAGAGGGAACCACATTTAAATTGACAGGTATCCATAGATATCTGATCCTCCAGCTCTAGTTAGACCACCCTTTTTAAATGGCTTTTATATTAAGAGATCTCAAATCATCACTTCCTTAAGACTTAAAAAACCCCCAAAAACCCAAACCCATAAGAACGACTCGAAGTTCTTACTGCTTTGAATTGTTCTTGTACCTAAATGGGGGCAAGCACATGTCAATATAAAAACAGCTACTACACTTAGCCCCTGGGGGATCCAGCTCAGTATTTCATTAGCAAAGGCACTGTGAAGCCACACAGAATTTGGAAGATTAAAAAATAACCCACTTGTAACCTGAAGTTATATTTTGTGACTGTCATTGAATGTCCCTTCTCTCGGAGCATTATCAGTATCCAGAACATGCCACTGAAGCACACAAGCATGTTGTACATGGTGCTGTGGTACCAGCTCCCTGCTCAAGTTACAATCCAGCATGCCTTCAAAAAAAAAAAAAAATAGAAGTCTGTCTTTATACACTCATTGCAGCAACTTCAGGTTGTGTTGTCAAGTTTTGCTCTGTTTGATAAGGCCCACTGTTTTACATCTCACTGACAGCCAGCAGCCTCATCAGTTGACCTATACTTTGCCAAAGTACTCAGGAATTAAAACAGCTCATTAAAGTGCTCCATGCCAGACACCTTCTTCCCCCATAATTAAGAACCAAAGCATATGGGGGACCAAACAGGTAGCTGAGAACTACTGTTTAATATTCTTCCCTCCTCCTGCCATTGTTTTTTCTTCTAGGCATTGAAAATAGACAGTCAGGGTCTCACCATTAAAGAATTTTTATACTCCTCAACCATTGCATAGGTTTCAGATTCTCACTTCAACCTCCCTTCATTTCTGGATGCTTTGCTTCAGCTTCAAATCTGTCATTATCAAAGCACAACTGAATGATCTAGAGCAATTTAAACTAGCTTAGAGCACATAACTCACATCAACTGTCTATTTACTGTTCTCCAAAACCCAACCACCAGGTACAACTCCATGACTTGCCACACCTGATATAGGCAAAAGCTGCATGAAGCAGAGAGACTGAATATCAGTCCCACCAGGACAATTACCACCAGAGTGGTGGCTTTTGGTTTGAGGTAGAAGAAACAATGTGGGAATTAACAAAGGGACACGTTGGAGCAGGTGAGACTTGGAAGACAGTCAGCAGGAGGGGAGGAAAACCATGAAGCTCAGACTCTGCACTATGACTGCAAGCGGCCTGACGCCAAAAGAACCAGTGTCAGGTCCAGTGTCAGTCCAGTGCCAGCTCAGTTCAGATGTCACATAGGAAATAGTTTCTTCCATACATGGTAACTTTCTCAGGTCAGTTATTACATGTAGGACTTTTGAAGAGTTCAAGACTCTTCTTCAATGCTCACCATACTTCATGCACACACAAAGTCACTTTTAATACGGTTTCAATTTCTTTTAGTTCATGTAAAGGGATACCAAAGGTATTGATATTACTTAAAACAAAACCCCCAGAATAGCTGCATGATGCAAGAAAATGGCTGCAGTCAGTACAGCTGAATCAGTAATAGGGGCAACTAGAAAAGCTCACCAGTTTTTACCAGTACACATAAAGCCTTCAGATAAGAGTGAGCAGAAAGTTAAACAGAAGTTAACCCCTAGATCTAGTAGTGTACATATGTACTTACATATCCAACCAGTCTGTGCTTACACAAGGCCTTAAGACCTCATAAGACAAAAAGAAAAAAAAAATACACCACAGAAGCTGAATACTTACTATCAAGAGACTTCAACCAAATGTCCAACTTTCTTTGGTGAAGCGCAATTACTAGATTAAAAGAGAAATTCCAGACAGCTGAACAACTATTCTAGATTACCAAATGCTTTTTTTTATCAAGTTAGAAAGCAACTATTCTACCCTGTTTCCCTTTAGGGAGCACGTATAGGAAAGAGAAGCTTCACATCACATCCAGTCTGGAGCTCCTGCAGTAAGCCCGTATCGAGGCATTATTAGCTTATCTGAACGTGCAGACGCCTCACTGAGTGTCACTAATAACTTCAGCAGTTACCAGGGCATTAACAAGTACATGCTGATGTTCAGGACTAAGGCCACAGTATGCGATTTTTAACCACAGTACAAGATTTGTTGGGTTTTTTTAAGACCTTTACCTTAAAGGTGTAAAACGTTTTGCACTAGTAGTTAACGATACTGAAGTTTCTCAAACTGACCACCATCCAAACCCAGAAAACAGTGTTGGAGATGCACAAACACATCATCCAGCTCGCTATACCCGGTTATGCAACCTCATCTCCTTACTGCTAGCAATGCTGCTTTCCACCCTAAGGCTTCCAACGACATTAACTGAAGTTTCGGGCCAAAATCCTGCTCCGGGAATTCCTGTGCCACCCAGTGACCCTGTCCCTTTGTATGGCTACTCGGCCAACTCCAGCCAGCGTTGCAATTGCTCGAGTTTAGGTATACCTGGCACACATTTCCTTAACTGGGTACGAAGCAATTTTTTACGTAAAAGACAAAAAAGGCGACCCGATTTTCCCAAGGTACCACGCAGACCCGTGCGCTTCCTCGACTGGATGGCCGTATCCCGGCCAGCAGGCAGAGGATGCGGCGAACATGTGCAAGTGGGGGAGGGAGGAAGGGAGCGCTGCCGGCTCGTTTCCCTTTAAGTGTGGCAGCGCACACATGGAGCCGCATTGTGCGGCCCCGCGCATGCGGGGCCCCTCGGCGGGGCCGGGCCGGGCCAGCTCGGCCGCCCGCCCGGGGACAAAGGGAGGGGGCGCGGCGACACCGAGCCCGTCTGACACCCCGATGACACCCCGCTCCCCTCGGCCGCCGGCCCGGCCGCAGCACCCCGGCCGTGTCCGTCCCCCAGCCCGGTCCCCAACTCCTCCTCCCCCGCGCCCGTCCCGCCCTCTCGCCCCCGGCGGACCCCCCCGCCCCTCCCCGCGGGTCCCCCCGCAGCGGTCCCACCCGCTCCCCCGTCCGCACCCGCTGCTGCCCGGTCATGTCCCCCCCGCCGGTGCCTGCGGAGCCCCCGCCGCTTCTCCTGACAACAAAGGGGCCGGCGGCCTCCCCCTCCCGGGCACGGGAGGTGAGGGGGAGCCGGCGAGGGGAGGCGGGACGAGGGCGCCGCAGGTTCCCTCGGGAAGGGCTGCGAGTGTGGGGAGCCAGCCTGGGCCTGGAGTGCTTCGTTCCGGGGGTGGGGGAACGATCCTTCTTCCTCCGCTTCTTTCCGGCGCCTCAGAAACACCCCGAAACATCAGCCCGCACACAACCCCCGCGCTGCGGGACGAGCTCCGGCTCGGTTCTCCCCCCGCCTCAGGGAGACGGGACTGCAAGGGGAGGGGACGAGGAGTCCTCCAGCCTTGGTACCGGGGGGCTGGGGGGTGCCGACAAGCGCGGCCGGTGCCACCCCGCGCTCCCCCGGCGGGACGGGGACAGCCGAGGGGACGTTTCTCCACCGTGCCGGCCCCGCTCCCCTCCCCCGGCTCCCCTGGCAGCAATCGCCGGTCGGGCTCCCCCTCCCCCGCTCGGCCTAGTTCCCTCGGCTCCCGGCTGGGCACAGCACGGCGAGGGGGGGCCGTAATCTCCCCTTCCCCCTCACACACACACGCACTCCAGCCCGCCCCCTCCCCGAGCCGGCGCCCCTTCCTTCCACCGCTACGGGCCGCGGCCCCTCCGAGGCCGCCCAGCCGCTGCTCCCCCGCGGCGGATCACCCGCCGCCCTCCCTTCCTTCCTCCGCCGCCGGCCCAGGTACCTGCTAGTTGTCTCCGCAGTAGCAAGGCGGACTGGAGCTCCGTCATTCTCCCCCGCTCTGCCCGGGGAGGGAGTCCCAGCGGCGGCGGGGACGGCGCGGCTCCTGGCGCTGCGAGAGGTGGCGGCGAGCGTCCCTCAGCCCGTCCGCTCCGCGCCCGGCGGGGGTCTGGCTCGGCGCCGGCCGCCACAGCACGCAGGGTCCCGGGCAGGGCAGCGCGGCCGTGGCTCCGAGCCGCCCTCCGCCTCCTGCTCCGAGCCCTCAGCGCCGCCACCTCCTGCTCCCCCCGCCAGGAATTTCACCGCACTCGGGCCCGCGCAGGCGCACTCGGGCCGGCCGCCGGGCTTCCGCGCCGCCATCTTGAGAGCGGCTGAGGGCGGGGAGCCGCGCTTGGCCGCCATGTTGGGAAGGTCCCTGCCTGCCCTTCCTGAGTCAAGCTTGAGTTAGCCGGGAGGAAGGGAGAGCGCTCCGTGAGGGGAATCTCCTCACGAAGGACATTTAGGGACACAAAGTAAAGCACAGCAAGTTCCACCTCTACTTGAGGAAGAACTATTTGTGTGAGCATGGTTGAGCACTGTGACAGACTTGTGCAGGGAGGGTGTGGAGTCCGCCTCTCTGGAGAAATGCCAAACTCACCTAAGACCTTCCTGTGTCACCAGGCAGGGGTTAGACTGGGTGATCTCCAGAGAGCTCTTCAACCCTAACCATTCTGGGATCTGCAAAGGCCCTCATGAAGGCCATTATTGGGAAGGAATGCTGCCTTTTGAGGGTGGTGGTTCCCTGCCATAAGTCGCCCAGAGAAGCTGTGGCTCCCCCTGGATCCCTGGAAATGTCCAAGGCCAAGGTGGACAGGGCTTGGAGCAAACAGGGATAGTGAAAGGTGTGGAACGAGATTGTGCTGAGGTACAGCAGCCCCTGAGACACATCTGCCCTCATCAGCAGTGCACAGGACTGTCAGATACAGGAGTAAGTAACAGCAGTGTCTGTGCTCAGAGCCCTGCTGGCCTTCAGGCTGCTGCCCTCTTCCAACCCACTACATACAGCAGGTTTTGAGGAGCAGCTAAATAGAACAGGTTAAAAGGGTTACCAGCTGCCAGGTAAAAGTTGCTCACTCAGGATTGCTGCAAAATGCACATTTTTGTCTGTGTGTGTGATGGGGATGCTTTGGAGCACTATGCAACTGCACTGAGGATGTGCCTAGAAATGAAAAAGAGAGATAAAAGGGCCTAAATCAGCCCTTTTGCTTAGGAGGTAAAGGGGCTTTCCTGCGTTAGTGTATCCCTGAAGGGCAACTTAGGCTTGGGTTTGGATGTCCAGCAAAAACCTTTAGAAAAAAGGCTTTTGAAGGATGACTACAAGTCTGAGGACAGGCACTGCAGAGGGAAAGAGCTAAAAATTAAGATAGTTTATCCCAAGGAACTAAGTAAATTGGCAGGAAAAGTCTGACAAAAATACACATCTGCAGGCTCATGTGTTGACTGTGAAAAAGATAGTATGATAAATAGGTGTGTGCAATTCTAAAATAAAACATATGGGCTGCTCTGTTCCTCTGGCTTTAAGCATTTCATTGGATTCCCTAATTTTATATTTCAGTTCTCAAGTATATGCAGTTTGTGGCTAATTGGATAAAGCATTATTACCACTGATAGAAAGCAGGAAATTCCCTGCTCTATTGCAGAAAGAAGTTACTACAAAGTGATTTAGCCTGTATCAGTTTGACAAAAAGTTCAAATCCTTCATTGTTGTATTAAACACGTTTACAACAATACATATACAGTAATATATTATACAACTATACTTATGCATTACAGTAATACCTTATACCAGTTACATTACACCAGCATCTATCTCTATTTGTCGAGGCGGTCAAAGTAAATACCTTAAATGTCCCAAACCAAATCTCTCAACATAATTATTACTGGTTGGTGGCTCACCTATCCCCAGGTGTCTTGATTAGATAATCACGTCTAGACCTCTATGTGGCTTCCACCTGCCACTCTCAGCTTCACCAACGCCGCCTCCCCCACTCCGTCCCAGTGGGTCACAGTAGCCCTAAACACTTTACACTGATACTTATACATAACAGTAAACAATACAACAATACTTCTATATTACAGCAATACATTACACCAGCAGAGTCCATCCCCTCCAGGGGCTTTTCCCAATGCATGTCCATCCCCTCCAGGGGCTTTTCCCAAAGCACACAGCCAGAAGCATCTGCAGCTAATCCAGCAGCAATCCAATGAAGGATATTGCTGCCAGACTGCCACAGAGCCCTGGCATGTCCAAAGCTTCTCCAACCCTCTCCTGGGGTCTACCCTCCTGGGGTCAATCTTCCTCTGGAATTATTCATCCCCTCCAGGGGAACTCACCACCTTCTCCTCCTGCAGTCTTTTCCTGAGCAGCCTTCTCCTGCTTCTTGCAGTCTTCCTCTGCAGTCATCTTCTGGGCAGCCTTCTGCTAGCTCTTCTTGCAGCCTTCCAACTCTTTGTCCGGCTCCACCCTTTTATGGCCCTGGTTCTCAATTACATACAGGTGTCAACACAGCTGCATCTCATTGGGGAATACTGTGCCCCCTTACAATTCTCCCTACACTTCATAAAAAGGAATTTTTGGGATTTACTTTTGTACTACAAGGGCTTTATTTTGTGAACACCAAAATTTACTTGCAACAAAAGGAAAGAGAATGAGCAATGGTAACATCATTTCCTGTGCTCCAATTTGGAAGGCCCAGTATAGTCTGAGAGTTTCATTACTGTGCTAGTACAATTAATCAGAATACTATTCCCAGATATTCTTCCAGTTCTGATTAAATCTGTGTCCTTTTCAATGATTAAACTGGGCTGACAGAGGACATCCCATAGTGTATGATACCATTACTGAAATTCATCTCATAAGGGTGTCCTTAGCCAAAAAGAAAGTCTTTGTGAAAGCCTTTCTCCTTTGTAGGTTGACTCTAATTCCTAAATGTATTTTGTATTTGTATTTTGTATTGCTTCAGTCAGGTTCATTCAATCTTAAAAAACAATCTTTCCATAGGAGGCTATCATGTGCAAGTGCATTTTGTAAACTTATTATGCTAAGAGACAGTTACCCAGATTGGAATTCAGGCGTGTTGATGGGAAGTGACACTATTGTGGATGGTATTTCTCTTTCAGGAATAAAAAGTAGGCTTTGTTCACAATGTCAGTTAAGCCAGCACTAGATTCACTCACTCAACTTTCTGTACCTGATGTCAGTTCAGGCATGAGTACACTTTCTGACAGTTCTATTAATAGAGGACCTAACTACAGCACTGAAGACTGAAAGGGTATATGAAACAACTCCATTTCTATTACATTCTGTTAATCAAAATCATTCTGTATTGTTCACCATTAGGTCACTCAGTGGCAATTACCTGACCTAAGAAAGGAAGTTTTCTGTGGTCTCCTATACTTTGTGCACGATTTTCCTTGTAAAGAACATAGGAGCCTGTAGGTTGGAAAAGAAAGGATTTGGTGTATGCTGTCACAAATGACCTGGATTCCTTTATTCTGGCAACAAATTCAACCCTGGTTTATAAAAGTAGTACATGTCATTATGGGAAACACTGGCAGTTTGAAGTGCTCTAACACTGCTCTGTGAAATCTCCTTGTGTGCAGCTGCAAAGTGTCCAACATGGCCACGGTGGTGAGGGCAGGTGTGTGACTGAGGCATAAACTAGTTTAGTGTTTCCCTGCAGCAGTAAAGACTCTGTGGAATCCCATCATGAAAATGGAGCTGTCATGCCACAGCAGAGGGGAACTCTGTTGGCTTGCATCTCATGTTGCCTGTCCTTAAACACACCAGGCTGTCTGGAAAGATGGAGAAGCCTTTCCCTGCTAGATTAAGTGATCTTTTATTCTGTTAATATCTACTTTCTGTACTGCCTATGCACAAACATCTTGTCTTCTGTTTGTTGAGGCAACATGCACCACATTTGAGGAAAAGATCTCAAGATAGGTGAGATTGGTTTTTTGAATTTGTTTTACTGGCCCTGGCATGCAGCCTGTCTGCAGCCATTTCTCCCATCTCTGCATTGAGTGGAAGGGCAATAAGAATTTAGATTACTTTCTCTTCTTTGAGACCATTTCTGGTATAATGACTGTTCAGCTCTGACAGCCATTTGCTGTGGTCCTTACTGCATTAATCTTTCCCTTGGCAAGGCTATATTATCATAATAATTCATCTCATGATTAGAATAGGAAATCCTGGCACTTTTTCTGTCACCTTAAAAAGGATCAAAGCTTCACATTCAGCATCTTACTTTTCTTGAATATGATATCTTTTGTTTGACTTTCTCCCCAGTTCCTCCTTCACAACACAAATCACAGATTACACTGGTAGATTGTTTCTGTTCTATAGAGTCTTCCAGGTGGATCCACATTGTTAATATCATCTGCTCCCCTACTTCAGCTTCTTGGCAAACTCAAAAAGCTGCTGGTAAGATAGACACAGCTCCCTGTAACATGTTCTGCAAGGCTCCTCTAATTTTACAGGCTAGAGTCATTTGAAGGGACATTTTAAATGGTAGCATTGTGAAGTATCAGCTTTTAGGCTTAAAAACAGTTCCTGTTAAGCAAAAAGGGACCATTTATTTGTCTTTTTAACATTCGCAGGCTTGGGTTTCTTGCAGTTTATATCTAGCAAACAGTAAAGGCTAAGTGTTTTAAAGGCTTTCCAGATCCAAGTTGTCACCAGGAAATAATATCAGTTTGCTGAGCAGTTCTGTGTTCCTGTCTCTCCCCTAGCACTTGGTTTTGCTGTGCTTTTATTGATACATAAGTAGTTTGCTCTAAGGAATCTCTTTTTTGAATAAGCTTTGACTGAGTTTACTTGTGAGTAGTAAAATCTGAGATATTTCTTCATGTATTGTATGTAGAGGTAAAAGTTGGCCATTACTGTGATATGCATCATAAAGAAAAATGCTCTGAAAACTCCATGTGAAGAGAGAAATTGGGAAAAAGGAGGTAGCAATTAATGGTATTTTTTGTTTGATTCATAGCTCCTTGCTGGCTTGAATAAGAGCACAACAAAGACTAAAAGCTGTTTTGTTCCCACTCCGGTGTGACCTATAAATAAAGTGGGGACTAAACTAGGACTGAACACATCAGTCTGGGCTCAAGTATTTGTGCTGAGTTCAAGGCTACTCCTACAGAACAGGTTCAAAAGTTTAACTGTTACTCAGATGCTGCTGGGCTCAGGTTTCACTGGAAGTGGGTGTGTGTGTGAAGAAGTGTGATTTCCTGGAAAAATATGGACCAGTGAATCAGTGGCATGGCAAACAGAGAGAAGCATGGCACAGGAATTGCTGCAGCTGCTGTAATGCATCTCTTCAGAACCTGCCTCTGTGCAGGGTATGATTAAATACTGACACTGACGGTCTTCAGAACCTGCCTCTGTGCAGGGTATGATGAAATACTGACACTGACTTGTGTGGTAGCAGTGCTCAGCTTCTCCAGCTCAGATCAGGTCCTGCTGTGTTAACAGTAATCCCTGATGATCTCCTGTACAGGTAAGGATCTCCATTCTTCCCTACCAGTCCCAATAGTCAGCATGGATATGCATGGCAGTCCATGGTGCTAAATTTTCCTGCCCAAGATACCAGAGCAAGCCCTGGAGCCAGAAATAGGAGCTAGTCCTGACTTAACATTCCCTGATAAATGAAACCACAATGACCCTAATGTTCAAACCTCGCTGTATGTCTGTCTGTCATTTCTTAATAAATCCAGCAGTATTCCCTCTAGGTCACTGACCACAGATAAAGGCTTTAGTTGTGGCATGAAGCATGGACGATGATTGCTTGAGCCCAGGGAGCAGATGTAGATGTAGAATAAGTTGTTCACTGAAGGGTGACACCTAAACAAAGTGTTTTGACCTGACTTTTGGGTAAGATTTCTGCTATGAATCAAGCTTGACAGGAATGGTTGTGATAAAACAGTCTCTGGAAGTGCAGGAAATCCTTCATGGATTCTTATGGGGGTGTTGATTCAGGCTTTTGGCAGAAAGGTGCTGTTTAAGAGCTGGGTAAACCAGAATGACCTTGTTCCAAACTTTATTTGTATAAGCTTAAACTATTACTTAAACTGATAACGTTCTCAGCTGGGGAACAGACAGGCCTAGTCATTAGTGGTAGGAGAGGGTAAAATGACCCCTGAGAGGTGTTCGCTTTACACAACATGGACATGATTTCCTCAGAATTCGATTTCTTTCCTTATTATTAGTTAAAAAAGCATCATGAAAATAAATCTGCAAACAAAAGCAGCAGAAATCAGTGATGAAAGACTGTCTTAAATCCAACATAGTTATGGGGAGGGTTAAACTAAAATGAAAGTTTCAATTTTCTAACTCATATTTCCAAAGAATTGAGTGTAAGAAAGCTTTGCTCTGCAACCTGAAAGCCTGACCTAATTGACAATCAGTTTAATATACCTGATGGAAAGCAGTCATGAGATCCACTGCTGTGTCAGTGTTCAGTCCTTGGAACAAACACAAGGATTGAAATATGAGGCTGGTCATAATTGATTTGCCTTTTCTGAAATGCTGGCATGCTGGCATGGAAGAAAATAAACATCAGAATTCTTTCTTGAAGAAACAGGGACATATACTTGAGAATGGTTATTTGTATGTAAATTTGATGCCAGAAGTTAAAATATTGTTTTCAATACTTCCTTTTTCTGTTGCTGGCTTAAACAAGAGAGTTAAATACTTGATTCATTATTTAAAATGGCAAGCTGGAAATACAAATTTACATAATTTATTTTATATTTATAATTTTTAATTACGTTCTTAAATAGCAGATTCCATGTGCTTGGCATGAAATTACTTTCTGACAGTCAGTAGGACTGAAGTCATTGACATAAGATATGTGAACATATATATTTTCAAACTTCTGGTTTTGTTCTTTAATCCATCAAGTACTATTTTATTTATTGGATGCTGTGAGCTTTTAACTGATTCTTTGTGTTAAGTTACATTTGATGGGATTCAGTTAAAATGCACAAAGGAATCATTAAAAATGAGAAATGAAAATTTGGTTTTAGCTCCTCCCACTTCCAAGATATTCATATCATCAGATCTCATCCTCCCACAAGTTAGAGCTAAGCATCCCACACCTTGATTTTGCACAAAGTTTGGAAAAGGAAAAATCAAACTGGCTTCCTTTTCCAAATCCATATTTGGTTTCCATCTCTTAATGAACCAGGCATCAAAATGAACTTGTTGAATAAACTCAGATGAAGAAATTTCTTTCTGCACCTGCAGATGAAGCTCTGCTGTAAGGAGCTGGTTCAGCACTGCACATGCTATTTCCAGCCACTTACTCAGTTACACCCACCAGTTCAGTGTTTTGACTTTCTCTGAAATTTCTGCAGCAAGCCTGAACTACTGGTATATTCTGTACTTTGTGATGCTGGATTCCATGGCGTGTGGGCTGCCCTTATTTCACATTTTATTTTAGATAGGGCTGTTTTTAAAAGAACAGACATACTTGGTTTAAAATAAAGAATTACACTTTAAAAGTTGTTTTTCCGTTTAACTTGCTAAATTCTTTACTTTTGCTCACATTTTATAAAATAGATCCCAAAAATTCATTTTGCAATATGTATCCCAGTTGATGCCTCTTACCTCAAATTGTGGCTGGAAATTGTTGATTATGAGATATATAAAGGGCTTGGCAAGAAAGTAAATTTTTTCCTGGAGCAGTAAACTTGCAGTTCTTTGAGATATTCTCATATTTGTACCTGACACATTCTGGTGCCTTTGCAAGTACAAAATTAGTGCAGTGCACAAAAGGGAAGGAAATATGTCTGCAGCCAGGGAGGGAGTGGATAGAACTGCCCAGAGATGAAGGGAGCAGTGAATTCAGATGTAACCTGCACAAGGGCTCTGAGAGCATGAGCAGCACGGCCTGCACTGTGCAGCTCAAGGGCCAAATCCCTTAATGTGGATGCACTTAGAGATGTTACATGAGGATTAGTCCCCTCAAGGAGGCAAAATAGGTTAAGATAGTGTAACACCAGCCATCAATGGGCTATACTGCTGTCATATAATACAGTATTTGCCTCTACTAGAAAATTATATAAGCACAATTCTTATATTATCCACAGGAACTGAATTGAATTTCACCTGAAGGCCAAGGGAGAAGCTGAGCTTTGGAGCACCAGGCAGGTCTGTTGTGGAAACAGGTGGGAGGACAAAAGGGATGAAGAGCTGGGACCTGTGGAGTCTGGTGATCTCAGTGTGGGGCTGTGTAGGACTGCTTTGGTTTTCTGTCAGGACTCAGAACTTGTTGGAGGAGGAGAAAAGGGGGAGGGGGAATGGAGGCAGTGAAAACACAGGTGGCTTCAGTTATATTTGGCTTTTTGAACAGATTAATCACTTTGGTGATTTATACTGTCCTTATTCTGTACTTTTAAATCATTTCTTAAGGAAACATTTTAATGAACTAAGTCAGAAGATATTCTACTGACATAAGGCTTTTTGGAAAGTAAAGTTTTTTTATTTTTTCTTTTGATAGTTTAGAAAACTGATTTATTGTAGTTCTTCCATCACTGCCAGTTAATTCCTGCAACCATTCTGAACTTTGAAACAAAGCCTCTTCTTAGCTTCATTTAACTTCAGGATTTACAATAATAAATCTCCTGACACTTTTTTTTCAAGCAAATGTATCAGCTGAAGTTGATATTAATGCTCTATTATGAACAGTATCCAAAAGGCTACTTTGAAGTATGGCAAAGAGACTTTGCTGCTTGCTGGCTCATAAGAATAAAGAGATAATAGTTCTTCCACTGGTACTGAACTTGTCTTAAGCAAAAGTAGCTTCTAAAATCATGAGAATAAAATTCTTTTATTAGCAGCCCAAGATTCTGTGTTCTTATACTTTCTCAAAAGTGTGTGAAGTGTGAAAATGCCAACATGACTCCAGGAAAGACAGAAAGGCCAGAGTTTATTCATATACCTCATCATCTTACATGTAAGGCATCCTGAGACCATCTTCAGAACAGGTAAAATTTCTGGTATCAAGAGTGAATGGAAGGAGATTGTGAATGAAATGAATAGGAAGAAGTTTAATTTCTATCTTTTTACTTTATTATTGCTAAGTAATTAATGATTCATATAGTAATTTTATTACTGTGGTTTTAAATTTTGTGAAGAACATTGTATTCAAACCAGAGCTTTAAGAACCAAGTGCTGAAGCCTGAAAACATCTTGTACATTAGTTAACATGAATCAGATGTTAAGTAGAACTGTGCAAGTGTTTCAAAGTTTTAATGTTTATTGTTTTCTTTCTCCCTTTAAATTATTTATGGTACCATTTGCTTTAGGACTGCAGGCTTGAGGTCCCTTTGCTTTAGCAAAGGAAGTTAGTAGCAGAGAAAGGAATTATTCCCAACTCTTTTCTCCCAGGTTACCAATATAACTGATGGATGATCCTTTCCATGTTTTTTCCTCCATGTTCTTTATTTTCTTTTTTAAAATTTTTTTCCCACTTCTTTGAAAGTAGATATTTGACTAGTAAAGATTTTTACAGGTTATTTTTAACTCTGGTGGATTAAAATCAAACAGAAGATGTCCAGGAAAAGAGTGACTCTAGCTACTTTCTCCATTTGTTCTCTTGTTGTTGAACTGGGAGCTGCCCTCTGCCTAAGGTGGGTACCTATCAGTGATAGTATGGATATATTTTAATCCCAATTCCCTATCTAAATTGCATTATAACTTTAAAAACTTCAAAAAATTTGCATCATAACTATCATAAAAAACAGCATCCTGGTGCTTAAAAATGACCAAGTTTTCTTTTGTTGCTGGCAGAATTTGTTTCACAGTGCTGTCCATGAAGCATGGCTATAGTGAATTCATGTACCTACCCTTCCCAGAAGGGTGAATACAGCCTCACTTTGCCTTGCTGGAAGCATTGAGAGTGACAGTAAATCTCTTTGTGCAGGATTTACTTCTGGGAAATAAAGACATTCTCAATGCTTAATTAGACTATTTTTAATTTAAATCAATGTTTATTCTAATTTTTAGTTAACCCTAACCTTAACATTCTCTGTTGTGATTAAAATACTATGTTCACTGCAGTTCTTCCCTTTCAGTCTGGAGCTAGTGAGGCTGGCCTCATAGGGAAAGGCCTCCATTTTTGTTCTGTCAGTGCTTGTCTGTTTGTCATTTCTCATAATAAATGGCTCCTATCTCCTTTGCTGTTGTCTTAATGAAAAGGACTCTGGTGTATCACAGTGAAGACTGCAGTGGTCAACTAATGATTCTTCTGGGGATGAATGTTTCACTGTGGTAGAAAGGTCAAAACATAGGTTAAATAGACATTTAATTCCAGTGTCTTCTTCCAGAATCCAAGCAGATGTCACAGCCCTTTTCTGCTATAATTGTGCCAGAAGCATCCAGAATCCCAAAATGCAAGAAATTCTCTTATCAGCTATACCAATAAAGATAAACTTTAAATAATGGTTAAGGCCAAAGCAGATAAACTGGTTGGTGAAATAGTATCTTTGGTGCACAGTTACTATAATTCCTCATTTCTCTTGACCTCCATGAGCTGCTCTATGCTTGACTAAATCTCAGCTAGAAGAGGCAGCTCTGTTCCAGTGATGTGCAGCTTTCTCCTTTGTCTGATACTAATGCAAAATGTTCCCATTTGCAAAGGAGGTCTTTGCTTTTCTTTCTCTTTTCCCAGAGAAGAAGAAGGGAGCAGTTAATAGAATTGAAGTGTCTTCATCTTTTGCTGCTCTGTGATTATGTGCTAGAACTGTAATTTCTTCTGCTATACTTTTTGGGACAGAATTATAGGGATACAACCAAGGGAAATGTCACCTATGAGATAAGTTATCTAGGTAAGTGCCCCAAGAACTTTTTTGTAAAGCTGCAGTTTGTTTCCTTATTTAAAAGATGAAGGAGAAGAGTCTGCACTGGCTTCCTTGCCCAACCAAAAGCATCATCTGCATTCCAGGAAGTAGGAATCTATATAGAGCTTATTTGTCAGTAACAATAAAACAGTAGGTTTTATACTTTAGTGTGTGTAAATTTTATTTGCTGCTATCACAATGCTAGAATATGTTCCAGTGAATCCACCCTGGTTTTTGTGCTATTACTCAGGCAATAATAAAGAAAGCATTTTAGATGGAAATTCAGGGTGAGGAGGTAAAAAAGATGTGGTGACTAAAATTGTAGCATTTATTGAAACTCACAGAATGAGAATCTTCCTAGCAGATATTTTCCAATTAAGTGTATAGTGGATCAGCTGGTCCAGATGGTTTTCTTGAAGTTTTTGGTAGCAGTGGACTACTATCAAGATTGTTAGTCTGGCAAATATGGACAGAGACTCAAATTAAATAATGGCTCACACATGTAGTTCTGCCTGCAAAGGTGAAGAAAAACTGTCGGCAATCTAATTTTGATTATTCAGGTACTAAATTTCATGCAAAAATACGAAATGTTTCCTAACACTTTTTGACATCATGGCTAATGGAGCTGCAAGCAGCACACAGAGATAGAGCAGATTCAACAAAGTCCAGGTGTAGAATTTCTCAAACTTCCCTTGGAAGGAGAGTG
Organism: Camarhynchus parvulus; assembly: GCF_901933205.1. Classification (NCBI taxonomy): domain Eukaryota; kingdom Metazoa; phylum Chordata; class Aves; order Passeriformes; family Thraupidae; genus Camarhynchus; species Camarhynchus parvulus. The sequence continues at coordinate 446,464 of NC_044589.1, forward strand.
CTTGGGCTCCCTCCCTCTCAGCTGTGTATTCCAAGGCAATAACAGCTTGGCAAATGTGCATCAGGCTGGAGGGCTGAAAGGCAAGAAAAATATCCACATTAGTAGATGAGTCATCTCTGGAGTTTTGTAATATAGACTTTTATGAGAACGGGATCAAGTGTTGATTCTGCAATAAATCTGTAACTGAAAATTATGCTACTTTTATACATGATTACATTTCTTGAGTTGCCTGCCCTCCTGTCAGGCTGGTCACTGCTAGGTTTGAGCTGTCAAACCTCTGCCCCTCCAGACATGCAGCCCAGGTGTTCATGTCTCACTCCAAGTCTGCCTTTATGCTTTAGCACTGCAGACTGGGTTCAAAACCAAAGTGAGTTATTGTGCAGCCTTTGTACAAGTAGTGACAAACCTTAAACCCCCACAGCCTCTTACCTGAATGTCTCACTCTGCAGCTCTTCTGCAGTCACTATAATTGTCTTTGAATCTCCTTGGAGTGGAATATTTCAGGTGGGGTCTGGACATGCATTTATTGAGCTGTCTGTCTACCAGATGGATGTTAAATTTCACTTTTTTGATCTTGTCAGACACTAAAATTATTAAGCTGTGAACCAATCCAAATGTCAATTATTTGCAGAATCTCATGATTTATAAATTTGCTCCCATCACAACAGGCTTAAAATACATACACCTTAAAATGCAGACCAGTCTTATATGTTCTGCATTAAATGCATGCTTTTTGGTTCTAACTATATTGCACCAATTAAATATATAATTGCAAATACACACAAGTATGTATTTTCTTTTTGTTACTTTATGTTCTCTGTCTGGGTAATGCATGACATTTCTTTCTTCCTAAAACCAGTATTGTTAGATCTAATCAACAATGAATATTATTTTCATATTTAGTTTTTCATAGATTTTGTTGCTGTTTGCTATTCAGTGGCTTAATAAGCTTCTTTTTTTTACATGTATGAAAATGGTTTGGAGTGAATCAGGATAACAAAGTACTTTCAATTTATATATTTCTGACATCTTGCTTCACTATTAATGCCCCTTCTGATGTAGCTTTCTGGGAAAGCTCTGGCAAACCTCCAAAGCTGTTCACGGATGTGGCAGCATCCACCATTAGAGGATATTTGGATAAATAAATACATTCAAAGGCATTTTGTAGTAAATACTTGGAAATCCTCTCAGGGAAAGCCAGAAGCTCTCACATAGGCTGAGTGTAAGCAGTCCTGTAGGGATTCAGGCATGGCACATTTGTTGTCCTGCTGAGGATCAGCCAACCACTTTAACTATCACCAAACATCTCTACTCATCTGGGGGGGCTCAGTTGCCTCTGTCAGCTTCAGCCATCAAAACAACTTTTGGTACCTCAGCCAGATTCCAAATAGTGTAAGAAAATATGTTGCTCTGTGTCAGGACTAGTGCCAAACATGAGAATAATGAGGTTCTGACTTGCTGCTCTCATGGGAGGGTTTAGCTGCATGGCACAGCTATGAGATCTCGTGCTCAAATGAGCCACCAAGAGAACAGAGCTCCTGAAGGAGTATGACAGGCATAAAAAGCTGCTTTTTATATTGCATGGGCACCTGGCACCGACAGGGTAAGCTGTGGAGGCAAACACTACACTTTGTTCCAAGAAAGGAACTGCCTGACTGACAGAACAAATAAGGAAAAAATTTAATTGGCTATAACGAAGTGAGCTGTGATCTTGCCTGACAAAAGTTGACTTGTATTGTATAGTGTATTCTATATGCCCACAGTGGGGATTGTCACAAACTTTTGGTGGGAGTTTTTGGTGCAGTGTGGTCTGGGCAAACATGAAAATTGTGGCTGGAGAACAGGGCAAGCATGCAGTTAAAGCAGGGTGGCTTTCAAGGAATGGTGGCTAAAGGAGCTGAGGAAGGCAAAGTCACGCAGATTTGTACTCAGCAGTGAAACCCAGAGTGGGTGGAAGGAGGTGCTTGTGACATTGAGGGAAGGGAGAAGGGGATGTGTAGACAAAGGTGGTGGTACCAGTGGCCAGATAGTACAGCAACAAAAAGCATGAAGTGGTATCTGGAAACTTTAATGAAGGGCAAAAAGGGAATCAAAAGAAGTGTCCAGAACTGATGGTTTTGCGTTTGTGAGGAACATTTTGTTTAATCTGGCTCTTTCTTTAGAAAATTTGGAATTTGGAATTCTGCTCTAGCAAAGCAGAATCGTGTTCTTACCACAGCAGTTATATTAGTAACTTGCTTTTGGTCATCTCAAAACATCAGCTCTAGCAGTGAACGTCACCGAGAGCAATACAGGATGTGCGACAACGCTTGGATCAAGATACATTGAAACTATCCAAAGTGAGAGTTAAACCCTGACGAGCTGCCCCGTGAGTCGTTCCTTACAAGGTCTGAGCTGTGGCTGGGCATCAAACATGGAAAATATTCCCGGGGAAGGATTCGGGGCCGGGCGGAGCGGGCGGGGCGGCGGCGCCGCGCCGGCCTTGGGGCGCCACCCAGCGGCGCAGCGGGGCAGCGCAGCCACAGCCCGCCCCCACTGCTCACGGGCCGGGAATTGGTGATGGAATTGTGGTTCTGATTCGCCTTTGTGCACCGCTGGGGTTGAGAGAAAACGCTTACTGTCTACAATATTGTGTTGATTCTTTATTGCTTCCAAGAAATTCCAAGGAACTCTTGATTTCGCTGCGCTAGTTAAGCACTGGGGTAGTACGGACAAAGTGACATCGCTCAGAGAACATCCTGTGGTCTATAGTAGAGAAAAGGGGAGATAAAAGAAAGAGAAGATAGAATGAAAAACTCATGTTGGGCACGTGGAAGCAAAGGAGTGTGCATTTTGAAAAACGGCCAAAAATGGTAGGTGCTATTTTGTTTATCAGTTAGTCTAAAGTGTGAAATACCCAGTTCTTAAAAAAAGCCCAACCACAGACCTGTGTCTTCATGCATGAGTCATGAACCATAAGCAGTCCTTCTTCAAATTAGCTGCCTCACTCTTAAACTCTTAGAGTTTGCTGGTAATTTTCACTTTAAATTTTATTAACAGGGTGAAAAAATAAATTAGCTTTTGAAGTTGGTAATCCACAAAAAGTCGTTCAAAAGACATGTGACTGAATACTTCTAAAAATATGAGTGGACAGAAGAAAAAGGCAGATAAAAGTGTCTACATGCACCAAAAGAACAAGAATGCCTTCCTGTGCCCTCTTCTCCTCCCCTTTTGGACCTTTTGTTTGGGGGAGAAAGGGGAAGACACAGCCCTGTTTTAAAGGCTGTGTCCTTTTCTTTTCTTTTCTTTTCTTTTCTTTTCTTTTCTTTTCTTTTCTTTTCTTTTCTTTTCTTTTCTTTTCTTTTCTTTTCTTTTCTTTTCTTTTCTTTTCTTTTCTTTTCTTTTCTTTTCTTTTCTCTTCTCTTCTCTTCTCTTCTCTTCTCTTCTCTTCTCTTCTCTTCTCTTCTTTCTTTCTTTTCTTTCTTTTTCCCTTTCTTCTGTAGAAAGGCTATTTCTAGCTCTGACAACTCACTGACAACAAAGAATACTGTTATTTTTGCATTTGTAGTTTGTGTGATCACTGTGAAGTTGTTTTATTTCTTGGGTGCACAATGGATTACTTTGCTTTTGTTTACATTTACTTTGCCTTGTCTTCAAGGCCATGGTTTTCAGCACTTTTGCAAAACACAGCACTGCAGCTTTTTTAAGTTCTTCTGACTGCAAGGAACATTTCAGTTCTTAGTGGCTGTGCTTCAGCCCGGAAATGACCGTAGTGATTGAAGTTCCTCATAGCCCCAACACATCAATTTTGTGTGAGGAAATGCTTCAACATCCCTGCTGAGTGTCTGCACTGGAGACATGCAACCCCCCTGTGAACATGAAGACACAAGCCTGCTGCTCCAGCCACTGTTGGAGGGACAGAGTTATGGAGCTGCTGCAGCAGATGGGACCCAGTGTCCATCAGTGGCTGTGCCAAGGAACAGCCCAGCAAAGAGGGATTGCCTGGTAGTTGCCGTGCTGTGCTTTGGGAATTTGATAAATTTCATTGATTGGTTCATTGTGCCAGGTGAGAACCCATTTTCCTCTTCTAAAGAAAAAGAAATGTAAGTTCTTAACAGCTCTACAAATGTTTCTAAACTCTACAAATGTTTCTAAAGTAAGGATATGCTTTATGTCTTTTTACTTTCTCTCATTTATCTGCTTTAACCTGTTGATCATACTCTTAATGAAACTTCCAATTATAAATCTACCTAGGAAGGATTTATTAGGTATTAATAGTTAGTTGAATGCTTATAAAAATAAAAAGAGTACCTTAAAGTCTAGTTCTCTTATAAACAGACTTTAGCATACAGGGCACCTGGTCTATTTTTGTGGCTGAATTCTACAGAAGTGTGACTAAGGAACTTCTCTTTACTGTGCACACCAGTTTACAAGGCCTTCTTTGCATCTAGTAGATTCTATATGTTATTCTTTTAGCTGAACAATACTGATGCTATTCCCTCCATTACAAATTCAAAAACTATGTGATCTTTATGGTAACTTTGTTATCCATATCTTTGTTAGTTTGCTTAGGGGAGGCTTAACTTCCTTGTGAGCTGCTGGCAGTTGTGTGATTTCTGCAGTTAAGAGTGAAACATGATTGTGGAAAAAGAATAGAGACCCACTTCCTTAAGCTTTCCCTCACCCAAGTTATGACTTGTTGTCTAATAAATAATATCCTTCCTCCAAAATATTATTTTTAACTATTTTTCCCCAGCTGAAAACAACCAAGATTTGCTTATAGTAACCTGGAGGGAAAATATGGGTTTTTTTTCCCATATAAATTGTGATCTGTGTAAATTCTTCTATTCAGTACTATTCCTAAGCATCTCCCATGCTTCCAGGGATCTGATTTAGAAAATAGGGGAAACACTTGTTGTGAGCTTGCTATGTTTTACTTCTGAGTGGCCTGGGAAACAGAAATATTTTACACCTTGAAAAAACCCAAAGGATGGATTATTGAATTTGGAATTAATACCTAGTTACAGTACACAAAGTAATTATTTTGCTACTTCAACCATTCAGAAATCTGGGACATTCAGTCAGTATCTTTAGAAATGGAGAGTGTAGTGGGTTTAAGAGTTTGAGCTTGGTTTTTTGAGTACTTTTTAGCAACACAAGAGGGAAGGAAGCAAGCAGGAGTGCAGTAGGAGTGCATGCTGAATGTCACTGCAAGGCTGTGAGTGAAAAACTCCTGTGTGTGCCTTCTGTTGTCAAGTAGCTTTCCTTGGAGAAGGGCGGGGGACAGAAGAGAATGAAGATATCTTCAAGGAAGAGCTTGGATGCTAGAAGGGTATCCCCTTGGAGGGTTAAGAGCAAGAAACCATTTGGCTGATTCCAGGCTTTGAACTGTTCAGGGGCTCCTGAACCAGTTAAGAGCTTAAAATTCTCCCACCATGCTCTTGTGACTGAGGTACCTTCAGGGACATGCAAGAATTCAAGAGCAGAGGTGGGGATAGTGCCCAGGCCTTTGAAACATCCCCTTGAATTGCACTATATGACTAAAGCACATTTTACTGGGTTCTGTGACTCCATGGGGAAGTCTGGAAGCTGCAGTTTGTACACAGCAATATACAGTGACTGTTCACCTGCTAGAATTCAGTGCCACGGCAGAATTCTTGCAGCAGCACATTTGAGTTTGGCTGTCCAAGTGACCATGTTGTCAGATTCAGCTAACAGGAAAGGGAGGAAGGGGAGGTGTGAGTATCTGCTCACAAGTAAACTGGCAGCAGTTACCAAGTTGTGGTTTCCGGATAGTTCTGCTCTCAGGCTTTGACAGTGTTTGCATCACAGAAAACAAGCTCTTCCCCTTAGTTGTCTGCTGATTTCAGTTTGTTGAAACTAGTGACCATGTAGACCTTTCCCCTCTTTTCTGTCCACCAAACTGCTCAAATCAATGCTTTGTAATTTGCCAGGATCTGGCAGGGTCAGATTTTAGTTATGTGGAGGGGATGACATTTTAATGGTGCTCAGTGTGAATGTCAGTTTGAGATGAAGTTGTGGTTCTGTTCAAGTCTTGTTAGCTGTGATTTGTTCTAAATACTCTATGAGACCAAACCTGAATTCCTCTGATACAGTACTTCTGTGCATTGATCACTGCCAGAAAGGAAGGATGTAATTGATTGTCCTGTTTTAATGATGCAAAATGTTTGAATTAAATCTCTTGTTTAAACTTTTGAAAATATTAGGAAACCCCTAAATGTAAAATATGTTCAAGAGTCACTGAGAAACAGCTGTAAACCTCTGGAGCTGCTGTTAGGCTAGACCTTGATCTAGAGTGACTTGAAATCACATCAGTAAATAGTGAGTGGACTGATGCTGCTGCCATGGGGACTGTGGGGGAACATGGATTTAGCTTTAAATTAGCTGGTCCCACACTGCTTTTAAGTGGCTGGAGCAGTGTAGTTCACGGCACAATGTGTAAAACACAGTGTGGGAGAAGGGGTGCCCCTGCTGACCTCACCCACTCCCTTCTGCTGCAGATGAGCTCCTGTGAGCACAGCAGGCAAACTACACAAAACTTGCTCTCTTAAGTAGTGGTGGTTTCATCCTCTTAACAATGTTATGACTTCATCTATTTTGACAAAATTGAAGTGGCATGAGAAGTAAATGTCTTTTTTAATTGATACCTTTCAACACTGGAGTACAGGTATGCTTTTTCAAAGTAGTATCTTCTATTTTCAGTTGGTTTTCAGCAGTGTAAATTGGAAATACAACATAGGTGAGATGGCAGATCTGCAGCTCTGGTATGCTATAGGGAAGAAAATGACCTTTTTGTCTGAACATCCACTGTTTTGTTCTGCATTGTGTCCATTAAACTCTGAACTCTAAATTTTTCAGGTTCTTAGGGGTGCAAAAGAAGCAGAACAGGAGTGGTTGAAATAGTGGGTAAACTAACTCTCATAAGACCCTTGTTGTGGAAGATCATTAATTTTATCTATAGTGATAAGAATTTTCAATTCTCTGTGCATCTCGTGCTTGTGGTGCAGTAATGGCTTACATCTAAACTAAAATCTAAGTGTGCTGCAGTTCTTGCAAGCCCTGTTTTTGGGTTGGCAGTTACCAGGATTAGCAGGGTGCTTTGCTGTCATTCAATGTGTGCCTCTGTTGCAGGGATCCTGCTGGATATACAGAAATACTTTGGGCTCAGTGATGGGAAGACAGGTCTACTGCAGACAGGTAATAAAATCTGCTCAGTTCTGAGAGCTGACTTTGCCTTGCCCCTCTGTGGTCTGCTCCTAAAACACTGTCCAGTTACTTAGCTCCTCTAGTTCCTCCTTGTATGGGGCATTGCTCACTTCCACTTATGGGCAGGCTGACTATAATGCAAAACTGAAAGTCACACTGGAGCTGGGTTCTTCAAAAATCCTACAGTATATGAATCACAAAAGATGAAGGGTTTCTCAAGAAATACAAAAGTTGAGTAATTCCCATACATTCACATTGTTTAATTCAGTTCACATCAATTCAATTCATATAAATTTTATTGTTGAATAGGTATTTTGAGTCTACATTTGTCTTTTTCCAAATATCAGTCCTCCTAGTCCCAGAAACTCAGCCTGCCTTTAACCCTTGCTGTAAAATAACCTGAGTTTATCTGAGGGCTGAGCAGTACATATGACAAAAATATTCAGATAAATATTGTCTTTGTTCATTGTTGGATTTTCAGTTTTCACCTTGTGTTACATGCTGGCTGCCCCCATCTTTGGATACCTTGGAGATCGCTACAACAGGAAGATCATCCTTGGAGCTGGGATTTTCTTCTGGTCTGGCGTGACCTTGGGGAGCTCATTCATCACTCAGTCAGTATGTTCCTTTTTTAGAGGGTGCTATGAAAATAACCTGCACACATCTTGCAGGACTTGATAGAGTCCTTCTCTAATCACATTTGGAAAAGCATCAGTGACCACTCATTTCCCAAGCCTTAAGCCTGGACTAAATATACTCCAGGACTCTGGAGTCCAGCCTAGGCAGTAGAGAACCCATACATTATTGTTGTGATTGATGGGGTTTTATTTTTGTCCTGAATGTTTTTTGTTTATGACCTTACAGTGTGGCAGCTCGTTGGTTACATGTGCAATATCCACCCTGTTCTGAAATTCCCTCTGGGTGTCACTCTGAGAAGTCACTGCTGTGCAGAAAGAGAAAGCCAAGCAGTGAGATGTGAGGGGAGCAGGTGTGAATGGAGGGAATACAGACACAGGCAAAAGGCAGTTGAATTCTGATTTCCTCTGATTGATTTCATCCACTAAAATGCCCTCTTTAACAGTAAGCTTTCTTTCTTGCATGGACTTTTTTAGACTATAATTTTTTTTTGTCTTTTCCCTGCAGCATTACAGGATATTTGTTCTTTCACGAGGACTGGTTGGCATTGGCTCTGCCAGTTACTCCACTATAGCACCCACCATCATTGCAGACCTGTTTGAGGAAGGAAAAAGGACCACAGTGTTATCTATCTTCTACATCTTCATTCCAGTGGGCAGGTTGGTTTCTTGCAGTGCCTTTTGAAATTCTGTCTGACCACACCTGCAATTCAATATACCCTGAGCCGGAATCAGATTTATCTTGATGCATTTCTTCATTGGCTCTTACAAAGGGATTTGTCACTTCCTTGGCAAGTTTGAATAGAGCTGATTAGGTGTATTTCTCTACTTACCTTGAGAAAAATTCCCTTTCCCCCCCAATATTTTTAGGGAGAGTCTAGACTCTGGAAACTCTGGCTTTGAATAAAATATTGAATCAATTCTAAAAGAAATATGTGCATGAGAGTATGTAATTTATTTCTGTGTTTTGGGAGACAAAAGCTTTTAGATATTAGTTTATTTGACAGATTTTTTAAGAACCCTCCTTTAAACGTCTCCCAAGGAAGAACTGGTACTTACTTCCCTCTCCTCTTTTAGGTAAATTGACATTGTGTCTGAAGAAAAGGTGGAGAAGAGCTTTTCAAATGGTTTAGAGGCATACTCTGTATCAGAGCAGGCAGCCAAGGCTGGGCCCAGAAGGAAGATTAAAACTAAAGAAATTCCTGCAGGGCATAATTCCTTTGGCTAGCACAGGAGGGAGTAGGTAATAAAATGTTTTATGGGCTCTTTGATCCAGTTTGCAGTGTCATTCTACAGAATATGTATTCCAAGGGGAATCTGGGACATTACTGTCATCATCTCAAGTCTGCTCTGAGGAGGTTTGACTCTCTTTTTAATACTGGCTGGCAAGCAGACTAGCACAGACTATGAGGGTTTTTTCTGTTTATCCCTTGGAAAACTATGACAGAACATTCTCCTTAGCTGGCAGGACATGTCATTTCAGCCATCCAAAATTCACTGGTGCTTACTGACCATTCCTCTCTGTTGTTTGCAGTGGCTGTGGTTATATGCTGGCAGCTGGCATGGCAAAAAGCACAGGTGACTGGCACTGGGCATTCAGGGTGAGTCACTTTCATCCACTGTAACATCAAAATCATCACTGGGGTTTGGATTCTTTATGTTCATTATGTTAAAGGAGAGCAGTGGGAGGACTTCCTACTCTCTGACAGGTCAGGAACATGGTGTTTAGGAGAAGTTTTCCTGCAGGACAAGTGGCAGATATCTGCCTAGCTCTGATAGGTGTAGGTGAAATTGTACAGCAGCCAGGGCAGGTGCTGATGTTCCTCTTACCTGAGGGCACATTTGGAATGGTTGTTACTGCACTAAGACATCCTCAAACAGAGGAATTTGAAGGTAAAATTATCATTATACTGGTAGCACCAGTTTTCTGGAATGCTGTTGGGAACAACTTCTTTGAATACGAAATCAGGTAGCACACGCAGGTGAGTGGGGCAGAGTATTTACTGGAGTAACTCTGATGCTATTCAGGTAACATTGGTGCCTGCATCAGTGATTCTTGTGTTTGTGGCTAGAATAGAGTACATTTTTCTTTTCACTTTTTTTTTAATCAGAGGGAGGAGCAATTAGGTATCTGTATGATAGAGAGGGAGGCTCTATTATCTTTTCTTCAAAGTCACCAAAGTCACTCTTTTTCTTGACAAATGACCTAAACCAGAACACATCTATTTCTGAACATATCTGGAATTTTCTAATAGTGGTTCTAATGCAATTGGAATCACTGTGGAGTTCTCACTAAAGAAAACAGGTATCTTTGATCTAACCAACCTTGTGTCTACAGGTAACTCCTTGCATGGGAGGACTGGCTCTGCTTCTCCTGATTTTACTGGTCCCTCACAAGATCCAGAGAAAGACAGCAGCACACAGAGCACTGAGCATCTCTGGCATGATAGGAGGAGCAGATGAGAAGCCAGATGTATACAGAGCTACCAGGACTAGCTGGTGCCAAGATGTGGCATCACTTGTGAAGAAGTAAGTGGTATAAGAAATATGTCCATTGAGTCCCACTTTGCTCCTTTGACCCACACGTTGTATGCAAGAGGATGGAAACACCATTAGTAAAAATCTTTCTTCCACTTTTTACAGGAATGCTGCAAAAGAGATAAAAAACTTCTTTCCTTCTTCTATCCTCCCATTTTGAGGAGGGGATGAAGTTATGATGGCAGTTTGCTCCTATTTGAATCCAAAGCTCTACTTTCTACTAAGTTTTCCCTTCCCTACAGAAGCTAGATTGGTAAAAGTGCATAATTTTCTGGTGTAAATTTATTTATAATTCTTAGCACCTGAGGAAGGTTGGATTAGCATATCTCAGGTCCTCTGTGGTATTTTGGAACCTGCTGTGCATGAGGTCAGAGTTTGTGGGACCCCAATATGCTTTATAAAGTAATTATCCATGTGTTTTGATGAGCTGAGCTGTGGCTGGCAGATGACATCTTCCTTTTAACCACACAAAAATTAAAGATGCAGCTGACCTGCAGGGCGGAGTAAAAGGTGGACTGGACAGGTTGCTCGCTGCTGTGACCCTGCAGCCGGGCGGTGCCAGGGCAGGACGAGGCGCTGCAGCGGCTTTGGGAACAGCAGGTGCCGCTGTGCAGCTGCGCCAGAGCCGGCTGCGCCTGCCGCTGCTTTCCAGTCCAACGCTTTTCGTTTAAAGACTTGCTTTCCTGGGACATCGTTTGTCTTTGGAGTGTTCTTCCAGACGATCCAGCGCTTTCTAACTGCCCGCTAAATCTGCATCCTCTTTACATCCTGATCAGCGGGTACGCTAGAGATCGCTTTTGTAGGATCACAATTTGTAGGCACTACATCCTGAAGTGAATAAAAAAATACCTTTTCCTGAATCAAAAACCCAAATGAACCTTTCTGACATTTCAACAAGTAGACTATCTCCAAAATTGCTTTCCTACAGAGATGTTCCAGTGTAAAAAAATATATTTTAATTTTATTTTCCTTTAGCAATTGATTCCCATTTTCTTTTCCTTGGGCAATTGATTTCCAAAGCACAAAGACATACTGCTGAAAAACTATGTGGTTCCACTTTTAATCAAGTCCAAGAGCACTTTATCTTTAGGAAATTGAGAATTAGGTTAATTTCTTAACGAATCCTCTAGTTTGATGATCACTTGATCATTTGCAGCAGTCTTTAGTTTTCATACCTCCCTATTGACCTCAAAGGGGGTTTTCCCATGAACTATTAATGACAAAGAGTCTGACAAAAATTTAATTTTCTCCTAGAATAGGGCAGGAAGCATACAAGGTTCAGACAGTTTTCAAAAATGTTTCTCCTTTTGTCTGAACCTTGCTGTGGAGATTGAGTCTTTTTTTACTCACTCAGGTAGAGTTAAGGAGGGCTCCAGCCCAGCCCAGCCCAGACCTAGATTTTGTTCTCAATTATACTGGTTACAGAAACAGCTTAAAACCTGAGGCATTTGAACTTGAACATAGAACCCTTTCCTTTAGGTACTAAGCCATTACATTCTTGCTCACTCTCTATTGTTATACTTCTGCTATCAAAAAATTCACAGCAATTGTTTTGGCAGAAGTTGGCATGAAATCTGCAAGAGACCAGAATTTAACATTAAATCAGTAGGTCATACCCTTTGCTCTAATTAGTACTTTATTGTTGAATTTCATAATAAAGCCTGATCAGAGTTCAGATATTCAAGGGAGTGGATTTTGATTACCAGATGTCTGAACATATTGTTTTGTTATTGCTTGAAAACCTGGGTGTTGCAGGTAGGTTTTCCCTTTTTCCTCACACACCATTCTTTCTAATATCTCTCAGATGGGGTTTTTTTTGTTGTTGTTGTACTTTCAGCTGTAGTTTTGTCTGTTCCTCACTGGGTCTGACTGCCATGGCCTTTGTCACTGGAGCCCTGGGAATGTGGATGCCGCTGTTTCTGTACAGAGCTCAGGTTGTCCAGGGCCTTGTCCCACCATGCCTCCAGGACTCCTGCAATTCATCTAACAGGTGAGCTGTGCCTTGGGAGCATTCCTGGAAACGCTGCACGGTGCTCAATCACAGCTGCTTTGCAGAGGAAAAGGATGTTGTGGTGGTTCCAGTTGTGGGTTTCTCTGGGTCTGGATTGAAGGCACTTAAGACAGTAGTTCATGTTTGGACTCCAGTGTTTATTATTTCTTATCAGTAAAACAGTCTCACTACTGTGAGTTGGGCAGCTTTTCATTCGAAGGCACAAAATGGCCAATCTCTTGGTACAAGGTCTTTTAAGACTAAACTATCCAATTAAGAACTGACACCTAGATTATTTTCCCTTTTAACCCAATAACTGGTCCCAAAGAGCCCCCAATGCAGACTTCTCTGCCCAATTACAAAATGCCACCCAAACCCAAGAAGAAGGAAGAAGAAGGAAGAAGAAGCCCAGGATGACACCCTGTGCCCTCCATCTTGCTTCCATCCACAACATGCTAAAAATCCCAAACTCTAAATTTCTCACCAAGTGATACATCTACACTACTCTCTAAAATCTATTTCACACTTTTGTGGGTTCCAATCTATCTTGAAGTCTAGGAAACTTTCTCCATGAATGAGGGTCAAAGTCAGTGCTGCCCTGGGGGTCAGGGCACCCCAGAGCAGACAGAGAAATATTCCCAGTGCCCTGGGATTCCACATGATTGTGACCAGGCACTTCTTGGGAAGGCCATGGGGTGTGAATGTTAAATTGCCTCCGGGTATCCGAGACACTCCCCTTTGCTTGTTTATAATCACCCAGTTAACTGGAAAGATGCTGCCAGTCCTATTTAAGTAAAGTGGGAAGAAGCAGTAATAGCAACAGTTGTGGGGAAAAAGGAACAGCTTTAGCAAGGAGTTTTTAGTTGACAAATGACTGTGCACCCCAAGTTACTTAAATACCCATTTAAGTATATTTAAATCTTGTGTTTTAGTAACTTGCCTCTTATCTTCTTCATATTCTGTTTTTATAATCCATGCCATATTGGTGAGTTCACTGTGGCTCCCAGCTTGAAGAAAGCTTGCTGATTTTGATGTAGTATCATATGATATCAAACCAAGATCTTGTGAATAGCTGCCAGCACAGCTCTGCTTACAGAGCATGTCCAGACCAATGAAGATTCATGAACAGTATCAAATACTGTGTAAGAAGGGGAATTTAAACTAGTAGAACAATTTGAAGTAGTCATAACACACCTTTTTGTAGATCCCTTTTCCCCACCAAGGAAGAGAAGTTTTTCTTCACAATGTCTTGTCCAGAATACAAATATGTATTCAGTGTTCTTGAGTCTTCACAGCTTCCCTCAGTAACATGAGCACTGTGACTGACTCCTGGCAGTGGTCACCATACAAATATCCATTTCTCCCAGAGGTTTCCCAAGTCTTGTTTCAGTCTCTGCTTTTGTAATGGATTTCAGAGAACTGAGTGCTTACTGCATGGCCTTTCCAGGTAAAGACAATTAAAGGGAAAAGCAGTAATCACACCTTGAATGTATCCTCTGCTGATGGGATTTTTCTCTTTTTCTGCAATGGAATAACTGAGTCTAACTGTGAAGTGATTTCTGAGTTGTAGCAAAACCAGATGGATTGAAGAGTCATCCCAAAATCCTTCAATGGGAAATGAATTGTCCTTCCAGGGATGCCACCAGTGGCATATTACTTATCAATGAACAGTACTGGGAAGGGAGTGAAGCCCAGGAGTCTGGCTCAGGGTAGGCAGAGGTGGGAAGCTGAACAGTTTAAGATGTTTGGCTGTATCTGTTCACAGATGCAGTTTAAGTACTTCCTTTGCTAATTTGAAGGTGTTGGCCTCTAGTTTGTTTTCTAATCCACTTCTGAATTGTTATTCCACAGTAGTATTGTTAGAGCAGACATGGTCTTCAGGGAAGTGAAACAGAGCATTTGATAGTTTAACCTCATGTACAGCTTCTTATAGGATGCTTTAAATATAACCTTGGCATAAGCTCATGCCAGAAGCAGCATAAGGCTGGCTTTGGACTGTTATTCCAAGGGGATGTAAGAAACAGAATATAAACTACTATGTCAGACCTGATGGTGCTGGAGGAACTGAGCTGCACTTTACCAGATCTGCCCAGAGATACTTTTAAAGATGTTTTTCCCTCTGGCTGTTCAGCAGTTTCAGACTTTGTTTAAGGATCAGGACTGTGCCACTTAGACTCCTTGGAAACACAGACTCAAATGGCACCATAACTGATTCAAGTCTCAATCCTTTCAAGGTAGATAAATAGGCAGTGTGAAGTTTTTGTTCAGGTCTTTGTGCAAACACTTTCAAACAGATCAGAGAGATAAGTGAGTATTCTCAGACCCTGAAGGATCCCATAGGAGCCTTTCCCCAGTACTAGGCTTCTGTACTTTCCTACTCCTTGTCAACAGAACTGTGCTCGGATTTAGTTTTGGCCATTCTCTTTTATTCCAGCTGCAGGTTTATTTCAACTACACTTTACAATACATGAACATTCTAAACACAATTCCATGAATGCTTCAATCAACTAATGTCACCTTGGAACTTGCCTCTCTTGAACAAATGTCTGAGATTATTCTGCCAAGTGACAATCTATAATGTCACTATCGAGCTATAGTCAGTGATGGATCAGAATCCTGAAGAACTTGCAGGGAGAGTACAAATTTTCTTAAAGTTTGTTACCTTGCATAGTAATACCTTTTTTTTCTTGTAGAATTATTGAGTTCTTCCTAATCAGCCAAAAAGAAATTAAGAAGTGGATGTTCTGTAGTTTAAAGGAACAGATTATGTCCCAGCTGGTTACTTTGCTTTGCAGTTAGAAAAGTTCAGGAAAATGTACAGAACTTGCCATGTAGCACTCTAAAATATTCAGAAGTGCTTGTGCTCAGAATACATTGATCCTGCCCCTGCTTGTCTTCAGAGAATTATGGTGCAGTGGCACCACTGATCTTGTGTAAGATTTGATTTGTCATTGGGGGGATCTCATTGGGACAGAGACAAAAGAACACATGCAGGTCCCTTTGGAAGCTGAATCTTCTCAACTATTCAGACATGTTCTTTTAAAACACGAACTTGTGGTTCCTGAAGAACACATTTGCATTTGCAGACACACAAAGCTGAATGGTATTGGAAACCCTGTGTTCAGAAAATGCTACATGGACCTGGCAGTAGTTACCTATTCAGTATTCTTTGAACTCTTCTGGGAAGTGGTAGGTGTTTCCCATAGTCAGAGAAGTGACTCATCTCAGCTGTGCTAAGCAGAGGGCTGTAATTTAGATGTGGATCATTCCACGTGCTAGGATCTCTTCCAAGGCAGCAGATTGTGATACAGGGTTACTCCATCTGTGTTTCAGGGATGGCTGGCTAGATTGATTCACAGGGTAACCACAATGACTGTGTCTCCCCTAAATCACAGCATGTCCAAGCCAGATTGTACTGAGCAGAGCCCTCCCTGAGCCTGGGTGCATAACACCTGCTCTGTAAATGGGAAAATATCTTCTCCAGGGAATACAGCCACCATTGCAAAGCCATAGCTTCAGCTGGGGCTTGGGATTGCATCCATTTAGAAGGAGTGGGAGGGTCACATCAAATGGAATAAAATTCAGCTTCTCTATTAAAGATTCCTCTGAAACTACAGGTACAAGCTAACACCATTTATTTTTCCACAGTACAGTTTTACTATGCTCAGCTGAATCCTTTGCTTTGTCACCAGCCTAATATTTGGAGGCATCACCATTGGGACAGGAATCTTGGGTATTATTGCTGGGGCAGAAGCTGCAAGACATTTAAGGAAGATAAACAACAAAGCTGATCCTCTCATCTGTGCCACAAGCATGTTCATTTCTGCCCTGTGCCTCTACATAGCTCTGATGGTGGCCCAGACAAACATCCTTTCCACTTTTGTAAGTGACAATTAGTAAAATGTCTTTTGGCATTCTAGGGAGAATGGGAAGGGGGAGGAGGAGGCAAGGGGTGGCTTTTGCAGAATTCTCTGCAGTCTTCTAGACCATTAAGAGGTTTTCAGTGGCTTGTGGCAAGGTATCCAGGTAAGCTGTGGGCTCTGATGCTCCCATAGCTGAGGTCTGTCCTGTGAGAGCCACACTGGGCAGTCCTTGGTACAGTATAAAGGGCAGACAGAGCACAAAAACTGGGCCTGGGGTCCTGCAGAGGGAAGGAGAATACTGAAGAAGAGAAGAGTAACTATGCATTTGGTCGTGTTGAAACATGTCCCTTATGCCAAAATGTAGTTAAAGCAAGTCTCAATCTTATGTTAATTTTTAATGCTTTGTGCCTAATTTAGTATTCTTATTTATTTTTGCTCTCTGAATACTTAAAGGTTGGTGTAGTTGGGACTGTACAATACACACTGTTCTTGCTAAGAATAATTTAGCCCTCACCTTCAAAGGCCCAGATCACTAGCTGATCTTCAAAGCCAAGCTTTTGGCAATACAAACTGAAGTATAAATCACTTAAATTCCATTCTCAGTTAAAGGGAAAAAAGAAACTTACTAGGAATGACAAAAAAATCCCTGTAAGAGGGAACTGAATGTAAACCCTATTTCAACTGTAATCTGGTAACAGCTGGGGAAAGACTCCTGTGCATTTTTTCTGTGACTCCACAGCCAAAATCACCATGATTAACATGTAAAGTAAAGTAAATTACAGTAATCAACAGTTCTCTGCAAAAGGGCACTTTGCATGTTTTTTGCTTTTAAGAATAATGCTTGTTCAAAGAGGTTTTCCTTCTGACTCGTCAGGAATGTGTATTCCTGTGGAAAAACACCTTTACACCAAGAGAAAACACAAGTAGATTGGCCTGTCTGAGTGTATGTACACAAAGCAGAATGTGAAATGTGAAGCTTATTTTGGATCCAGCAGTAGGGGTCTGAGTGCCCAGAAGAATTACCCATTGTCTTTTTCTGCTTCTCAGAATCCCACAAGCTCCACTCATAGGGTGTTCCTCCGGGGATTTTTTGTCATTAAAGGTAGAGAACAGCAGTTTAATTTTCCAGTCTGTGTTAGATGAGTGAATCAATGTATTTGGTTGGAACTACCAAAACATACCTTTTATTAGAATCATAGAATCAGGGTTTGGGGTTGGAAGGCACCTTAAAGCTCATCCAGTTCCACTCCCCTGCCATGGGCAGGGCCACCTCCCACTAGACCAGATTGCTCCAAGCCCTGTCTAACCTGGCCTTGAACACTTGCAGGGATGGGGCAGCCACAGCTGCTCTGGGCACCCTGTGCCAGGGCCTCAGCACCCTCAGAGGGAAGAATTTCTTCCTTTATATCTAATAATATAATATATTAATTATAATAGCTATATCTAAAGCATTGTGAAGGAAAAGCTGTCTGGATAATGGTCTATACTAAGTATATCAGTGCTTCAAGGAACTTTTTTCCCCAAACTGGCTTGGAGAAGAAAACAAATGAACAGAACAGACAAGAGCCACAGGATGTATGGATATCCCAGGTCTATTATCTATATCTATTACCTACAGGATATCTATAGGTATTCTGGGTATTCTAGGTCTAGTTCTCCTTAGGAGAATGTAAACCACCACTCCAAAAACATCTGAGTTTGTCACTGTGCCTTTCCTAGGCTGTGTTTTTATCAACCAGGGACAACATCTTGACCAAGACCTTACCAAACACAGTGCTGGCACCTGTTGTAACAATGTGCCATCAGTCTGATTAGTAGAAAAGAATATTGTGCCAGGTGCCATGTGACTTTGTGGCATGTGTTTCTGAAGAGATGCTGCTCCACCTCAATGGTGTAACTTTAATCCTCTTCCTCCTTTAAGTCTCTCTTAGTCTGGGCAGGCTGCTCCAATCTGTGTCCAGGGCTGGCTGAAAGGGTTAATATTTTCTGAGACCACAGCTATAAGAACTGTTCAGTGCCCTACCCCTTTTCCTCATGGCTGGGTCTCCATCTGTGGTGGATTAGGGATTTCCCACAGGACACCAAGGTTTGGAGACTGCCTGTTCCTTGGAGTCCATTCCAATTTGGAGGTTCTCTCTCTGAAGGAGCCTTTAAGAGTACTTGTACTGGCTCAGAGGTGTTCTCTTGGCTTCATTTGTATTCCCTGTGCACTTTGTAAACCTGTGCTGAATGTTTCTCTTCCATGGATCTTGCTATTCTCTTCTTGGGTTCAGTAGTTCATAGCAGTTAATTTGGGAGGGTGGTATGTTTCCTATTTTGGCTCTTCTGCTGAGGATTTGTGACTCAAACACCTTCTTTGATTCTTTTCCCCACCTTTAAAATGAACTTAGTGTTTGTAAGCACAGACAGAGGTGTTTAATTTAGAAGTAATGGGTATGTAGGACAACTCTTGCATAGATAAGCACAATGAGTGACCCTGCCTCATCTTCACAATATAGAGGGGCAATGCAGAATATAGCATAGCATAGCATAGCATAGCATAATATAATCACTGCTGGTTTTCGGTTTTGCAGATTTTTATTGCATTTGGAGAACTGTTTTTGTCTGTAAACTGGGCTGTTGTGACAGACATACTGCTGGTAAGTGCTCATTAAACTATTTCCTTAATTCAAGGTTTTGACAATGTAATATTGTTCCTAAGCTTGCATCTTGGTGGCTTTCTGGGGACAGATGAACAAACTCCTACAGAGAATCCCTTGGTTGGTATCCTGCTTGGAATCACTGCCACAATGTGCTGCTGGGCAAGGATGCCAGAGGCAGTAAGGGTGTGGTGGTGCAGTAGTCCAAGTTATTATAATCCCAGGAAGATGCCCTGATTTGGATGGAACTCATGCACATGGTACTCTCTAGTGCTGCCTGTACCCATAGTATTTTGGCTTCTGTACAGCTCTGTGTTGTCAGATATCTGCTAGAAAATGGCCTGCACCAGAAGAAGATAATTTTGTGCCTATAATCAGCTTTTCTATTTGTTTTCCAGAGGTTTGAAAGGATGATCCAAATGAGGCAAAGTTGATAGTCCATGAGCTATTAGCAAGTTCCCTTAGTTCAGAATACAGGGCAGATGAATTCCAGCTCTTGCAAGTCCAGTTCAGAAGTGTGCTACACTGCCAGAGCATCAGGCCAGCAGTGATGCTTAAGAGGCTCTTGGGAATTCCAGGACTGACACCCCAAGCCAAGGAACAGCAGTGCATGATTTCATTTGGATTCTGTCATCAGTAATTTCTTTAGAAAGGAGTGATGTGAAAAGCACACATCTTGTAGCACAGTTTGTCGAGACTCTGATGAGCAGCTTCTTTTTATCATTTCAAAGGTTTTAGAGTTAGTAATTTCACCAGAGTTTTTACTATAAATAAAAATTTGGCAACCTTTCATTTAGGTTGTAGCTCCACAGTCACTAATAGATGTCTGTGTAAACCCTGGGGCAGATACTGTGATTGCTGAACTACACAGATCATTACAGTCTTATCAAGTAGTTTATGTGACTTTTTTTTTTAATAATCCATAATATGAACAAGTTGAATATGGTTTATCAGTGCAACAAGCAAAGAAATGATCATATCTGATAGACTGCAGGAAGCTGATTTAAATACCAAAGTAAGTTATTTATATGATTGACAGTTCTTTTGTTGCTACCTGTGGGCATAAGACAAAATATTTAAATTTATATTACCCTTTTCTCTGAGGAATAGATCACCTAAGGGACCCAAACTCTACTCTGGGATCCCTGTGCTGAGAAACTGTGGATGTGATGGTAACCCTGATATTTCAAGCAGGAAGCTCCCTGTGAGACAGGGACGGTTCAGACAAGTGTGGTACAGGCACAGTGCTGCTGCAGGTGGCACTGAAAGTGGGGAAGTTGTGTAAAGCCATCAGGACAAGTGAGAGAAGGCACAAAGTTAAGGGACAGCAGAACAGAGATCTTTGACTGTTTCTTCCCAAGCAAAAGTCACGTGAGTGTTTCCCATTTTATGTAATAGTGTTTCATTATAAGGGAGCTGAAATCTATTTGCAGGTTGCTGCTGCAAACTTCATGGTCATAATAAATCTTTCATTTAAGAACCACAGTGAGTGCATTCATGTGTAGCACAACATGCAGTGGTGCACAATAGCAGTTCACAAGAAGGACAGGAAAAAGCCTTGCAGCCTGTGGCTCCAGTGGAGCGCAGGTCACTGGCCCTTGCTATCACAGGAGCTGCAAATTGCTGGCACTGTGGTCTGAGTTGCTCAGATATACAAATTGCTTGGTATCTCTACTGGCTAACTAAACCCAAGTAGTGGACAAGCTGAGCAGAGATGAAAGTATCCCTATTACAGTGTAAAAGGATCAGAAAGTGTATTACCAAATGCTGAGCACTCTCTAGTGACCAAAGGGACCAGCTGTGAAGCACTACAGAACTCTCCATCCACTGCCTGACCTTGCCTTGGTGTGAATCTGTTTATCTTTGTATTTCATAGTTGAAGAACCTCTCTTTACATTCTGACTGAGATGAAGGAATGGAACTACCTACATTTCATGGGTCTTCAGCGAAGTCCTGCAGACACTGACTGTGCATTATGTTCTCTTTCACAGTGCAGCTCTCTACATGTTCGTTTTCTGCACTCTGGAATTTTAATAAAATAGTAAATAATGCAGTCAGTATTAGTCAATTGGCTGCTTGCTTAAAATCTCAGCCAGCAGCCAGGAGGGTTTTGATTCTTATTTAACTCTCACAGAATGGTCAGAAAGAGTTATCCTATGAAATAATTGCAGCAGTGAACAGGTGCAGAACAACTATCACTGGTCCAGACTGATGGGTTTACTTATCTTCTGTTTCAGTTTATTTTGAAGTAATTGGGGTTTTTTGCACAGAAGCAAGTATAAATGCAATTGCCATTCTTTTTACATGAGTTGATGCACCAACTTTTTAAAGTTTCTCAATTTACTTTTCTTTGAACTCCTACATCTGTATTTTAATTCTGTCCTCTGTCACTGTTAAAGAGGAAGGTGACATCATTGAGTTAGGAAATGGTGGTACATGGTGAAACATGGTGAGGAGAGCGAGGCAGATAGTTGCTATCAGCTCTTTCTTTCAATTCCTTCCTGAATCCAAACTGACTTTTTGTTCAGTTCCATCTCTCCAATCTCAGCTTTCTGAGGGAATGCTGCATCACATTGCAGCCTGCAGGAAATCTGTGGGGAGCATCATTGCCATATCCTGGATCCATGTAAATCTAGAAGAGAAGGAAGTTGTCTCCCAGGTGACCAACATCCCTAACTTCCATTTCTTTTAGAATATTGTGGGGTTAGTTAGCAGCAATATTTTATCAATTGGGAACAAGTGGGGAGCTGAAAAGTTTGGCATAGCAGAGCTCTGGGGTGCTGTGTTACCCTGGGAACAGACATCAAGTTTATTACCAAAAATGTGCTTTGGGTTGGATCTCTTGAATTCTAAATGTTACTAATTGTTTTATCAGAAAATGATGGAATTGAGCTGAATTTGTAGATGTTTGCTCATTCAGTGGCAATCTTACTTGCATTTCATCCTGTTGAAACCCCATGAGCTCAGTGTATTACTGCTGTTATATTGACTGAAGGGTGCCATAGATAACAGCAGTAATTTCTCTTTCTGCCTTGTTTCCTATATGAACTGGTAGGATTTCTGATAATATAGCTGGATTTGCTAATGCATGTTCTTACTTTGCCATGAAAATGACTTTTCTTTCTTCCCACGGCACTATAACCACACAATGTAGCCAGGAATTCATTTCTCCTGTGACCTGTGGAGCTGAAGACAAGGAAGATGCTGACTGAATGATAAGGACTTCCTCCCTTTGTGGCTGTTGCATCAAGAGGCATTGCATGTAGCCACCTTTGTGCCTCCTATTCAGTGTAAACACAAAGGTATCTGCTGAACCACTACAGTCCTCATGTGCAAGTGAAGTGCTCTAGCTGCCTTGCTGGTTTACTGGGAGGCTGTTCTTGGAGTGTTCCTTATGAAATGTTTGCTATCTGTGAGGTTATGGAACTCTGTCTTTTAGGGGTTTGGCAGCTAATAGTGTAGGAGATGCTGGAACTGGAGGGGTTTGGGAAGGCTACCAAGGTGTCCCTGTCTTTGGAAGTAACCTGGGATACACAGAAGTGTCTCCAGCCTGTGTGTTCCATCTGCTTTTTTAGCTGACAGCTCTGCAGGGAGGTCTCTGAAACCTCCAGAGGCAGCACAAGGGATCTGCAAACTGCTTCTGTTTGGGGCACCTGCTTCTGTCCAGGCACCTGGGCTGGATCTCCTCAGAGGAGGAGTGTGCAGGATGTCACCTCCAGTCCTGCCATGGTGTGGGGTCCTGGGCAGTCACTGTGGCCAGGCAGGACCCCATGGCTTCTTCAGAGTCCCTGTGGGACTCTGTTTTGTTTCTTCTTTTCCTGGTGAATCTCACAGTGCCTTGAGCTCTTGAGTATAGTTTCTATTGTGCAGAAGAACCTGAGTGATAGCAGAGTTTGTATGAGCCCTGAAACTATAGGAAACACCCCATCCTTCTCTTGTATTTTTCTTGTTACAGTTTTGTTCCATCTCTTGTAGCTGCAGATATGGGATATTAAATAAAGGTAGTAAGGAAGTGGTGCAAGGCACTGGGAGAGCCAAAGTACATTTAGCTTTTCTCACGCTTGCAATGCCCATGATATATTAAGTGCATAACAATATTTGATTTGCATTTCTCAAACACAGCCTGTCATTATCCATAAAAGAAATTTGAGTCTTGGACAGATGACATGAAAACCTCAGAGAGCCAAGAGCTGACAGTCTCCAGTCTAGTACAGTCTGTCACAGCCAGCTCTGCCCCCCAAGCTCAGAGTTTCCTATTGTAGTTTTTTCGTCTCTGTACAAGAGAGCCTGTTCACAAAGCGTGCATGCTCATCATCCAGGTAGGTTCTGAGAGAAAAAAAAGTGGGCAGACTGCACAGCCTCAGTGTAGGCCATGATGTGCTTTGGCCTCAGTGAGAAGGAGCTGTTGGATTGTTCCTCCATCCCATGGGTGAGAAGGATTTCAGAACAGCCAATCTTACATAACTCTGCTCCTACACTGTCTGGGGACTGGATGCAGTGTTGTGGCAACATGATATCACAGTGGTTTTCTGTAACTCTGGAGAAATCTCCAAAGCATTCTTGGTCTAATATTTACTATTATTTAAGCACTCTACCTAAATATTCCTAATGAGAAAGAAATATTCTATCCATACTTAGAAATACCTGTTTTGGAGGGACTAGGAATGGAGCAGGTTATGCATTAGCTGCACATGTGCAAAGGAAGGAGGTTGTCTGTTCTAATCCAGCTGCTCAGAGCTCTCTTGCTGGGTGCAGAAATGCTGGTTTAAGAGTGATTTGTGTATCCAAGGTTGAGGCCAAGTGCCTGAGAGGGGCACTGGCAGTGTTCTCTGGTTCTCTACTGAAACTGGTTGCAGTATGTAGTAAGCAGGACCAGAACTCTAAATTAAATGTGAGAGCAGGGTCTTTTTTAGTTTTAAACCAAATTTATCATGTATGCTAATGTTTCCTTAAAGGCAGTGATAGAGCCATAGTATAGATCATACACCTTGAGTCCATCCCTTGGTAAAAACACCAGTCATTCTATTAATTAGTGTGTGAGACATACTTAGTGACATTTAGGTGAGTTTCAAGAAAACCCCCCAAATTGTGGAATAGAGGACTGAGAAAATATTAAGCATTTTGTTTCTGATACAATCAAGTCTGGTTGGAAAACAGAGGTATGAAGGTTTGAAATTGCTTCTGAAACATTCTGATTGTGAATGCTTTTTGCATAAATGCATTATTGAAAGGCTTCTTTAGGCAGAGTTGATCTTCAGTAGCACAGGCATAGAGCTCTTATTACCCTGAAATTACTATATTTCATTTGACAAAATAGTTCTCATCTACATGATGCTCTGCCATGTTCTGGATGTACACCACATCTTCTTCTCCAGCATGTTATTTAAACTGTGTGCACTGAAAAACAAATCAGTGTGAGGTGCTGTGACTACAGTACCTTTTGTCTCAGGTGACTCCCAGTTACAGCAATACCATCAAAACAGCACCAGCCACTTTCTGGTCTGGTAGGTTGGGTCCTCACCTTCAGTCTTCAAGGGGTCTGCAAGGCCTCAGCTGACATGTTTTACAGCTCCTCCAGGTTCCAGGTACCCCACTTTCCCTCAGCAGTCTAGACCAGGCCTGCTGACACAGGTCATACGATATTTTTCTGAGAGACTGTCAGTGCTGAATCTTTATTAGCAAATCATTGTGACTGCAAGGGATACAGCCTGGAGGCTTCTATTGGTTGCATGGCCAAATGGATCTGTACAAGCTGCTCTGAGCTGTGTATGGACACATGTGAGCCACAGTTTAGCTACTTTATTGTTATTTTCTCCTGTGTCTTCCTTTCTTGAATGATTTTTTCATCAGCAAAACATTCAGTGTACCCTTTTGCTCAGAATAACATTTCTGTCTCCAAAGTTGTAAACAGTGTTAGAATATGAAATTTGTCTTACAAAGTTGTAAACAGTGTTTGAATATGAAATACATCAGTGTTGCTCTGTCCATGTCTCTGGGATATTCTGGAAGCAGCTGGGCACTCCTGAAGTTCCCTGTGTTGATGTTCCCTCTCTGTGGGCTGTGCTTTGTTTCAGTACGTGGTGGCACCGAGGCGACAATCCACAGCCATTGCCCTGCAGATTTTGGTGAGCCATTTGCTGGGAGATGCAGGCAGCCCATACCTCATTGGAGCTGTAAGTGAATTCTGTCCTTACTGAATTTTCCTTAGGGTAAAACTTGTAGAAACTGATAGACAGACACTCACAGAATCATAGGCACTACTTGGTCCAAAACCAGAAATTACTCAAATTGCTGGCCCTGAGTCTAGGACCAGAGACATTTTTCTGGATGTTTTTACTTGCATGAAGCACTTGGTCCTGTGACACTGCTTGTAGGTGTGAATAGTTCTATGCAGTGCGTAGAAATTTACAGACTCATATATTTTTAGAGGCATACATTTTTGCAGAGACAGTGTCATAGGATTTACGCACTTTCTGCTAAGTTTGTGAGGAGTTTCATGGAAATTAATTCAATGTGTTAAAACCCAAGACAGTTCAAATCTTGAAGTTTGAAATCTTGCAATAAGTCTTGAAAATCAGAACAAAAGTGGTGCAATGGTTGTCTTTAGATACTCTTGACCTTTAAAGCTCTGGTCTCAAATCACATTAACCCTGAATTCCCACATTCCTTGAGACTTGATTTCTCTGCCCTTCCTACATTTACTTGATCTTAGGTGCTTCTGTGCAAATCAGCCTCATTCTACTTTCTCTGTGCATTTCATTAATTTTAGTTCCAGTGGACTCTGTCAGTCTCATTTCCTTCCTCCATTTATTTTAAGACACGGTAGATAACAAAGCACCCATTTTGAGTTTTCTGCTTTACTTGACATGGGAGATTGAGTCTTTGTTGGTGATTTAAAGTTTAGTTTTTATGAAAGTTTATTTAAAGAGTTCACCCCTTGTTGACAGTGTCTGGGTTAGACAGGGCCAGCAATGCCCAAGTGAGCTGTGCCTGCACAGCTGCTGCTGGCCCAGCCACACAGGAGGTTCCCCTTGTCCTCAGCTGGGTGAAACCCAGAGTCTCAACTGTATCATCTGTCTGGCAGAGAAGAGAGCCTCTCTCCCTGAGGGATTACCCCTGCTGACTTCCTTTTTTTGGCAAATGAAGGAACCACTTTGCTTGTTGGTGTTAGGAAACTCCTGCTCTCACTCACACATATCTGACTGTACATGTGTGGGACCACAACCAACATCCCTGTGGAAAATGGCTGAGATGGGATGCAAAAATGGGAAGTACCTCAAAAGCTGAAATATGTCTTGCCCCTTCTCCCTTTGACCAATCTATTGATTTAAGCTTTCTACCTGAAAGATTAAACTGTTTGTGCCTCTTGCCCTCTGTCCTTTGCCCTCTTTGGGCAGAACTGAGGCTTTGTGCTGCATCCTGCCTGTCACTGTGTGCAGGACCTGCAGAAGTCACCTTAAAGAGCAGCTCATTAAAAAGAGTGAAGACCCTAAAAAACCCCTGAAACCTAAAAAAAGCTTATCCAGATGAGATTAATCTCAGGTAACCTTGTAACTTCACTCAGAACAGAGACATTAAACCCAGGAATAAAACTGCTGTGTGTCCAAGTGTTCCTGTGTATTGAGCACCCACTTTTTCCTCTGGAATGTTCTGTGAGCCCATACACCAGCACTTCCCATGACTGTTGTTGGTTAAACACCCATCTTCTACTTTCATGTCCTTATAGTGTTTCCTAACCCGATTCAGTCAAACTTTTAGCTTAAAATCTGGCTGAAGAATCAGGGAATTTTCTTTTTCAAAGCCTGTTTTTCTTCCCTCTGCGCCCCAGAGATTTTTTTCTCTAAACATTTTAAAATTAAATGTATTAGGTTTGTATCATGGCCATTATGCTTGCTGTAATCCCTAGGTACCCATTTAGAGTTGATCTTCCTCTTATCTTCCTAAACTGTCATAAATAATCATAGAAACCCAGTAAAGGTTGAAGAGTCTTGTATTTATGCATTTCAAGTCACACAGTATATTCTAACCTTCAAGAACAAATGTTGGAATAAAAATGACTGCTTTCACCATTTATCTTTTTGTTTATGCTGAGAAGAGATTTCAGGTTCCTGGGTTAAGTGTTGAATGTTACTGCGTTTCTGGAAATCAGATTTTCCTTCTGTCTACAAAAATAAAATTAATGTGTATCATTTACAGCCTCTACAACCTCATTCTCCCACCAGTGCAAAAAGCACCTGCCTGGTATTTTCTTCCTTCCATTTACTCACAATGTTACTCCATAACTCCTCAAATGTCTTTTGACTCAAAAGCAGTCCCCACTCTCGTCTTAGGTTAATTTCCATCTTTTCCCTGTCTTATGAGTGTTGTTCTTGTGCCTATATTGCTGCTTGCCCCCCTGTTTCTATACACTGGATGCCAATAAGGGAGGCAGAAGTTACTGAACAGGATCAAGAAATGCCAAAGGTCACTGCCCAATGCCCAGCCTGTGCTGGCAATCTGGAGATGGGCTAGGAAATGGTAAAATGTATTTCCTGCTCTTGTGACTTGTTTTACACTTTCAGTGTAAACATGAGATTTCTTGACCCTTTGGAATGACAGAATCACTGAATAAGGATGGATGAGGATAAGGATAAGCTGGAGAGCAGTGCAATACAGGTGTGCTGGGTACTGGGTTTGACAAACTTTGGGAGCAAACTCTCATCCCTATCTGCCTCTTTTATTCTTTTCAAGGCCTACAGTGCAAAGAGTCTGTTTAAAGCAGGAGAGGATGGAGGTGTTATTCGAGATTAATGCAGCCTTGTTCCCTCCCCAGATCTCCAATGCCATCCAGACCAGAAACGTGCCCTCGCTGCAGTGGAGTTTCAGGAGCATGCAGTACAGCTTTGTCACCTGTGCCTTTGTGGGGGCCTTTGGAGGAGGATTTTTCCTCCTGACATCTTTCTACGTCGAGGAAGATCGGAAAGAAGCACAGAGGCTCTGAGGTGTCTGTGTTTATAACTCTGAAACCTGGATGTGGTGACCTGTGTGACACCAGCCATGGGATTGTCTCTGTCACATTAAACCATCTTAATGTCTGCCTTATGGTAATGCCACATCAGTCTCTGTAAAAAAGATAAGGACAAAATCCCAGTGAAGTCTCAGATTAAACAAACCTTTCACACAAACAGACCACTGAGCTCACAAGCAAAATGCTGTTGGTGCAAAATGCTGCAGTACATGGAAATAACATCCTTTACTGTAGTGCACACCTGCAGACTTCATGGAACATGAGGTTCTTTTTCTACTCTTATCTTTCTCAGCCCTGTAGAACCAGTCCTGTCTCTCTGTAGCACTTCTCCCTCTTCCCTAAAAGAAACCATGTTCAAAGTATAAAAGATTTAGAAAAAAACTTTTGAATTGGACAGAGCCCTGTCCTCAAGCACCTGGATTCTT
This sequence comes from Camarhynchus parvulus, assembly GCF_901933205.1. Lineage (NCBI taxonomy): Eukaryota > Metazoa > Chordata > Aves > Passeriformes > Thraupidae > Camarhynchus > Camarhynchus parvulus. Next base: position 474,767 of record NC_044589.1, read on the forward strand.
ACAGCCCCCTTCTGCTCAGACTTGGTTTTCCAGGTACCAGCAATGAACTGTCCCTCAAAGGAAGATGAACTCTGGGGAGAGATTTGCACAGAAGAAAAGAATGTCCTCCCTTTTTTCTTTCCTTTTTTGCTTAATGAGATACAGCTGGGGAAAAGGCCAAATCACAATTTCTCCATATGGCACAAAATCCTGCATACTGAATTTTTGGATGCTTTTGACTGCGAGTCAAAAATTGCTCATGCATTGGCATATGGCAACTCTCCTCCCCTCCATAACCAGGCCCTTGTCCTCTGTGGGCTGGGGAGCTCCAGAGGGTGTTTTGCAGAGCTGTCACCAGCACGACTGCTGCCCTCAACAAGGCAGGAGCTCTTGAGGCACAACATCTCCTGGAGATTAGGGAGGCCTGTGAGCTCTCAGCAGGATGAGATTTGCCTGTAGAATTTGGAAATTGTAGGTAGTAAAAAGAGTGTTTTAAATTGTCTAAAATGACCAAGAGAAGCAGAAACAATCAAAGTCAAGCAAAAATTATCAAAGTTGTGTCAGATTCAAGACTGGAGGGTTCTGATAATTCTATATGTAACATCTTAATGGTGTGCCTCTTCCTAATACTTGGAGGCTCCTCACTGTATCCTCAGGCCTTGGGTAAGTATCTCCTCTCGTGAGTGAGCAGTAGGACCTGTAAAACCACTTAACTATAACTGTCCATTTGAACTCTTATCTCTAAAGTGAAGGGGATTTTGGATGTGTTATCTGTTGTCACAATATCATGCCAGGTACCAAACAGGACATGACCAGTGTGGCCAACTTCCATTGTTTGTCCTGGCTTAGCTCCCAGTAACACCTTAAAGCCTAAGCAAGATATTGGCAAGTGAATTGTAAAGTGGCGTAAATTTTGCATGATTCTCCCAGTAAATCATAAGGATCATAAAGCACAATATTCCTGTAATGACTGTGAATGTCTAATGTCACTGTAAATAGCATAATTCAGCTACTGCAGGTTTTTGTTCTTCCCTCTGTCCACCTAATATTTAAAAAATATGTTCTGAAATCTGACTTAAACCTAGGTAGTGAAATGTGACCATTGTGGGAAATAACAAAGAAACTTTGTGGTACTCGGTGAGAGTGTAATAATTGTCTTTAAAATAAAAGTTTGTATTCTGAAAGATTGAGCAACTCTTTCTGGTTGTAAAAACTAGCCATGGCCATTATAGCACTGACCTTTTGGAAACCCCTGTGCTGCCAGAGAACCCACATCCAAGAAGGGGTTTTTGCTATTGGATATGAATGCTTGCAAAGGTCCTAAATGCTTCAGCCATGGCAGGATTTCAGCAGCTCCATGTGATTCTCTATTGGTACATTCAGGATTTGCCCTGCAAATAGTTGAGCAATTTATCACTTTTGTTATGTCGGCATTAAATTTCTCTTTAAAAAATTCATCAGGAGCTGCATCTGGCTCACTGTGCAGGCACGTATTTGACATATGAGCAAGAGATGCCAAATGCTGTTCTGTAAATGGTACAAGCAGTCCATGGCAAACTCCTCCCTCCTCCTACTCCAATCTCCTTTGTGAAAGTCAGTGCCTAGTAATGAGCAGGATCACACTGACTAGTCATCCCATCTTTTCAAATACCTCTCTCTTTTCATTTCAATTTATGGAAAAAGGATGTGTATTTTTTTTTCTGCATTTAGCAGATCTAACAACTGGATAATCTGAGCTGTGCCTGGGCCTCCCTGGAGCTGTCCTGTCTCACTGAGAGCTGCTGTCAGAGGCCATGGAGAGATGCAGCCCCTGCATGGAACAGCCCAGGAGCTCTGCCCCATGGCAGGGAAGCTGCTTCCATCAGCTGCTTGGTCCTGTCTCTTAAAGATGGAACTTCCTCACTAGGATTTGTATGAGGAGTAGAATTTCTTAACATTTTCTGCATATCTTGATTTTGCTTCCTAGTGGGTGTCACCAAACTCTGCATGGAGGGGTTCCCTTACTGCTGGAGGGGGCTGTGCTGCACTGGAGCTATTTCAGATAGTACAGTCTTGTCATGCCACCAACAACTTGTGTTTGGGGAACTCACAGAGTCCTGGCCCATTGTCAGTGGGGGGAACTGAGATTTTCAGACCCCAACTGAAATACCAGTTGTTTTCTATGGTTCTAATTAAGTACAAATAAGAGAAAAATGGAGGGCTTTAAATGAAGTTACTAAATCAGCTGCTCTGTCTACATTGGAAAGAGTTGCTGCTGGTTGTTGAGATTGTTTGTTTTGCAGCATTCCTGCTGCAGGGAATCTGTCCCTTGCAGCAACTGAATGATAATCAAACAAGTTGTCAAAATGTATATTTTTTGTAATTGTTTGTATATTCTCCTCCTACTCTTAATATTTGTTCTTTGCTCTTTCCAGTCAAGATAGCGAGTAAGAAGCATTTTGAAACAGCTCCAAAAGGTGGGATTTTATAAGTCCATTCAGGTAATCCTTTGGTCTTTTCCTCGCCTTCCCTCATTCCCAAAGCAGGGACAGGTGACCTTTATTGCTGGTTGTGTGGATATTTTTTAAACAAGTTTTAGAGCTCTGCTTTGCATAAAAATTGCTTTCAGAGCTGTGATTATTTCTAAGTTCTGCCAAATGCCTGTAAAGGCATCCAGTGGACAGGACATGTCTCAGTCACAATACCAGGCTGTGTAATCACTTCTCCAGAGGGTTCACTTCATTCACTAGTGATGTAGTGTGACATTGCTGTCAGCAGAAATTGAATTGCCAAAGATGTTTAATGTGTTTTTCTCTCCTTTCCACACCGGTAGCCCTGTGCTCTGCCCTGGGAAGGGATTTCACAGCACCTCAGGAACTCCCTGTGCCACAGCTGAAGGTGCAGATGGCAGAGCTTGGCCTCCCAGGCTACAGATTTGGAGATCCTGTCTGGGTTGTTCCTAAGAACATCTTGTGTTTTATTTCTCTTTGCCCTCATTGCTTCTGCAGCTGAAATGTCTTCTGCAAAGTGTTTTGTAGAACAGCTATGAACTTTATAATGCTGCTGATGTAGTCCTGGGTGTCAAAAGTGGGGAAAAAGGTTCAGGGGATGGTTCTGATGGTGCTGAGCCTGGGTCAGCTCTGATTACTCAGAGTTGTACCAGCCCTGATGGCTGATTTTTTACTAACTCATTCCTAATTTCCACTGAAAAATTCAGCACCTGCACAGGTGCCCTGGGTCAGTACTCCAGCAATGAAAATTGGTGTTTCCCCCCATACTCTATTTGAGAATGGATGGCTGAATTCTGTCTTGTTCCTCTCCCCTTGCAGCCCTGCTCTGCCCAGTGACTGGAGCTCTCCTGGTGCCTTTACCAGTAGGTACATGTGTCCTCTTGGCTCAGAAGCTGTAGGATTCCTGCATGGAAAGCAAGCTAAAGGAGAGAGACACTCTCCACCTGAGAACAGCATCATAGGAGTGCAGAAAGGCCCAATTACCCATATTTATGCTGTAGCTGATTTAGTTTTTCTTAGCAGTAGATCCATCACCTCTGCTCTTTCATTCCCTTCCCCACAATACAATGCATGTGCAGTATCTGTTGAAATAAATTCTGAAATAACTTAAGAAAGCTAAAAATCCTCCATTATCCCCAAACTTTCATGGAAAATGTTTTCTTGAGAGATCCTTCTGCTGGTTTGCAAACACTGTTCATTCTTCAGGCCTCCTTTGAACCCTGGGTTCTCCCTTTCTGCCTGTGAGGGTGCCTGGGACAGGGGAGCAGCCACCTCATCCCTTGGAATAGACAAAAACCCATGAAAGAACAGTGTCTGTGGGGCCCTGCCAAGTCAGGCTGGCTGTCAAGTAGCTGGAACTGGCTTTATTCCATTACAAGAAAGCCACTGGATTCATCTCAGTGCTATAATTACCCTCTTTGTAATCCAATAAAGCCTTGGAAAGGTTCTTAGAAAGCTTTTGGCTTACAAGGGAAACAAAGGTTAATATGAGAAGGCTCTTGATCCTGATGCTGTGTAGCTGATCAAAATTGTGTGGGTCACACTTTGTGTAATTTCATGTTTCCTAACAGATTTTTTTATTAATATGTAAATTGCCTACATACCCTGCAAGAGTCAAATGGCTGTAATTGGAGAGATTAATGTACATGCTGTCAAATCCCATGGCAGGGAGGTGCTTTGTAAATGCCCTGTTGGAAGTGCCCAGGTTTGGAATGTGTTTGTATCCCAGCAGGCCTGACCCTGCCCAGGGAGCTGGAGCAGGCTTGGGAAACAAACCCAGTCTCCCTAAAACCAGGAGTCTGTGCAATGATCAAACCCAACCTGCCCAGGACTCAGCTCACACTGAGCTGGCACCAAGGTCTGACTTTATCCGCTCATAAATTCTGCTGAGTCTTTTCCTACAGTTAATATTTTTCTTTATTATTGTGAAAAATTCTTTTAAATGGAATTTAGAGGTAAATTTATGCATTCATGTATGCAGGTATAATTTGCTTTTCAGTATCAAATGTGTTGGGCAGTAGGCTTGAAACTGATGTAAAAGGATGGAGGGAATAATTTTTGAAAGTGCTGATTTTAAGCTACCAGTTTAATTCTACCAGCATGTACCCTAGGAAGGGGCCTGACATTTTTCTTTTTTCATTCCTGTTTTCCCAAGAGCCCTGCATCCCTCAGTTCCTAATGGAGGTGGGTTAAGTCACTATGGGATCAACACTGAAGAAGATCAGGCCATTTGCTTAAAGAATTAATTATTGGTTTAGGAGCCTAATCTTAGTCACATGCATTTGAAATCTTGGTTGCAGGCATTTTCTTTAGGAAAAGAAAGGAAAATACCCTGCTTGTGTTGCAACAGGAAAATATCTGTTGCTTCTTGAGGCAAACCTGCCTTAAACCCAAGCTGAGCTTCCTACTCCTTCCCCCATTTTATTTCCTGATGTGACAAACATCTGCCCTCCAGTGATGCTGAGGAGGTGGAAGAAAAAAGTCCAAATGCATCATCATCATCTTCCTCCTCCTCATCCTCATCCTCCTTATCCTCATCTTCCTCCTCCTCGTCCTCCTCCTCCTCACCTCTGGGCTTTATTTCTAATGGCCCTGGAAAGCCAGTGTTAAACTGCTTGCTCAGAGGGGCTGTGCCAGCTGAGCTGCAGCAATGAGCTGTGCGTGTCACACATGCACATGCTGAAGGCAATGGAGGTGCCAGAGGGACTCAGGACAGTCTGAGCTGTTTTGCTGCCCAGCCAGGCTTTGCTCCACCCTGTTCTCCCCTGAGCCCAGGGGTGAGGAGGGATAATGTTATTCTGTACCTTCAGGCTTCTTTCCAGTGGGAGCTGCCTCACTCCTGTGGTGTCAGCTGGGGACAGGACAGGGTGCTGGGCAGGAGCAGCCAGGGCCATCAGCCTGCTGCAAGGATGGGCTTTGCTGCTGCTCTCCCTTCTCTCTTGGAGCCCTGGCTGTGGGCAGGTGTCACAGCAGGCAGGGAGGGCTGAGAGCCCCGGGGGCAGCAGGCACCTGTCCCTGCAGAGGGGCACCAGGAGCACTCCCAGGGCTGTGAGCCAGGGCAGAGGGGGCTGGCAGGTGTGCCCAGCACAGCCACATGGGAGCAGGGAGCAGCTGGAAGTGCAGGAAGGGGTGAGCAGCAGCAGGAACAAATGGGAGGGATGTCCTTGGTCATGCACTGACATCCAGCATCCAGTTCAGCAACAATCTTATTAGGATTTCAAAGAAATGTCCAAATAAATTTGTTCCTTTAAGGGTTTTGTTTTAATTCTTTATTAAAATAAGAGTTATATGTGCATTTCCCCCTCAGCCCACTGTTTTAATAGGATTACCTTTAGCATCAACCCCATGGACTCTTTAATTTTTCATTCCAGACCTTCTATGTGCAGCTGTCTCAGCAGATCCAATCAGGTGCATTTCATTGCTCAACAGTACAGAGGAAATGAATTTTTCTGGTGAGGGGAAAGCACAGTGAATAGCTGGATTCCCCTCCCCAAATACCATCTGCAATCAGTTTTGTGTTGCAAATGAAGTCAATGTTTTCCTGGGTCAGAGGTGCCTGATTATTCATAGCACTTTCATTTCCAGCAGCAGAGTCACCCCATCCCTGCCAATCATCTTTCTGTTTTGTGTTGGGTTTATTCTACACTGCTCTGGGGTTTGCAAGTCTAGCTGCTCTCCAGACTCCTCCTGTTCTTTGTTGCTTTTCCTGGGCTAGTGCCAGCAGTTCTCAGCTTCTGAAGAGACCAACAGGAGCACTTTGGCACCAGTATTGCAGTTTTCTCCCATCTTTTGAAATTGTGTCTCTTGAAAAAAGAATGAAATGGGAGGGAAGGAAGAGTCTAATAATTCCCCTGTAAGTAACCAGAAAAACCCCAACTGAGCAGTATTTTACTGAGAGGAAACAGTGTCATCTGTAGGGTTGTTTTAATGGTAGTAAAGCCCAGAGAAGTGTCTTGGTCGAGTAGAGCTGGGATTTGAGCCTGGCTGAACTCTCAGGCTGTTTGTTCCCTGCTCAATGCTTCCCTCTGAGCTCACACAGTGGCAGCAGCCCCAGACAGGCTCAGAGTGTCCCTGAGGCTTTTCCCTGGCAGTGGTGCCCTTGGATTTCCAGCACTTTTCCTAACATAAATTAGAGGAGCAATGGAGTTTTAGTGCCAGTCAGGAAACTGCCCCTGCCTGGTAGGAAGGGAACTCATGGAACTGTGATCCTCATGTATTTTTAAGGTGCTCTGCACAGATGTGTTTAGAAAGGTTTTAAGAGGGTTCCAGTGTAGATGCTGATAATTAAAATGCTAATTAAAAACATTCCCAATGGTATTCACTGATGACACTGCCAGAACAGGTGAGATTTCAATTCTCTTGCTGTTCCTGTTAGAACTAGAGGAGTGTCCTGCAACGAGTTAAGTACCTGAGCCATGACTATTTCATGGCATTTAAGTGCTGACTTTTCTCCAGATTTCTTTAGTTTCACTTTTTCATCTTCTCAAGACTGACAGTTCTGAAAGACCTTGAGGAAACAGCCACCAGTGCAAGGATGTGTCAGTGAGGGGCCCCAGACAGTGCCATCTCCAAAGTCAGACCTTCATGGACACCAAAGTAAAGATTTCAAATACTCAATTCTTGCAGCCTAAAGCAGCAGAAAACAGGTGAGTGTTCTCAGGACAGCCCCCTGCTCTGCAACTTTGTTTGGCAGGAATTTAAAATATTTTAAAAATATATAAATTAAACTAAATAATATATAAAACTAATAAATATATAAATAATATTTAAAATTTAAAATGCTTTGAGTGCTATAACCTGAAAGTAGGAAATGGCACAGGAAGTTGGGACTGTAACAAGAAGAAAACTGAAGATGGGAAAATCAAAGGAGTGGAATTTGGATTAGAGGGATCCACAGGCAGAAGAAAGGGAGTTGCCACATGTCTGAGTAAAAGATGTGCTCTAGGGAGGTGGGCAGCTGTTCTGGCTTTCACACAGGGATGCCAGGACAAAGGTTTGATGGGCTCTGTCCTGGGATCTCTGGGACTGCAGGACATGGAGGTTTCACCCATTTTTCTTGACTAGATCGTGTGTCATGAGGGATGTGGACAGCAACTCTCTCCTGAATGCCAAGTAAATGTAAACTTTAGAAAAATCAATTTTCTGTAGCCAAGAGGAATGCTGCTTTCAGCCTTCCCTTGCAAGGCTTTAGTGCCAGCTGAAGCATTTCCAGAATCAGCAGCTTTTACTGGAGCAGAAATGTCCAGAAGTGGTGGAAGCTGCTCAGAACCATCTGACAGAGGAGAAAGGAGTGCAAAAGTGGAAGGAGGTGAACATAGGCTAAACCAGAGTGTCTGAAGCTAATGAGATGTAAAGCAATTCAGGTTAATGAAGCTTTTAATGAAATACATTTATGCTAAACTCTACCTGGAATCCTGCACTGCCTCTTCCTTAGATCAAAGCATTTTGTATTCCTCTGAAGCTTACAGGTGACAATGAGGAATAGAAAAGCTGCCCAAGCACTGCTTTCCTTCACACCTTGTGGTAACCATGGGCTGGGTTTGGTTGTAAAAAGTGATGCCTGTGACACTGCTTTTGAAGTGAGGTAGGAACTTTGGAGACAATTTAGAACTGTTTATAAAATCAGGATGTTGTTCAATGTCTGTTACTGGTTGCATTATAATTTTATGGGTACAGAAAACATTGCAGTCTGATGTTTGACATGTACACACACAAAACAGAGTCCTGGGCAGATACTGGGACTCCAGCTTGACTTGAGCCACTGAACAGCTGTACAATACATCTGTACCTGCTGTACCCACAGGGCACCTTCCTGTGGCCCAGCACTGCTGTGTGCACTGCATGTGAACATTTCCAAAGGTTTTTGGTGGGCAAGGAAAAAAAATCCCTGACATGAATGAAGTTACTTTAAAGCTCCTCAGGGAAGTGTTTTAATCTAAAATTAGGTAGTGGCTTTAAATCCTGTACAGTTTCTTTCATTTTTTCCTGAAGTAACTCCAGCTGGGCCCTGATTGAGGCAAGAGATTACTTCTTCTCTGATCTGATAAAACTACTCCTTCATCTCCCCTGATTGAAGATGCTGCAAAATTTCAATGAAAACAGAATTTTCTGTTAATATCTGCAAAAACTGCTGACACACAGCAATGATGTACAGTTTGAGACTAACTTTGAGTTACATTATCATGGTCTGGTTGAACAAGTTGCAAGATCTCACTTTAAATGACTCTGACACATAAAAGAAGAACATGGATTTAACCACTGGAAAATTCATTGAACAATCCCCAGGAGCTACCTAAAGACATCCTGAGTGTTCCAGAATATTTTGTCACTTCAGAGGAAGGGAAGGCCAGCATTCCTACAGGATGGAGGTACTGTGCAGAGGAGTTTGGGAAATCTGATCCCATTAACTGGGGGGAGGTAGATGGAACTGACTCTTGACTGTTGCTTCCAAACAGTTGGAGCTGGAGCAAAGCAAACTCTTAATTCTTGGTGGTGCTCAGATGGGCCATGTGTCCCTCTGTGACTTCAGCAGGGACACAGGGAGCACAGAGAAGGTTCTATTGGCCCAGCACAGTTCCGGCTCCTAAAAAGTGTCATCTGGTGAAAATCAGATTTAGGAGTATTTTGTAGAGCAGCTTCAGTGGCAACAAGCCCATTTTCTGAATTATAGGATAAAATACACAATAAAGGACACGTGTTGATTAATTTTAGAAATGATCTGAAGGAGAAATGAACTACCTAAGTGGAAATAGGCATGAAGAGCCTTTTGCACAGGTGCTGGAGTGTGTCTGAGTCTGTCAAAAGTAAACAACCCGGGTGTCTGCTGGGAGACTGGTCAAGCCCAGTGCCACTCAGCACCCTGCTTTAAAAATAGAGAGAGTCTTTGTTCTGTGGTGAAAAGGCTTGAAATGGCACAAGGCAAATTTATCCATCTGCTTTTAAAGACACTGACCTGGCTGTAAGGGAGGGAAGGAGCTGCACACTCCCAGCAAGCCAAGGGGAGGGATATTTTCACATCTTTGTGTCAGACTGTCTGGGGCTCTCCAGGGTCAGAATCCTCACCTGGGTGACCAAGGCCTGGTGCAACTCCTGGCTTCCCCTGCTGGGGTGGCAGCTCTGGATTCTCTGTGTCACTGAGAAGTTCCAGCTGAGGGACTCACTGTGTTTATTACAGAGCATTTAGTACAGGGCCTGCTCCTTAAAATGGTTTCTCAGTGCTGCCAGACAGCAAAGCCCTCCCACTGGCACATGTGGAAATTGGAATATGAGTTCCTAAGGGACAGAACTAAATGCTGCCTCTGAGGACACAAGTCTTAATATCCCATGAGAAATGATGTCAGTGCTGAACTAGGAGACCTAAAAATGTAGAACCCAAGCAAGTGTTGGTGTGGCAGAGCAGGATTGTGCGTGTGTATTGGATCTGCGGTTTGCAGTGCATCCTTTGTGAGACTTACTCAAGAAATGTATATTGGACCAATTTATTCTTTGCTGATGTCAGGCTGTTTCCTATAATCTTTTTTCCTTAAATGGCATGTCAGCTTATAGCTTTAAATTGTCTTAGTTAAGTGTATAAGGAGCATTAGTAAACAGCCTTGTGGATTTCCCCCTAAATTTATTCATTGTCTGATACTCATCCCTCCTAATGTTGTCATACAAATCCCACGTGTTAGCCTAAATATTTCCACATATACCTTTCAAGCCCTTCTCCTTCTCCTTCCTAACCAATCCCTCCAGTCCTTTTAATTACATTTACAGTTTGCATATTTAGTTTGTCTCTGCTCTATAGAACTGTTGGAGCATTCAGTGACAATCTTCCTTGGACTGCAGCTATCCTAACAGCCTGCCAGCTTCCCATCTGCTCGGGAACCTTCCTGTCACATGTAAATCACTGTCAATAGACTGGGCTTGGGAATTAAGACATTGCCTGAAATCCCTGTTTGGCTGACAGGCCCATTTTCTGTAACATGTTCAAGTTGTGCTCTAAGTGAGAGCACTGCATGTGCTGCAGCCTTTGTTTAGCTCCATTTTCTCCCCAAACTAGCTGTTGAATAATTTCAGGGCTGGCTGGGGTGCTTTGGGAATCCCTTCTCCTGCATATAATTTTTTTTTATGTGTGGTTTACCACAGACTTGCTCTGAGCATGATTTTCTGTAATGAAGCACACACACATCAAAATGCTTTCGTTTCTGAATGACAGCAAGGTCCTGGAAGTGTGTGCAGGGCATGAACTGGGTAACATAAAAAGAAAATAGGACTTTTTAAGCTCTGTGCACCTGTTCAAGGAGCTGGGATGTGACTTTCCATTGTGGAGCACCATGAAGGGGCTGGTGCATGTGCTGGGCTCTGCTGACTGCCCTGGGAGTCAGCCCTGTCAGTTCTGTTACATCTGACTGTGCAAGTGATCACTGAGAGGCTTTTCTTTCTCTAATAAGGAATAATAACAGATAACTGGAGATTACACAGCATTTTACTTCAGACTGAATGAAACAGCTTTTCCCAATAATTCCCCATGCACTGGCTGATGGAGGCTGCTCTGGGTGTGCTGTTGCTGAACAGCAGGAGGGAAGATGCTGCTGGCTGGGGAAATGGTCCAGAATCCAGCAGTCCTGGATTTTTTCTAAAAAAAGCTGCCAAGTTTATTGTGTTTTTCTTGCTTGGTGGAGACAATGTTCCCTGTTCAAATCACTGCACTTGTGTAGAGTTTGCAAAGAGCTCTGATACTGCTTCGGTAGAAACGGCTTCAGCTGTGGAGTCTCCTATGGTTTGTGTGAGGCAGATCCTCTCCAGACAGAATTACCAGGAATGAGTTTTCAGTTTTGGTTCTGTATGGACAATTTATGTGAACATTCCACCATTGCTCAGGCTATTGAAGGGAAAGATCATTCTGAGTCCAACAGGAGCCCAGAGCACTGTGCGGCTCAGGCTCTGCAGTTTTCATCGGGGGCTGGGTACAACACCCCAAACTTCTCCTAAAATTTATGCCAGGTAATTGCTGAAAAGTGAATTTTAAGGACTGTGTAGATTAGAACAGAAGACTGAAGGCTGCTGCTGCTATCAGGCAGTGGATACAGGCAGCGAGCTGATGTAAAGCTGCCCCAGCAGATTACAGACTGTCACTGCACCCATGCTCACCTCATTTGCGTTCCTGGCAATAATCCCTGCTGTGAATTCCATCAGGGTGAACAGAAAGCTTCCCTCTGGCATTCACGTAGCTTTTGCAACTTCAAAGTCTCGAATGGTGCTGCTGAGGAGGGTCGCTCACGCTGAATCCCGCAGGGAGACGCTGACGTGTTTCTGGCAGATCCAGGTGCCTGAGGCAAAAGCAAATAGGACCATTCCCCAGCCATGTTTTTAATTACTTTGCCCTGGATCCAGCTTAATTTTGAGTCTTATCATAGTGCCCCAAATTAAATGTTGAAGGTTTGACAAGTCCCTGCTGGTCACATTCGCACTGGTTTCAGAAACGGGGCACAGCAGGAGCCGATGGCTCCTGAAATGAGCTGGGTGTCATTCCCCCATGGCAGAGCTGGCACCTCCATCCGGGCCGGGGTGAAGGGCTGGTGCCCACCTGGCTGGGTTCCTGGCACGCCATGGAGCTGCCAGTGCTGCTCCTCAGTGCCCAGCCTGTGCCCTGAGCTCCAGGGAACAGCACCAGCCCCTGCCCGGTGTGCCAGGAGCTGGGGCCAGGACAGTGCCCTGCGGGTGTGGTCTGTGCCCAGCTTTAGGATCTGCTAAAAACTCCCTGCTGACACAAACTGTGCCTGGGGAAGGGAGCTGGAAGGTCCCCGGTGATCCCCAGCACACAGGACGAAACCCATGGCCCTGTGTGGGTGAGGTTCTTGGGCAGCAGAGCAATTGCACCGTCCAGTTTATAGGGGAAGGGAAGGGCATCGACCCAGGCTGGTGCCTCAGGAGACCGCTAGTGAATTACAACCTGAATCACTTTTGCAGGCTTCCCCTAAGGTTAGACCAAAGAGAAAATGAAAATTGAATCTGCATTCCAGACTTTGGTTAAAAAGTAAAGAGACTGTTCCATATCACACACGGGCTTTTGTTGGCAAACAGTGAAATGAGAATTGGATTAATGTCAATTTAATTTTGATGCAGTTGTATAATCTCCCTGAGAGATTGCAGGGCAGTTTTTCTTTAATGGACTCATCCTCTCTGCAGCAGCTTTTCTTCACACAGTGAGTGATGCTGCTACAGGAGTGAGGCAACTGCACTGCTTGGTTAATTAAAGGGTTTGTTCATCATGGGGATGAGATCACAGGAAAGAACTGATTTCTGAGCTCTCATGTAATACCTGTTGCTGCTGACTGCCAAAATCCTGGACTCTGCTGCATGAGGCTGTTTCGGAAGCAATCCAAACAACTCCGGTGTCTGACATCAGCTTGAAGTGTTATTTCCTGGACAACATCTTAATAATGAAAAGAAATTAATTAGATTTCAGGAATCTTCACTGTTATTGAAAAGCTCTGCTTGGGAAGGGAGGGGCTCATTGTTCAGCACATCTCAGCACATTTTTTTTTTTATCTTTGACTTCCAGAGCATTGGGACATCTGGAGAGTCCTGAGCTTTTCTCCCATTGCTGTTACACTTCTGCCTCCCTCAGAGTGTGTGGCTGCGATCCTGGGGGGTTTGTTGAGCTTTGACTGTGATGGTCAGGACAGTTCTGCAGCCCAGCCCCGCTCTGGGTGCCCCTTGCTGGGCTGAGGGACTGGGGCTGTAGCCAGTGCTCCTGCTCATTGCTCCCTCACTTCCCAGGGAACAGGATCAGATACGAATGGAGCAGAGTGCCCAGCAGGAAGCAGGCTGAAAGCTGGAGAGGCACCAGGTGCTCTGGAGAGCTGCTGACTCCCTGAGGAACAGCTGCTCATGGCACAGGAGCAGCCCTGTCCTCCTCCAGAACACCAAGAGTTTATGTCTTCACACACATTTAAAGAACAAAGTTAGGTGGAAATACTCCTGTTTCCTTCTGAAACATGCTTATCTGAGCCTGTCTCTGCTCTCCTCTCTGTGGGAGAGGCTGTGCTCCAGGGCTGCACCACAGTGATGGGAACTCCATTGAATCACGCTGATGTGGTGTGTGCTGGACAACCCTATCACACAGCTGGCTGTGCAAACAGGGGAAAGCTGGGGCCTGGTACAAGTTCAGTGCACCCTCATCTCCCATGTCATACAGTATCTGCCTCAAATGTTTAACTACTGAGAACAAATGGAGTGCTTCATTCATCATGAAGCATGCTGGAGGGGTTAGGGAGTGTTTTGGCAATGGAATGGTTTCCTGTCACATCCAGAATACAGTGCTAGACCCAGCCTGGATTGCTGGGCAAATGCAGTTTGGGAGATAATGCTGCTGTTGTTATGGAAGAGAGAAGCAGCTAACTTGAGAGCAAAAATCCTTCTGGTACCTGGCAGTGCACAACCCTGGCAGTGGCTGGCCTGCTGAGTAGCAGCTGCCATAGAGTCCAGAGGGTGAGAAGGTCATGGAAAATGCAGAGGAGTCATTGTTCCTGGCCAGGCCTGCACCCCACACTGTCCTGCTGCTGCCTGCCCCGCTGCTCAGTGTGGCAACAATCCAGATCAGAGACATCTGATGCCCTTTGCTGGTATCAAATGTACTGGGTCCAATGCCATGCTGAATGTGAGGCTGTTTGCCTCAGCCTTGGCCAGCAGTGGCTCCATCATGGAGCCAGCTGGAGTTGGCTCCCTCAGACACAGCAACTCCCTGGCAGCTTCTCACAGCAGCCATCCTGTACCCCTGCTACCAAAACCTTGCTACACAAACCCAATACGTTAAGTTGGGCAAAAAGAAACTTTTCCCTGTTTCTATAAAGGAAATACATGTTGGTGTTGAATCCTTAATGGTAAGTGGATTGAAAAATATTATTTAAAATTATTTCATTTCACCACTCTTCTGGTGATTTATAATTTTTCAGCCCCAACCATCTGGTGAGGTTCTGCCTTCCCTGTCACAGCAAAGGGTCACAGAAAAAATGTGTCAGACAAGCTTTTCATGCTAATGGCAGCTGTCCTCTCGCTTCCCAGCAAAGTGCTCTCTGTGCAGTTTTAATTTAAATCCATGAAAAGCCTTTCTCTCCTGAGGAATGTCAAAGGCCTCTCTGTCTCTGATTCTGTATCTTTGTCCTCATCCTTGACTCTCTGGTAGCACAGGTGCATCTCTCTCCCTTTTGCTGTAGAGTTTCGATGACTTTGACCTATGAATGACAAGGGTAATGGAAACTTGATCTTCCATTGAAAAACACATCCCATAGCCCATCATTTTTCCACTTCAGACAGTAAAGTGTATTTCCTAAACCTGTGACCTCATCTTCCTGTGTGGTAGAACAGCTTTGTGCTTTATAAGATTTCTTCAGTTTCTATTTTTTCCAATTTCATCATTTAGATTGATTCGTTTGGTTAAGATTTGAAGCCTTGGCAAGTCCTGCTTGAAAAGTAGGTTTTGGTAACAATGGAGAAACAGTTTAGAAGTCTAAGCTCTGGACTCATTTTGACACTGATTTCTCTGAGTGAGTGACAGTGATATTGACTGAATGCCTTTGCTTCCCACAGGCTTCCCAGGTGGGGTCTGGATGGGGGATGCACTGGGAGGCAGATCTGCAGCACTGGGAACAGCATGGAAGCTTGCAAGTGTCTAAGCTGTGGAGGGTGTTCCTTGTTGCCTCTGCCTGTTGCACTGTGTGGTTCCCAAATCTTCTCAGAAGGAGACACACAAGGCTCCTGCTGGCATTCTTCTGAAGGGAAGGATTTTTTTTCCTTTTTCTTCTATCAGCATTTCCAAATGCTTCTTGATAGTCAGAGAGTGAAGGGCAAAGCTGGCATTTCTGAAGGCTGGTGTGATTGTGATGCTGATGAGCTGCTCTTCGGGCACAGGGCTGGCTGCTGGTGGGCAGCAGCAGCAGAGGTGGAGGTGGAGGTGTCCAGCAAGGGCTGCAGTTGCTGACAGCCGTTGCATTCTGTGCATTTCACAGTCTCCCAGTGACTTCTCCCAAGCCTCTCTTCTGCCCTGAAAGGTGCATTTTCCCCTACAGTTTATGGGGAAACTGCTCCTGGAGCAGCTGGAGTGGTGCTGAGGGGAAAGCTGTGGGCTGTGCTCAGCCCTGCACAGAGGAGTGACCACAGAGCTCCGGGAGGAGCAGGGACTCGGTGACCCAGTCCCATCAGCTGGGTCAGGCACAGCAGCACAACAAAGGGATGGCTCTGCTGGCTTGTCACTGTCCATTTCTTGGACAGAAGCACCAAACCCTTGGAGTTTTCTCTCCTTGTGAACAGAAGTTGGGCTCTCCCTCATTACTAAAGTGTTTGCATCAGCACCTGAGGGAAGGAAACCCAGTGGCCTGTGATACAAGAGCTTTAGTTTAATCTCTGCTGCAGTGATCAGACAGAGCTCTTTGGGTTCTTCTTTGCCAGCTCAATTATATCCAGATAAAGACAGTGCTGGGAAGACAGTTGTGGAAAATCCTGGACAGTAAAGGCACAGGGAGCTTTAGCCATTCCTTGTCATTCATCTTAAATTCAGGCTTCTTAGTCCTGTTGTGCTGACAAGAAGTTTTAAAACAGACCACACCAGAAATTTCAAGGGTGTCCTTATATATTGAGTGTTCAAAGTCTTGATAACTTAAAAAATGTTATCAGACACGAATACAAAGGATGTGTCCATGCTGCACTGTGCCTTAATCCCAGAGGACTGGGACTGCAACAAGAAACACCGTGGCTGTGCTCAGCACTCATGCCTGACCAGCTATGCTGGCTTTTAAAGCAGTTTGCAAATAATTTTAACTCAAAAGGATAAAGGACAGCATTTTCAAAATACCAAAGCATTTTGCCCTAAGATTGCCAGTTGAGAAACTGACTTTTACTTAAGAAATATAAAGTTTGAAATGGGGAAAAAAATTTTAAAAGTCTATAAGTCTTGCATAATACAAAGGCAAAGTAAAATACTTCATTTGGGCTGGAAGCTCTTCAGTCAAAAGCTACAGGCTCTTTCTGTGCACCTGAAAAACCTCATTTATCCCCAAGCAAATCTGTCTCTACACCTCCCCACTCAGAGAATTTGTCTCTCCCACCCCCCAGTTTCTCAGATGTATGTGCAATTTCATTATTGGACTAAAAGAGAAATCTTTTATTTGCTCATCTCTGGGTCCATAGAACCTGAAGAAGTTGATCAGTTTTCACATCATGCTGATGGAACTGATCCCATTGCCAGGGCAGTGCTGTGAAAAGTTTTGTGGATGATTTGCAAGTCCCATGTTCATTTTGAGAAGAATTATCAAGTCAGTGATGCTCAAAAACTGTGGCAGCGAAACAGCCCCACTTTGCTCTTGTCCTTTGTTTTTTTCTGGCCCTGTGTAGAGAGGCAGAGCTGGAAGGTTCCCTTTCATTTGCTGTTGCCCAGTGTGAGGATTCTGTCACCCCTCTGAACACTGCTGCCTCATGGAAACTTCAGTGGTGGAATTTCAGAGCTTGTTATTTGCAAAGATCTCAGCAGCTCTGTGTTTTTTCACCTTAAGGTGATTTTATTAATCATCCTCGTCCTGGATTGTTGCCATGGTTTGGGTGGACTTGCTTTTCTCCTGTAATTTCTGCACTTATTTGGAGGAGGAAGTGTTGCCAAAGGAGTCAGGCTAACCCCGATTTGAACCCTGAAACATTTATTTCACAGGTTGCTGTGTTTGGAAAGTGCTGTCGTGCTGAATTACAACAAAGCTATTGCAGTTCAAGGAAATGTAAGCTGAGTGCTCAGCCCAGGTCCCAGAGTCCCTGTGGCCTGGTCTAGACTGGCTGAAGGGACAGTGGCTGTGCTGTGCCACCCAAGTGCAGGAGCAGAGGCAGAGCAGACTTGTCAGAAATGCACTTTCGTTTTCCTGTGCTAACATCAGCTACCCAACATCCCTGTCTAGACAAGGTAATGGCCACAGCTTTGTGTGCCAGAGGCACTGGGGGAACCTGGAAAGGCTGGTGTGTCCAACTGTTCCCTCAGCTCTGAAAGGAGAATTTGAGTGTTCTGAGTGAAGGCAAAAACCCTCGGTAAACGTGACAGAGACCGGGAACCTCCATCAGCGAGAGGAGGAGTGGGGGCTTAGGCTTGGCTTTAACTGATTGCCTCAAGCTCTGATCAGCCTCTGATCTGTCAGAAACACAGAAGATCCCTCCTTGCTCGGAGGACAATGCTAAGGAGTTGTGTAGACTACCCTAAAAGATGTATTCAAAGCCCATTAGCAAAAATGCCTTAATTACCATATTAAAGACGTGAAGCAGGCAGGATGATGTTTCCTGAGACGGCTGCAGTGAGTCCTGGCTCTGGGCAATCTCCAGGCTCTGCTTCTGGGCCTGATGGCAACAGTTCTGTGCTGAGGCTGAAGGAGCCAAGCATCTGGGCTGCACCCAATCCTGGAGAAATCAAATGATACAGGATCAGCTACAGCGTGCAGCTCTCACTTCAGAGCATCAGTTAATAACATAAACAGCTTTTTCACTCTGTACTGTTGCAGGCTGTTAGGTCAACTGGCATTTTATGGCCCCAATGGCTTGTGAGTTTGCTTAATATGTCAGAATTGGTGGAACAGACTGTGTTTAAAATTCAAATAATCCATTTTCCTATGAAATCTGTGTGAGATTTGAGCAGTGGCCAAATTAATGCATGGCACATTTGAATACTGACTAATTAGACTTAACAAATGAGTAAGAATTGAGCACTGGTGAGAACTAAACCTATTAAAGAAACAGAATATCAGTTTATTAAAAAAAAGGAAAAAAAAACAAGAGAAAAAAGCCCTGACACTTGATGTAGTGTTTTCCATTCACAGAGATTTAAAAATGTTGATTAAAACAATGACCTCTGGGATAAACCTTGGCTGTGATATGCAGAACAGCAAGGTAAAGTATGAGTGAGAAAACAACAGGATTCAAGTCTTGACTGATACAGCACAAAGCTCAGGTCCATCATTGCTGAAGGATTTGTTTTCCAGACAGTAGCAAGAGGAATGAAGTAATTGCTTAAAGGACAGAGAGACTGTACTATTGATGTTTTAGAGTGGCCCCATCCATCCTTCTAGGGCATAGTGAATATTGGATTCCAAGCTAGACTAGGCTGTTTTAAACATCTGAAAGATGTGGTCCAAGGAGTTCCTCCTGGGTTTTCGCAGTGATTTCTGCAGTGCTGAACTGGTCATCTGATAGGAAACACCTTGGGATCCAGGATAAAGTCCTACAAGGAGAGACCAGTGGCAAAACACCTCAATAAAGCCTCATTTTGTGTAATTAATAATTTTAGAGCTTCTGTCAGAATATGCCTTATACCTTGGACAGGATGTGTCTGAGGCTGATTCACTCAAGGTTTCTTGGCAGCAGTTCTGTAGGAGGGGTTCCTTCTTTGGAACTGGGCTGCTCCAAACTGTGAACAGGAAATTCTTTATCTAGATATCCTCATTCTGTACCACTGCCCTGACTTGCAAAGCCCACAAGCAGCAAAGTTCTTCCCTTTCAGCTGCTTCTTATCTGCCATATGAGGATACTTGGCCATGATGAGCAATCCCAAGCATTAGAGAATACCTGTGTGGTGTGTGGAGCTACAATCTGAGGTGACATTTTCATGCTGCAGAAATTAATTCCCATTATGCTTATTTTTAAGTTAGTCCTTGCTGTCTCCTAAGAGTTTCAGAGCATTAAGTGTATCATTAACCTGACAGGCTAAATGTTGTGACACAGAAGCAGTTCAGACTTTTACTGACAGCATTACTGTACTGGCAACATGTGAGGAGTTGTCCATCAGAGGCCTTTGTCTTCCTTGTGATGAGGAAATTCTGTCACTTCCAACAAAGCATCAGGATGGGGTGAGAGTAAAACACCTGTGCTGTCATAGGGGCATGTCTTGGAACCAGGATTTCTGCTTTTTTGTCTGCTTACTGTTGCTTTACATTTTGGCACCCTGGAGGATCCAATTGGCAGAGGCAAGGAGACCATTGAGGGGATCACATTTAAAGCAAAACAGTCTCAGTAGAGACACAGGGGACTCCTGCCAGAGGCTCTCTGGGATGTCCCTAGGTGTAAATGTGCAATGTTCATGTTCCTCACTGCTCCTGTGAGGTGCAGCCCTGTCTGTGTAACAGGGTTTGCATCTCCACAGCTTGTTCCAGGCTGGCAGGGAACAGGCTCCACCTGAGTTTTCAGTACTCGTGAACATTCAGCATCACATCCTCATGACACTGCAGGATATGACCCACACATGATACTGCTGTGTGTATTCTAGACTAAGTAGTATTTCACAGTAGCAAAAACTTACAAACAGCTGCACATAAACGTTTTGGTAAAGAATTTTTCACCTAGAAGGTTGCAATTTTCTGTATGTGTACAATATTAGTTGCATTTATATTTCTATCCATGTATATAGTGCGTTAAAGCCTATTTGTTGTACACCCATGGGACTAGGGTAGAAAATTGGATAAAATATACAATTCTTAATATTAGATAGGAAAATGAGTGAAAGACATGCCCACCTTCCAGGACCTATTCCTATTTAGTTTTCACTCTGGTTTTCTTTTCTTTTGCTTCCTGTTACAAGGAACTTACTCAGGCTACACCTGGGACTACTTAATTTCCCACTCTGTTCAGTTGCACTGTAAATCTGAGCTATTTCCTTGGAGTTGTTGTTCCATGGTAATGTACCTCCTGCTGCACAATGGCTAATAGACCCTGGATAAAATCCTCTCAAGGGTTTCAGAAATTAGCCTCAGAGCTCAGAAGAGGACTCAGCTGGGCAGCTGGTGCTGAGCTTGTGTTGAAATCTCCCCTAAAACCCAACTTGAGCCAGTACTGATGAACACGAGGCACCTTTTTCATTCATGCAATGCAGGTTGTGGCTCTGGATTCAGATGTTTAGGGACAAAGGTGCAAAGAAATAAAATACCCTTCCAAGTGGTCTAAATGGGGTGGGAGGGTGTAACAGCTCCAAACACTTGGCATCAGCATCCATGGAAGTCCCAGGTACCATGGATTCCAGTGGTAGCAGGATTTCCTAAGCTGAAGGGAAATTCTTCTGCTCCCCATGCCCAGGTGTTGAATCAGGACAGTTCCCGTGGCAGGGAGAAATGATGAGAAGGACTCCATCTTATCAGAAGGCTGATTAATTACTTTATTATCCTATATTATTCTATACTATATTACACTACATCTAAACTGAATCTGCCAAGCACCCAACTGCACACAACTGCACAGAATCTCATGACTGTCCTGACAGTCCTGACACACACACACACACACCTGGCCCTGACAGGCCAAGGAAACAAAACACCATCACTCTGGGTAAACAATGTCCCCATTGCATTCTGCTTTTGCACAAACACAGGCACTGCAAATAAGATAAGAATTGTCCTTCCCTCCTCTGAGGTTCAGAGAATGCAAATCTCAGAAATGTTCTTGGGAAGAATTGTGCCTTGCTTTTCTCTGTGAGGAGAAATGTGCTGACACCCAGGTGCTGCTCAGCAATGGCCAAGTGACCCCTGCCTGGCCAGTCTGGGGCACAGGGTGCCTTACACCTCCAGTGGGTCCTGCAGGCTGAATGCCCCATTTCTGTCTACTCCAGGCCTAAAGCTGTAGTGGAGGTCAGTAATACTCCTCTGCTGCTAGCACAGGGCTGATTCAGAGCCTGGAAATGCAGGTTTGTACCCTGGGGAACCCTGCAGTGCCTCACACCCCCAGCATCAGGAGTTGGGCTGTGGGGTCAGCACAGTCCTGGAAGCTGAGCCAAGGTGTCAGGCTTGGGGGGGTGCTTCTACCCTAACCTTGATGGAGCCAGAAGCAATAACAGCTGAGAGGAATTGATTTGGAAGTAAAGTCAGCACAGATTCATCTTCATGCTTAAATAAAGCATGGTAACCAATTTGCAGGGCTCTAGAATTTAGTTACAATAACAAGAAGAGTTTAGATCACACCTGCAGAGAAATCAAAGTGAGAGATTCTTCCTTTCTCAATTTATTTAGCAGGAGAGATGAACAAAGGGAGGAGGGATCTCAGTCTAGAAGGAGATATTCAGGTATTGCTGGGGCAGCAAGTGCCAGCTGTGCTGTGAAGGGCAGTGACCTGACTCTTTCTGTGTTCCAGGGACACAAGGTTTGTTGTCAAATTTTGGGCCAGCCCTGGAGGGGTGTGTGATGTGAGCACTGTGCATCCAGCAGGGAATGGATCTGGCAGCTGGGCCAAATGTCAGTGAGTGGCCCTTGGGGTGGTGACATTCCTATCCATCCCTCAACAGACTCAGAGATATCTGAAAAGAAATAAAATAACTGATGTTACCTTTAACCCAAACAAATCATTTTAGTTGCTTCAAAGCAGCATCTTGAGAAAAAAAGTAGCATAAGACTGGACACATGTCAAAATCTCATTTGGTCTTTCCTTTCCAAAATGCACAAATGGCCAAACCAGCCCTGCAACAGCAAATTGGGGCAAGAGAAGTTTTAGGAACAGGCAAGTGAATCTCAGAATTTCTGTATGGATACAGGGCAGTTCTGAGGGGGAATAGGGCCTGATGGGCAGCTGCCAATTTCTGTAGAAGTGAATCCAAGAGCTAGGGAAAGTTCTGGGATGGTCACAGCACAAAGAGATCTGAACCATGGCAGCTGGAAATGCCTCAACAGCTCTGGCTTGGCTTCCACTGAGCAAACCTGGGCTGAGGATCAATTGGTGAGGAAGAAACTTTAGCTCTGGGGAGAATATAGTGGCTCTCAGCCATCTCAGTGGGCTGGGTAGGAGAAAGTTGAAAAGAACAATCTCTTCTAGGAAAGTTCATGGAGGAAGGTAAACCAATAAAATGCATTGCTGTAAAACCAACAGTTTTAACCAGCATTTCTATTTTTGTAATTTCTGTAGGAAAGCTGGGATACTCTGTGCTCCTCCATGCACACTCTGCCCTCACCTTGGATGATTTATTTTTACAGATGTGATGTTCAATAGTACCTGCCAAGTCCTGTGTGACACTGGGTGTTCTGCAGGTGTGTGACTAAGGTGCACTCAAAGCAAACTGGAGGTCTGCTGCATCAGCTTCCACCCATGTATCTTTTATTCTGACACAGAAAATGTATTTTGTAGTGGAAGGTAATTCCTACTTACCTCAAGGAACCCTGTGTGATGCCAGGAACAGGGAGAGTTTGAAAAACTGATTGCAAAGAAATTCAGGGGAAAATTTTTGTTCTTTTTCCGTTCACAAGCGGATCTCAATCCTGCAAATGGTTTTATTCTTAGCATTACTGACAAGCGCATGCAGGGACTCCTGCTGATATCTGAATGTTTTAGACATCACCTGGAATGGCTCTGAAGGTAGTCTGGGATCTGCTTTTTTGGCTGAAATTCCAGACTTGAAGCTGGGAAGGAGAGCAGGTCCTTGGAGTTAAAAATACAGGGAACACCTCCTTTGTCTTTTACTGAGCAATAATAAATCTTTTCTAGATTCCTTTTCCCACTTTTCTCTTGCTATTTACCACATCCTCTGTGCAAGGAGATTATGGGAAATCCATTTCTAAGTCAATAGCAACTTATGAGCCATTGACTACCTGGAATTATTACCTGGTTAGAAAATGCAGAATCAATTTCTTCTCTAATCTTTCCCACACATTGGCATGTCCATATTTGTGCCACAGAGTTTTGATTTCTAAGGCACAATGACCTTGCAGCTGCATTTATAAGCAGTGCACTAATTCAGCAAAGAAACTGGATATTGGGCATGTTCTGGTCTTAGTACTTCATAAAGTATCCAGACTTATAAAGTGCTCTACACACCCCAGCAGAAGCCAACAGGAGTCTGTGTGTCCATGGTACCCTCCACCCAAAGCCCAAAATTAAAACATGCCACGTTTGCACCCATTTACCTGTGCAAGAATATTTCCTAGGCAAACAAACACATGTGGGTTACAGGAACATGAATGTTTTAACTGGCCATTGCTGAGCTGCTGCACGTCTCTGTCCCAGCTTCTCCTGCCCCTGTGTTATCTGGGTTTGTAAGGCACCTTCTCTATTCTTTCTCTCCCATGTTTAGTCTGCAGGAGGAACAGACAAATCCCTTAGAAACCTGCACATGCTTGAGCTTACGAAGGGCTAAGCCAAGGTTAATATTTCCTCTGAAAATTCTCCTTTGCTTCGTGCAGGAACGGGCTTACAAACAGTAAAAACAAACCAGGCTTGTCTAGTTCAAGCTCTGCAAGTTCCAAATGTCATTTGGAGGTGGTTGGGATTCAGTTCCTTTTTATACACTTATTCTCAGTAGAAAAAGACTGCATTTTGCTGGGCCAGAACCAGCAGAGTCACTCGTTACTTCGGCTTAGTAAGGCTCCTCTTTGAACAGAGCCTAAGCCACTAGAGGTCAGGGGAGGGATGGACAGGGAGAGCTTCTGAAAAATGGAGGTAGGGATGGAATTTGCCAGGGAATGTGTTTTCATCCATGCCTGTATCACCTAGGTGAATTTTTATAGCCTTGATTTTTAGATAATCCCCCGAGGAAAACACAGGAGTGACTGGTATTTGACATCTTTAGCCAGTCCTTGGCTGTGCTACAGACTTAGAGTGACACCTTTAGGATGTCAGCTGATTGCTCTGTGTCACAGCCCCCATCTGCCACGGGAGGATTCTACTGCACCTTGTGTTTTCTGAATTCACACAGAGCCACATGTGGCAGGGACAGTTTTTCACTCTGTGTGTTTGTGAAGAATGGGGCCCCCCATCCAGCAGGGCTGACTGGAATGCAGATAACTCAGCACTTCTTTGATCTCCAAGCACTTCCTTCACCTAGAAGGAATATTTGTAAACTAACCTGGCCTGGTTGAACTGCAGGGTCAGTGCTATCTGGTTCTGATTAAAGATCTACTGCATGTTTTCTTCTATTTTTTTTCCCCTATTTTTGCCTTTTGTCTGGAGAATGTTGGTGATGTGCAGAGCAGTCAGTCTGTGCTTGTCAGATGAGCTCGAATGGGATTGGGAAACTCGGTCCTTATGGAATTGTCTCCGTAGGTGAGCTGGAGCTGCAGGTAACCCTTCACCAGGAGAGGGGGCTGCCCGCCCTCTGAAGGAGCAGGGGCGCTGTGGTTGTAGGGGAAGGCAGGACCCGGCTGTGCCCTGTCCCGCCCCTCACGGCTCAGTTTGTCACCTGAGCCTTCAAAGGATGGAAGGAGGCAAAGAGGGAAGGGAAGCAGAGGATATGAACGGCTCTTGCATTGGCCTTTCTCAAGGCCAGATAGGTTGTTTGTTCCCACCATTTTCCTTAGAGACAGTGAGGCTCCAGTGCAAGTGACTGATATTCTCTTGGCCTGCCTGGCTGGGATGGCCACAACAAAATCAGTGGGTGCAGAAAACTGCAGGGTATCAGCTTTGGGAACCCAGTAAGCATGGGAAAGGAATGCCAGCATTCACCAGGAAATGCATTTAAACTGCTGTGACCGAGCTGGTGTAATAGGCTTCACTATACAAATACTTATAAATTTCTTTGTGTATTTTTCCTGTTGTATTTGTTCTGACAGAAGAAATTGGGGCTGATCCAGGAAAACCTTACTTGTGTTCCATGAGGGCAGTGCATGGCTACACCCAGGGGAACATTCCCCATGAAGGTGTGCTCTGCACCTGCTGCTGCCCTCCCAGGCTGAGCACACCATCCTGGACCATACAGGGCATCTGCTCTCAGCCTCCTGGCAGCTGGGAAACAAAAGGTGAGGAAGCATCACAGGGGATGAGAGATTTGGGACTTCTAATGCATCTGCTTACAGTATTCTGCAAAAAACAGAGCATTTCCTTTGCCCTGTGAGGTGGTTACAATACCCAAAGCCTTCCCCCCCTTCTCTTGCTTCATGCTAATAGGGCTGTGACCTGTCCCCTGGGGGTGCAGGAAAATACTTCACATATTTTTCCTCATCGCTGCTCTTGTGTTGTAACACTCAGCCCTGGTCTCTCTGAGCTCGTGGCAGCAAGGAGCCCCTTGCAAGTGGCAGGGAGCACTTGGGAACATTGTTTTCTGGATTGCTGAGCAAGGGCTCTGGCTCTTGTAGTAGTGATGGTAAGCACACTTTTCTGTACTGAGAGTAGTGGTTGCTACTCAGAGGAGTATTAGGCATGTGAGAATGATTGCACCCACAGCTCAGCCTTAGTGCTGCTCATTCTCCATCTGCTCCGTGGAAGATCTAGGAAAGATGCCAGAAAATATAGTGGTAAATAATGTTTCTATTGCACCTGCTATCAGAAACATGCAAAGTGTTTTGTGAGCTATGCCAAAGTCCTGCTGCCACTAGGAAAGAGAAGCAAGTTCTTGTGCTTTCTTGTATTGTGCTTCAGGGGAGGTGTGAGGAGACTTAACCCTGGGCAGCACAGACCTGGTGGAGTCTAGCTCTGTTTCCAGACTTGCAGAGTGAACTCGGTTATGAGAGAAGCATAAAAGATTAGCTGGATGCCTCACGGCAATTTGAAGAATCTGGAAGTGCTACCAGACTGCTCAGTGAGGTAAAAATGCTGCAATGACAGAAATATTTGTGCTCCTGGGCTTGTTCTGCCTCAAACACCCATGGGGCAGGACCTTGCCCCTTCCTCCACATACCAGGATGATGGCACAGCTCCACTGGGACCCTGGAGCAGCTCATGGATCATTTCCTGAGGGGATACTGCTTCATCTAAAACATTGTGTGACTCTTCTGCAATTGCTTTTATGAAGCATTCAAATATTTTAACTAAAACTCCTAACTATGACTATAGTCATAGTCTCCTAACTCCTAACTTTAACTATGACTTCTCTGTATATTTCTTTGCTCCTGCATATAAATCTGTAGCTATAAAATGTTTTGTCCTTGGAAGTAGCTTGCTGTGATTTGTTCCCAGTGTTTTGCCTCCTCCCAGAGCCATTGTAGCTCTATGTGTTTGTTTGAGGCCTGACACTTGATGAGTAGACACACTGCTGCTGCAGAACACCTGACCTGAAGCTCTTTGCCACTCTCAAGGACCAGAAGGACAAGTCAGGTTGCTGGTATGTCCTTTCTGAAGGGATCCCTTCTTTCTGCATCTACAGACCTACATGATGATTCTGTAAGAGGTCATCCTCTAGCCTTGGATTTCCTAGGTAAGGAATTAAAATGCCACTGGGATGTCTCCATGGCCATTACACAGTATTTATGGGAACTCCTTGTTGTATCCTTGTGGCAGGAGCTTTCCTAGCCACCTGCCTTCCAGCTGCTCAGACTCACTGGAGCCCAGCAGGGTCACCCACTGCCTGTCTAGACTCATACTGGGACTGAGAGGATGCTTGAGCACTTCTCCATCACTTTAAAGATGATTACAGACATTGAGTTCCCTTTGCAAATGCTCACAGATAAGCTGGAGATTGTCAGCATGAGAAAGTTGTACAGGAATAATGTATAGATGTTTGTTTGGACCTGTAGATGTCTGACTGGACCTTGAAAGGGACATTACTGATTTATTTTTTTAAGAGCCTGTGAACAAGAGAACCTTCCAGTGGTTTATCTGTGCAAAGCCTTGCACTCATCTGGCCTCTTTTTTTGACTTGTTTCCACCAAAATGGTCAGTCTGATCTCTCTGAGGGCACCTTGGCTGGGTGCCTATTGAATGGAGGAACAAAGGAAGTGAAGCAGCTGGTCCAGGGACAGGAATGGAATCTGTCAGAACTGCATTTATTTATCTGGTGTAATTTTCCCCAGTGCTGTGCCAAAGCCACACCCCTCAGGTGAGCTGGTTGGATGCAGCAGAGCATTCTTACAGCCTGGAGTCAGCAAGGCTTCTGCCTCCTATAAAACTAGTTTTTCTCACCCTCTTGCTGATAGCTGACAAAAGTAAATCAGCTCCTACCTGTGAGACCCAAACAAGCTGTAAATCAGCTCTACCACGTTTGTGTGGCAGGAGGATGGTTCTAAGTGCTTGGGAGGAAAGCTGCAATTTAAGTCAGTTACTTAGCATGTTGTTTTTATGGCACACCTCTCCATGGGCTGGATGCAGAGGGCAGAGCTATTCCTATGTGAGAAAGTTCATTTCATTCCACCACCTATTCCTCAGGGAGTGCAGTCCACCAAAAATCAGGGAAAACCCAAATGCTAAAAATACTTGTATGGAAGAGAAAACCCACAACACATTCATGTGGTATCAAGGGCCAGCTGCTTTGTGGTGATAAAAGTGCCGTGGCTTGTGTATTGTGAAGGACTTCACAGTTCAACAAATTGTGGCTTCTTCAGAGAGAAAGATGTGGCAGCTTTTTCCAACAGTAATATTTCCAAGGGGTTGGTTTTGCTTTTATTAGCAAAAGCTGGAGATTCAGATTCAAGGGTATCGCTAAGACTATTTTTCATAATGGTAAGAATTGTTTTGTGAATGAAGAATAAACTCAGCTTTCCCAGCTATTCCCTTCTGGCTGAGGCAGAGTCTAACACTTGTGCAAACAGAACTAATGGCAGGTGCCCTGTTATTTGTTTGTTGTAACATAAAAGGTTGACTCTGTGGTGAGGTTTCAAACTTCTCAATCTTCCTTGTAACCCAGAGTTTGTCTAAATTACTTCTCTGAAATCCATCTGTATTATCCAGAAAATTCAAAACATGACAAATGGTCCCCTTTCTATCTTTTGCTCAGGACAAGGCAGCTGGTAAAGACCCATGGAGGACTGCATGGATAAAACATTCTGCCTGTTGGTGGTAAAAGGCTCCTCTCTTTTAGCAGAATGATATCTAAGTAAAATCTGTGTAGTGTTATTAAAAAGCCATATATTCCTGGGGACTGTTGCACAAAGACAAAGCTCCCAGATAACAGACTGGAGAGCAAATGCTCATCAATGTGAGGTCAGATATAATATCTAATAGATCTTCCTCATCAAAATATGCCTGAATCAACAAGGGATGATATGACTTCAAATATGATTCTTCCAAGTGTTAATGATATGATAAAGAGGCTGCTGAAAAACATGCTAGCTGGGGTGATCATAGATTGATTCTATTTAAATTAACTGTAAGGATAAACAGAAGTAGGTTTGTGATTCAGATTTTCTTCTTTCAAAGGGAGAACTGATTAGGGAAACCAACATACTTGAATATGGATAAAGGTTTGGAATTTCTTTGTCAGCTGTTGTACAATTATTACCAGGATCTTACCCAAGTATAGGGCTTTTCACTCCTGCATTCTGAAAGAACTGGAATATAGCAGCACAAAGGGTTTGAACAGACCTGTCCTCTGAGAATAGAACCATAAAGGTGGAGGAGGCAAACCAGGCTGCATGGAAATGAGATGAGGGTAGAGAGTAATGATGTTCCTAACAATACATGTGATATTATTTAATATTTGCATTGGTTTACATTCATGGAGGATTTTAAAATGTAATGGAATTGAAATGGATACAATTCAGCAACACAAAACATGTGATTATGAGTTCACAGATCAAGAGAGATTTCTGCTGTACATGGCAGGTAAGTGTAATCAGATGGGGGAGAAGGAAGGGAGGGCAGTCAAAGTCTGGATCCGACCTGCCAGGTGGGAAAAATGCAATTGCAGTCCTGGTAATCAGTGAAGGATGAGGGGTTATTGATGCATTGTACAAAGCAGGAATGAAAATTTAACTAGCTTTGCAGGTACTTAGCTCTGAAACAAGTGCAGAAAAAGGTTATTAATTTCCCAGTAACCCTGGAAACCCCCTGGATGAGAGAAGAAAAGAGTCTACCATCTATAAATACACTGCAGGAATGAACAACAGGAAGAGAAACATTTTTAAATCAAAGGATAGCACTAGTCAAAGAGCAAAAGGGTATGACTGGGCCAGGCATAAACTTGGTTTTGAAACAATATAAATACCTATAACCCTCTGAACAGGGAGATTTTCAAAGAGTCTCCAAACTGATGCTGTGGAGAGAATAAAGTTATTCCAGAAAATGGAGGTCTGGAAGGCCTTTCAAGCCCCAGGATTTATGGAAATGATAATGCAGATACAGCTGAACAAGGTGGCATTAAAAGCACCAGATGCCATCAGGAGATAATAATTTTGTTCTAGGTGGCAGGAAACTGAACTATTTTTTTAGAAGTGACATTCAGGTAGAGTCTGGTTATCTCCACCAGTGTTTGCCAAAGGCCATTCACCTCTGGGTTTTGGGACAACAGGGCAAGTTTCAGGCCAATAGACATTTTGCCACAATGCTTTCAGACCTGCCTGGGAACCAGTGTTGAACATATGCATTTTTAAAGAACATGTGCCTACATCCTCATGCCCTTGGAGTAGAGAATATATTTCCTGATTTCACAACCTGGCTCCAATTCAATTAAAGGAACTGCTGATGGCACTTTGTGCAGTTTATGAATGGTAGGAAAACGTGAGCTACAGTTGCATTGAACCAGATCTTCCATTGCAAGACATGGAAGACATTTTATTTTTAATGTTCTTTACAACTATACTGATGAATGTGTGGAATTTGTAAAATAAGCCATAGGATACATCTGTGTGAATATTGCTGCTTGAGTCATTTTAGGAAATGATGCAGGTTGGAAACTTTACAATATTCTTCCTGCCAAAGTAGGTATTTCCCAGCACACAGCCCAGCCCTCTTTACAGTGAAGCTGTCAGTCAGTCAATGCCCAGTAGTAAACTGCAACGTGGCAAGAACTGATCTGTCAGAGGCCACATTACCTCAACTGTGTTTGGGATGTGGTGCTTCGAAGGGAAGGAGGGTTCTTGCAGGTGTTCAGGCAGGTGTCCCTGAACAGCAGGAGAGTGACATTTCCAGTGCTACACGTGCAGATAAAGTTTACCTTGTTCCTTTTACCTGGCTGGCAGGGTTGTGTGACTGGTCTTGCTGCAGGTTACATTCCAGGATGAGGTTTGAGCTGCTCCAGCAGCTCAAATGAGCAGTAGCTAGACTGATACACATCTTAGAAGAATTAGCTGCTAAAAAGAGCTAGTTGGAAACAGCAATCCTGAGAGGTTTGTTCTATTCTTGAGAATTAAGCACTTAAGCAATGCCCTCTAGCTTTGTTCTGACTTTGTAATTCTCTGTAATTTAGCAAAGCTTACAAACCTTGCCCTCTTGCCACATATCAATTGTGGTTCATTAGGTTTTGCAGCAATGAGCATAGAAATAGACAAGTGATAAGAAGAGTTGGCATTTATGCTCTTCAGTAGCACCACTTGCCACTGCAGTTAAAGCCATTTTTTCTATCTTTGCACTTGCTCAGAAAGAAAAAAGCATTTGAACAGACAGAAACACTTGCCCTAAGATTCTTATTTAATATGTATATATGTGTGTGTATGTACAAATACATATATACATATGTGTATATATATTTGAATTTGACTCTATTTAAAAACAGATTGTCAGAGCAGATGAGACCATTTCTGCCTATTTAATCTCTAGAAATAGATAACCTCTACGTTTTAGCTGTAGACTTCTGTAAATTTTGTTCCTGTTTGACCTACACAGGTTTTCAGAAAGAGATCTAATTTTGAGTTGAATATTTTTTAGTAAAGTAGAATTGCTACAATTGCTGGTGAATTGCTCCAGCTAATTATCCTCATTACTAATAAACATGTGCCTTGTTTGCTGTTTGTATCCAGCTGGTGAGGGCTTTTTTACAGTTTTGTCACACAGACAACTGTAACAATTGAATTGGTCTTTCTACGTACATGAACACAACCCTGTGCAAATCAGCCGTTGGCCTAAAAATCCAAACCCATGTGTGCTTCTTGAATCTGTTGTTATCAAACATCATTCCCAGCCCCTTCATCTTTCTTGCAGCTGTTTCCTGAGTGCTCTTCTGTTTATCAACAGCCTTCCTGAGTGGCAGTCAACAAAGCTGCACTTGCTGTGTCTGGGGCAGATGTGACTCTGCAATGAGCAGTGACAGCACTCGCTGCCTGTCCCCGTGCTGAGAGCCCATTTCCCTACAGCTCTGTGCTGGCAGCTCCTGAAGTTTGGGCTTCTTGCTGTCAGCCTAACCACCCTTCCAAAGGGACTGCCTTCCAAAGCAGGATCCTTTGGCTGTAAAACTCAGATCTATGTTCTTAGACACTCAAACATTCCAACTTGCCAAGCAAGCCGCATCATTCCAGCAGGGAGCTCTGCTCTCCTCATTTACTAAAAGCCATAGCTTTAGGATGGGGTTGTTGATTGTGTCCTCCCTTGTTGCTAACAGTTTATTAAAGAAAACAGATCTGAAACTCCTGAGGAACTCCTTCAGAATCACACTTAGTAAAACATCCCCACTTCTGTCGTATGACTTGTTGTAGAGCCAGGTTTAATTCATTTATGTGTCATGGTAAATCTCAGCTGCCATAGTTCCCTGATCAGCATGTCACATAATAGCAGTGAAGTGTGCAAGAGATCAGTCCAGTGCCACTGATACCTTTCAACAGGTTAGGAAACTTTTAATCCATTTAAAATAAAAATCAGGTTCATTTAGCAAGTTCTACCTTCTGATAAACACTTGTTTGTTGGTACTAATTATATGACCCCCCCTGTTTTTCTATTAATCAAGTCAGCCCTTGCACTATTTTACTCAGGACTGATGTCTGGCTGGCAGGCCAGCATTTCTGTTTAAAATATTGGCACAACATGAGCATCCTTCCAGGCTCCTAGAAGTTCTCTCTGTGAACAGTTATCAGCAAGTCCTGTGTCAGCAGATCAGAGCACCCTCATCCAGCTTTTTTTACAGCCTGCAAAGTTCTGTCTAGGCCTCCTTAGCTTCAGCCTGCAGCCTGGCCTACTGCTGACAGCTCTATCCCATGAGCTAATGGGGAGGTAGTATGCTGTCAGCACTGCTCTTATGTTAAAACTGGATGGAAAACAAAAATATTGCTTACAGAATATTCGGAATCCTTTGTTTTGTTATCAACTTGTTTTATTTTTATATTCCAAGTTATCAAAATTTGTCCCTTCTATGGTAATTAGTATGTTTTTGTAGCCTCTTTCTCAGTAGGTGGCTTTTTATTCTGTTACTGTTCTCTAACCCTTCTCTAGACCAGTTGGACTCATGAAACAATCCCTGTTAAAACACCAAGCACTCTTTGGCTATATTCTGTTTGCATACAAGAAAGATGGCCCAAGTAAAAGCACACCTACACAAATCACAACCAACATTTGGTTCTGTGGTCAGTTCTCTCTGGTGTCAAAAATGAAGCCTAATTTAAAGCTTCTCTCACTAGGATACAGGATTATTTGCACTAAGAAATAGAAACTGCTAATAATATCCAGAGTTGCAGGTAACTTTGTAACTGGCAGCACACATCCTTCTACTTAGTATCTAATTTCTTTTCTTTCCCTTATCTCTCTATTCTATAAGAGGTAAGTTCAAGTGTACTTACCCCTTACCACATGTTACTTTACCTAGGCAGTGCACTGAGAACCTCATTCTTTCTCTTTCCTTTTAAGACATGAATGATCTGAGAATAATTTGGATGTTCTTTCTCAAATTGCTCTTAAATTCCTTGATCCTGGCTACATTCAAACTGTGATCCCTTCAAAGCAGCTCACTAGTACCTGCAACCACTGCTACCTTGGGTAGAAACCTAGCTCAGCTTTCTAAATTTGGAGTAGCACTTTGGCTTTGAAGAACAACTGCCTTTCATTTTCTTTCTTTTTTTATTTTTAATTTTAATGCTCATGGCATAGAATTTGCTGTGATACACAAAGAGCTCTTTGCAGATGTTCTTATCTCTTTACAAGCTGGGCAGGGCAACACACCAGTGAAGAAACCCCTGCATGTTCTGTTCTGTTTGATCAAGTGAATCAGTCTCCAGTGTGGACTGCAGAGTTTGAAACTGCTGAAGTAAGTGTAGAACCACTAGGAACAGCTGCTGGTTCCTTCCATCCTGTCTACCTGGTTGTCAAATCCTGTCCCACAGAATTGCAGGCAGCCATTCAGTCCCAGGATGTAACTGCTGCTAGTCTAGAAGGCTGCATTCCCAATACCCTATTGTAAACCAAATGGCTTCACTGTAAATGCTGAAAAAGCATGAAAATGACTAAGTGTGAAATAAAATAATCCCCTCTTCAGAAAGTCCAGATTGACTCTTTGGGTGATGAGGTTATAGATGTATTTTGTTTAACTGAAAATGCTCAGTCTGCTTAGAGCCCTATAAATTCAAGTGACCCTGATGATGTACTAACATAAAGCACATGATGTTTTGGGACTGGGCTTGCAATTTTCATGACAATATCTGGGGCAATGGATGCTCAGTCCTAATTAGAGCTGCTAGTATTAATCCAGAATTTTCCAAGTTGCTTGAGAAAATTTGGCCTTGAAATGAGTTAAGTCAACTTGATTGAATAAACCACACAGTTTGAACTGTACAGTTCCAGCCTGTTCCATGCTGTGTGACTGCATCTTTTACCTGTCCTCACGTGGGCAAAGCAAAGAATGGAATCATTTCTGTTAATGTTTTTGCATCCCCTTCTCATGGCTTGAACCCTTTTGTTCAAGATGCCAGGAAGCTGTTTATGAATTGGTAACTGCTGGGTCTGTCCTTATTGTTTCAGGATTCCTCTGCTCCCACATGGATCTGGCAGTCTCTTCCTAAAATGCTGGGGTAGTGCAAGAATGCTATTTCTGTAGTTATCCATTCCACACTGGGTTCTTAAATACCAGTTAATCAGACCTCAAGTATTTGGCAGTTCTGAGAAGTGAGGCTAAAGGCAAAGATGCATCTTCTCATCTGCAGAATCTGACTACTCCAGTGGGCAGAGGCAGAAGTTCAGAGTCTACATCCTTCATTCAAACGGAACAAAACTTGCCAAAAATGTGGCACACTAGTAATTGTAGTCCCTGCTGGGACTTGAGGTGACACCACAAACTCCATTTATTTGGAGCATTAGGATTCCTCTGAGTATAATGAAGGCAAGGACTTCTAGAAATGGATCATGGCACTCAACAAATCTGAACATCAAAGGCCATTTGCTAGGACATCACAAAGGGCAGTGGCAGTGTTTGCCTTCTGTACCAACTGCCTCTGGGAGTGGAGAGAACAGGGTTGTTTGGAGTGCTTGGGGTTTTTTTGTGTGGGACTTTTTTGGTTTTTTTCCCTTTAATTTGGTTTTGGTTGGCATGAGCTATTCTATGCAAGGCAGCCTGGAATGTTATACAAATGTTGTAACTGAAAAAGTCACAAACAAATATTCCAGCATTTATGTAGGATTGTAGTGGAGGGTGAGAGCAGCTGCTTGTATTGTTTCAAAAGCTAAATGTTTTCATGGAAATACAGCTTCTTTTGCATCCAATTTATCTTTTCAGGCACAACAGTGTGAGGATCAGAAAAGAATTGGACCTGGGGATGCCAGCTTCTGTTCATGGATTTTTCTTTCGATTCACTGCCTTTGCCTCCATCATATTTCTGTTGAATCCAAGGAATTAAAACACTGCTACACTTTCAATACTAAGTCTAATTTGGCTTCTGAGAGATTTTAAAATTTCTATGCATCTTGGAGCACTGTTTGTATCTTCTTTTCTTAATGAAATTGTTCTGGAGGTGCCATGGTCAGTGTCCAGAGCTCTCCTCAGTGAGATGTGTGATATATGGATGTGGAGGGAAATGGATGATGACCAGAAGGTTTTTCACATGAATGAGCATTGAATGCATTAAATAAGATCCAGAGGATGGTCTCCAGAGATAGTTTAGAGTACATAGCCTGTCTGAGAGAGTGATTGCTGGAAAACATGGAGATATGTGCTAATGTATATCCCCCTTGACTGCCTTGGGACAGCTGTTTGATCCTTGTCATGTCTCCCTGGTACAGCATCTCACAAGAAACCTCTGGGCTGGATGAGCTTGTAAATGCTGCTGTGTAATATCAAGTGTCAGTAACACAGGTTAATTCAGCTGAGAAATTTGCCATGGTATAACCATAGGCATAATGGGAATGCAGGTGTGCAATTGCAGGGTTGTGGTTCTTGTTCTGCAGAGCTGCAATCTGTTTGAAGACCAAGAATGCACAGTGCTAGAAACAGTTGTGTCATTGTCCTGTTTTGCCCTCACAGCCTCAATGATCACCTGATGATATGACTTTTCATGGAATTTCATCAGTTTGAGGCTCATATCTGGATAACCCAAAATCTGGGGTTTGTGATCCTGTAGTGTGGTACTCTGTGTAGCTCTGTTTTTCTTAAGTGAGAAGCTGTGTGTCTCTGTGTGTCTGTATTTGAGTGCTGATTTTGAATCAGATAAAGCAAAACAGGAAAAGGACAATAATAGCATTGAGTCATAATTATTTACAGTTGAACATGTTAGACTGTTGTATGCAGTTACTGCTCCTGATAATGGTAGGGGCTACACTGGTGTATATTTTGGCAAAGCATTACTTCAGGGAGACTCCAGCCATTTGACAGTTCTGGTTTAGAGATTGTTGTGACATTATGAAGACAAAAAAGTGGGGTTTTTTACCTAAGATTTTTACTAACCAAAGAAGAAAACTGGATTTGAAACAAACTAGGCTAATTTCCATTATTTCCAAAAGGCCAATGTGATGCTCTCATGATGGTCCAGTTCGTCAGCCTCCAGTAACTGCTTAAACTAGGTAAGGTCCAGCCTGGTTATCAATCATCTGGGGTTTTCCTTCCACAGGTGGTCCAGCTCTCCATCCTTCTCTGCAAATAGCCATGTTCCCTTGGGAGAGAAGGTGGGAGTCTGCTCATAACCTTCTGGCAGGCCAGGAACAGCCCCTGGGTCAGCTGCTGGACTATGTCACTGAAGTTAATACTGATGCACTGGCAAATGTGGGTTTGTTTCCTCAAAGATAAGTTCTGTTGTCAAACAGAAGCACTTCTGCTCATACTGACCCTCTCTAGAACTCTGGAGATGAGGAAAAATCAATAAGTGCAGACTAGGATAAACTAAGATAAACATTTTCAAGCTTTTACGATACTAACAAAATACTGAAAGGAAGAAAATAATCCCTGAAGGGATATACTCTGTTGACTGCCCTGGGAGAGAGCAGGGCTACTGACAAGTGAGTCTGTTCTTTCCTCACTGAATATGCAGCCTGCAAGTTCCCTGAGCACAGGACTAGTGCCTGGTTTGCTTTGGTCTCACCCAGACATTTTGTCTGTGGCCACTGGCACCAGACAGGGATGGGGTACGGGCTGAGGGGCTCTCAGAGAGCAGGAAGGCTGCTAATTCTATCAGTCCTACTAATGTTCACTTGATTCTGCAGGAACTGGTCAGGGCTCATTCTGGAGCAGGGATGACATGCCTAATGTGGAAGAAGCTGGATGATGAGCTAGCTGAGCTCAGACTTGCTTCTCAATGTATCCACAAACCTCTTGGTATGAGGATCCCAGTATGAGGAGACTCCTAGCTTTTAAACAAAACAAAGTATCCCCAGTACCAGGAGGATGCTGTCCATCTTTGTCACCTGGGCTATGTGGACACTCCTGTTGTGCAGTCACCATTTCAACACTGGGTTGTTGTCAATGTGCTTTCCTAGGGCTGTGCTCAGATCAATCTAATGACTGAGGTAGGTGCAGAAAATGCGTGCTTGGTAAGCAGAGTAAGAACTGGTATCTTCAGGGCTAGGACTTCAACCCACCTAGCCTGAGCACCTGTATCATCAAATTACAGCCCATTCTCTCTGCAGGGAGTGCAAGAGCTCATCTTGAATTCAATAATGCATTTTCTAGAAAGGCAATCAAACCTGGATCAGAGGACAGAAAGGGATAGATAATACACTCCTTTAGTATTTTGTTCCAGAGGATAATCACTCTGTAACAAATATGAACTAGATGATTCATTAGAATTTTTCTAACTCCAGCTCTCAGCATTGTTCTGGTTCTTGCTATGCTTTTCCCCCCTTGATTAGAGCTCTTAAAACTGGCATTTTTCTCCCCATGTTAGAACTTGCACAGTGTAATCAACCTGCCTCTCAATATCCTGTAACTGCCAATCCCAGCAATGTCTCTGAGCTAGAATCTATGCTGTTCCTCTTAAAAGCAGTTCAGTTATATGATTCATCCTGCCAGTAAAGACCATTCTATTACACTTTTTCCAGTTCCCTCTGCTTTCTCTTTACACAAATCTCGTGACATGGATGCATTGGCATCGTCCATGTTTGTCTGTGAGTTTTCCATGAACAGTGGAAGATGTTAGGGTTGGCTGCAAGACCCTGTGTGTCCACATAACTCACCGCCCAACCAATGTCTTTGTGCTGTATCTGTGGCTGACTCTGAGCTGAAACTTCTCCCTACATCAGGAATAACAGGATGCTCTTGCATGCTCCTTCAGCTTGGTCCTGCATTGCTCCATGTTCAATGGCCAGCAGAAGTCTGCGTGATACGTTGACCTTTAATAGTAAGTTGGTGTTTGGGATGATTTTTTCTTTTCTTGGGGATTTGCTGGATTGAGGAGATTTGGAGAAGTCACTCCCTAGTCTTTTTAGGCAGTTATTCTAATGTGCATCAATCCACCATTGCTCTAGTGTTAGCTGTGTTTATGTGCTTGATACTGGTTAAATGAAAAGAAAAAATGAAATTAAACACCTGTTCCTTAAGAGAACTGTGCTTTCTTAGCTGCTTTCAGGAGAACCATCTGACTCAAGAGACTAAGGTCTTTAATTGTACCCTACCTTTTAATCTCATTGACATTTTCTGAACATT
This sequence comes from Camarhynchus parvulus, assembly GCF_901933205.1. Lineage (NCBI taxonomy): Eukaryota > Metazoa > Chordata > Aves > Passeriformes > Thraupidae > Camarhynchus > Camarhynchus parvulus. The sequence goes on from NC_044589.1 coordinate 512,834, forward strand.
GTTTTCTGTGTGCAGAACCTGGGGTAGACCAAACAGTGAGAAAATAGACTGTGAGAGTCTAATAGCAGAGAGTAGAATAGACTGTGGAGCAGACTGTTTGTATCTGAGGGCTCCTGGACACTTTGGCTGCTCTCTGTGGGACTCCTTGAAGTGGCACTTCAGCTGTATTTAGTGCCTGATAAGTTTTGCTTCCACTGCTGAGCAAGCCAAGTGGTCCTTGTGAAGCCATTTCATTTCTTTTTTCCTTTTTCTTATATTCTTCCTTTTCCTTTTTTTCTTTCTTTTTTTTTCTTTTCAGTTCTACCATTTTCTGTTGGTTTTGGTTGGTTTGGTGTTTGTTTGTTTGTTTGGTTTGTGTTTCCTTTTGGGCTATATAAGATGTGAGCACTGTGACTTAACCAAATTAGGTACACCACTAGAATTCTGAAATTAGTGGGGGCATGAATAAGCACTTTTGTCAATATAACTGTTCCCATATACATCTGAACTGCAGATGCTGCTATGGAGCAAAAAACAATCCCCTAGACTTCAATAAGTCAACCTGAACATTTCCATTAAACCAGATATGTTGTTTCTGTTACTGAAATAAACTCTGGAACATCTGTGCAGACCCATTCTTAATGGTCTGCATTGTCACTTCTCACAGTTTGGGAGTGTCACCTATCACCGGAAATGGTGTTTGCTCCTTTCCTCAGCAGTGTTGCACAAACAGCCCTGAATTGCAGGTGACTCACCAAAAAGTGCCCTTTTCTCTGGTAGCATCCTGAGGGTTACGTTGGTGGTATCTCCCCAGATTTCTGGCATAGTCTGAATCTGGTGTCATTGGTGGGCAGGGTGTGACACAGACGGGTATGCTGAGCGCACACACACGGGCTGTGCTGCAAGCTCTGTGTTCCTCAGAGAGTGGCAGGGGGGATTTGTTTAAATACCTGAGAGACAAAGGCTTTAATCGCAACACATTTTCTTAGGTAATGTCAACAAACTGAGAGAAATCTGAAATTGTAACATGCTGGTTTTGGACATGTGTTGGTTCTCCAGCAGCCTTTTTATTTCTCTGGTTTTAGTTACCTTTTGTAGTTTTATGACAGGTATGACAGGCTGGAGCCACTCTGCTTGTGAACACTTTTATCTCTTTGAAGATTCTCCTTTTGAAATGAAATGTTTCTTGGCCGTTCTTAGCTCAAAGGTGGAACTTTATAGGGAGCGGGATGGAACTGTTTGCAGTGGGGGGAACTCCAGAGCAATTTTACTTCCTTTGAAGATGTGTGTTGTTCCTGAAGCTACTTTTGTGCAGTAGGAAAATCATCTGGGGCCAAGCAGGAAGTTGTGAGGTCTGTGGCACAACCCAGCAAGCCCTTGCCCTGTATTGCACTGTCCCTTCCCTGCCCAGGAGACAGCTCTGGGCACTCAGGAGAAGCAAGGAGAACTTTTGGACAGATTTATTTTTAAAATCCACATCTGAGGGTGGGCCTGCACAAGCCACATGGAGTTCATTGTTAGGTACAAGCCGGTAGTGCTGGAGCCATTGGTTTCGTTTGGTGGGTTCGTTTTTCTTCCTGCTACCTCCACACTTCCACCCACCCGTGTGTTTGAAGCTCGTTGTGCAGTGCTGAAGAATAACAAAGGTAGATAAAGGAAATTCATTACATGACCCACTGTTGTGGTGAGGCTGGGTAGGTAAGATCCAGCCTCTCCCGGGCTGAGGGGCTCAGGGAGAATCCCCTCACAGCCGGGCTGAGGGATCACCTGAGGGGGACAGAGGGAAAACCTCCTCATGTCCGAGCTGGGCTGGGCTGGGCTGGGCTGGGCTGAGGGGGGATCCCCTCAAAGCCGGGCTTAGGGATCACCTGAGGGGGACAGAGGGAAAACCTCCTCATACCCGAGCTGGGCTGGGCTGAGGGGGGATCCCCTCAAAGCCGGGCTTAGGGATCACCTGAGGGGGACAGAGGGAAAACCTCCTCATGCCCGAGGTGGGCTGGGCTGGGCTGGATTGGGCTGGGCTGAGGGGGGATCCCCTCACAGCCGGGCTGAGGGATCACCTGAGGGGGACAAGAGGGAAAACCTCCTCATGCCCGAGCTGGGCTGGGCTGGGCTGGGCTGAGGGGGGATCCCCTCAGGGCCGAGCTGAGCTTTCTGAGGAACCGCCTGGTCTGAGGGACGACCCGCTCCTGGCTGGGCTGAGGGATTCCCTCAGGGCACCTGGGGGTTGCTAGAGGAACACCCTCAGTGCCACACTGAAAACAGAGGAGGTGCCGACCTAAAGCGGCTGACAGACCCTTCGGGGCCGGTCTGAGGAGGGATGAGGAGGCGCCCCGAGGCGGGCTGAGGGGACACCCCTACGAGCTGGTCCCTGGACGGCTGAAGAGCCGGTGCAGAGCACGGCTGACGGGGCACCTGCTAGGGCCGGTTCAAGGGCTGCTTAGGCACCGCCCTGCTGCGCCGCCCCGGGCCGGCCGCACGGACCCCTCGGGGCCGCTGGGGCGGCGCGCGCACAGCCACCGAGCCGGGGCGGGGCGCGGGACAGGGGCGGAGCCTCCAAGCCCCCGCCCCGCCCCGCCGGCCCCGCCCGGGCTGTCAGAGCCGGCCTGTCCCGGGCAGGCTCGGGGCGACCGCGGGATGCGGCGCTGAGCGCGCTCCGCTGGCTCTCTCCGTCCGTCTGTCCGTCCGTCCATCGGTCTCCCCGCCCGGGCTCCCGCACGCCGAGATTCCCTCCCGCAGCCCATGATGTGCCTGGAAAGCGACGGCTCCTCCGGCAGCAGCCCGGTCTGCGGCGGGCGGCTCCGAGCTGGCGACGAGGAGGAGGAGGAGGACGGCGAGCGGGGCTGCTGCGGCCGGGGTGCCGAGGGCGAGGTGCAGACCCTGTCGGGCAGGATGAACCCCCCGGCGGCCGGCAAGCACCCCGACCGCCCCGCCGCCCTCCGCAAGGCGCCGACCCTCGGCCGGGCCCGGGTAGCGGCCGCCGGCATCCTCAGTGTGGGCAACGTGCTCAACTACCTGGACCGGTACACCGTGGCAGGTGAGCGCACCCCGCGGCTGTGAGGGCATCCCCCGCTGCCCGGGGACAGCCCTTCCCGGGCACGGTGCAGCCGCCGCCGTCCCCAGGGTTGTCGCGGGCTCGGGTCAGCGGGGCTCGCCCGCCGTGCCGGGGCTGGAGAGGAGGGATGGCGTGAGGGATGCGGCGCGGCCGGTGCCCATTGTGCGGCCCCTCTGGTATTGTTCTCTAGTTTGTGTGAATTTTATCGAAAATGAGAGGAGCGTCCTTTGTTTGTCTGGGCTCGATGAAATGGAATCGGTGCTCGCTGGGATTCGGGAGGGACCGGCGTCCGCAGCGCGGTGCGAGCGGAGGGCGCTCGGCGAGGCTCGGGGTGATGGCAGACGCGTTATCGATCCCGGCGCTGGGCGAACGCTGCGGGCGACAGGTGCAGCTGCGGCCGGAGAGACACACACAGCCTGCTGCCACACGGGGGGAGACGTGCGAGCGGGGTGTCCTTGGGTGAAAATCGCAGCGAAGCAAATCCCCTTTGCTTTGTCTCTGCGGAGTGCGTCCAGCCTGGAGCAGCCGGCTGCCCTTCAGCCCTGTGCCAAGGAGGGTCCCTTCCCTGCAGAACTCCCGGGCGGGTGACAGCAGAGCTGGCAGGAGGAGCGGCTAGGCAGCTGCAATGCACTTTGCAAAGCTCAGCTTTCTTAAGGTAAACACTTAAAATCATGCGCTGGTGGATGTGTGACCAGCCGTAGTGTGTGAGCCACTGTGCTCCTCAGTACTTACTACTACGGTGAAGCTCAGCTCCAAAGCAAATGCCTGTTTGGATGTTTACTGTGCCATCCCTAGAGAGGACTCCTTGTTTATTCTTGTCAGGCAATAACAGCAGGGAAGAAGATCATCACCGAACTTTTTCTAATTAGAAATGAAGTAGGCTTGTTGGTAATCAACTGTCTCATGTCATTAGAATATAATACATATTCTCTGTTTGGCAATACTGATAATTTTATCTTCAGAGCTTACAAAGGGGTTTGTGCATGTATAAATTTTTCTCTATGCATATATATGTTTTAATCACTAGGACTCAATGTGGTGTTAAGCAAATCCAATATTTGTTTATACTACATTAAAATAATATATGTTTGTAGGGCAGTGATAGCAAGGGACATAAATCTAAGTCACTGTTGTTAGAATAAATTGGCCAGGTTGTATTTATTTTGTCTGGAGTAGGGAGATGGGGAGGATTAGAAGGAGAATTTAGCTGGCACCATTGTGGCTTTTTTGTTTTTCTTTTTAGATGTGGCTTGTTCCTTCAGGAAATGTAAAGGCCAGTATTGGAAGATATTAAGTACTCAGCTGGTAGTCAGTCTGTTACAGAAGGAAGCTTGAAGATAGAAGGTTAACCTGTTATTATTGAAGGAAATTGTAGTGTGCTCCCTTGCCCTCAAATAGGGACCTCTCTGAGTGGAGTTTTTCTACAAAGCGCCTTTAATGCATGGGAAGTTTCCTTTTTAGGAAGCTATTCCCCCCATCATGCATTCTTAAAAAAAAAATCACATCTAGTTCACCTATTGGCTTTAGCACTTCCACGGAGACCTTTGCTATCTGATTTTTCTGCCTGCAAGAACTGAAAGCATCTTTTCTGGAAAGGCTGGAAAGTGCCTGACCAAGCAGAAGGTAAAAATGCCTGCTTACTGTAATGTGGCATTGCCAAACCCAGTGCTGTGATTGCTGCTATTCCTAGGACAAGCTCTGGTATTACTGTGCTCAATAACTGCCCTGTGGAACTTATCTATTAACATGTAGCTTGATATCAAAGGTTTGAGATCTCAGACATCAGACTTGCCTTTGGGGACAGAATCAAACTTTGCATGGGCTTTTTGTCTTCTGTCAATTGGTATTTACTTTTCAAACTGGTGTAATATAAAGTGCTAATCTAAAACATGAAATCATTTAAATCCAGTGTAATGGAAGAGTTGTGGTAATAAAAATTATATGTTTTGAGCTCAAAACTGACTTGATTATAAAGTCTTCTGTAAAAGTAATCTTTACTTTTGTATTTTGAGTCTTAGTGCATACCACATGCTTATGTGATGTGCACTTGCAGATGAATCAAGCTAGCACTTTGAATATGCAGCTCATGTCTCAAGACAGGTAATAATTAGTAAATACAACTCTCCAGACCTTCAAAGTACATTTCAAATATGAATTGTTGCAGCAACGTAATGAGGGATTTTAACACCAGCCACGTTATGGCAGGGGAAGTAGCATCAGAAGTTATGATTTACCTAAGGCCAGTGGACTGTTGTGAGAACTGGAATTAATTTCTGGTTCCAGCTCTATTTGAAACAAGTGTTGGAAGGGCAGCAGTTCCAATGGAAGCTGGTTCCTGAGGATTTGTCTCCAGGGTGATCCCTGCTGTGGATTCTCTGATGTCAAATAAGTTGACCTTTGTCATTAGCCTTTCTCTTCTTGTCTTATAAGAGTCTTGCATCTACCCAACCATTTTTGTAAAATGAAAGTGTTGGAAGCTTTGGGACTTCTTCCTGCTGTCAAATTTAGTCAAAGGCAGGCAGTGGCCTCAAAAGCAATTAGCAGGCAGCTGACAGACAGACATAAGCAAACAGAGTATCCAGCTGTATGGGCACAATACTCCAAGTACATCTTCTGTCTTACTTGACAACTTAGTTGCAATCATTTTGATCGGCCAAAAAGTTAAGAAAAAGCAAGTATATATTTAGTGTATATATAATAAATAAAAATTTACTATATATAAAATATAAAATATGTGATATATATATATGTATATGTGTAAATAATATATATCTATAATAACAAGTATATATTTATTTACTGGGGGGAAAAAAAAATCACATACAGAGTTATTTCCAGAGGTAATTTCCTGAGTATCTTTCAGTATTTTCTAACATAGCCTCTCAGAAGCTGGGTAGCATGTATCCAGTCAATGTAAGAGCACCTTATGTAATAGAAAGAACTAGGCTGACCTGTCCTATAGCACATCTTGCCCTTAAAAGTAAAAGCTTTTGCATTGCTACAAAGCAAACAGCAAATGTGTTATTTCTTGGTGTTTACACTCTGGACACATAAACATTGTGTATAATGAGTTGGTTTTGGGTAATCTTTTTTTTTTCAAGTGCAACACACAAGGAAGTAGCTGCTTGTTTTCCTGGTTTTGGTTTAATGACTTCCCAGCATGGACTAAATGAGTTTATGATGGGATATGCCTTTTTGGTATCTGGGACAGAGCTTGAGTGCAGTTTCCAAGATACAGGGCATACACAGCTTCACACCTGACACTAAGTTTGCAGCTTTTTTGGGAATACACGATGAAAATGGGCCTCCACTGAGGACTAGCCTGTTTATTAAGCTTTCAGAATAAATTTCTTCCAGTACTTAAAAATAAAGAGCCTGCATAGCAGTATTGTGTATTTCAATAAGGTCCTTATGTTTACAAAGAGTTGGAAATTTCCAGCGTGTGTGGAGTATGTTGGAACATACTGATATTTGGGAGAAGCTGTCCCAGACAAAAAGTGCCAGTGCCTCTGCTGTGGGTCTTGTAAAGAAAAGATTGAAAACTCAATCAGTGCTGAGCATTACCAACTCGAAGGGAAATGATCCTCTGCAATTTTCTTAATAGGTTTTTGACCATACTGATAACAGCTGCCTGTGGAGAAAGCATTCTTTCAAAAGCTGTGATATTTTATGCTATTAGGATAGCAAACAAGGGGAAAACAAAAGTAATTAATCCATTGCCAATTTCCTGTGAAACTGCAGGATTTCAGCCATCCCATGATGCTAGGATGTATCTTCTTCCTTAATGAAGTTTTGGGAAAAGTCATCTTGCCTTCAGAAGCTTGGAATGTGGTTTCACAATTATACCATGGGTGACCTTTTACTGTGCCTGCTGTTGACGATGAAAATAGTCTTGCTTCATTAGGGTGTCACCTCCACCTTCTAATTCAGATGCTACTTCCTGGCATTTCTGTAGTGCTTTAATTTAAAGGTAACGATTTAATTAAGCTGGAGAACTACCCAGCAAAGTAAATGAGTCTCACTATCCCACTACAGAAGGGGAAACCAAGTTGCAGAATGTTGGTGATTTGCCTGTGGTAATGGAGTTAGTGGCAGAGCCTTGGCTGGTATCAGTTCATCCTTGAAGTTCTCCATCCCTGTCACACAGTATGTCACAGACTTTGGTCTGCTGGTTTCATCCTTTAAATGTCTGCAACTTGCTAATAACTGTATTTGTGTTAATTAGCCTCTCATTACAACACATAGTTGCAAATCAAATGCCCTTCTTTGAAGATACACACATGCAAATGATCGCTGAAAGTTGAAAGTCAAGTTTACAACTATGTAGTACAGACTCCAGCTGAAGGGTTAGGAAAGGTTCAGCACTAACTCTCAAGTGCAAAGACATTCAAGAGGTTGTGAGCCAAAACTGCTTCTTTTTACTTGTGAGCTCACATTTCTGATAGTAATATAATGCCCCACTGAGCGTTTCTTAGTGAAGGTAGTCAGAGAATTCACATGGAATGGGATAAAAAGAGCCCCTTCTCCCCTTGTAACAAGACTATGCTCAGTGCTCGTAGCTTCAGGGAGGGAAGTAGTAAGAGGCAGTGCAAGCACCCAGGCCACAGCTCTGGAAGGGCTGTAATGCTGGAAAATATTAGAAAATGATACTGACAGAATGCACTTGAGGCAGCAGTGCTGCCAGCTCACACATGTGAGAGTGTGTGAAAGGATGACAGTGTTTCACTTGGGCAGCAGGGACCTGCTACTAACTCAAAATCCGTCTACTCCTGCTTGGGGAGCAGAAGTTAGACTTGACCCTCATGCACTTCAAAAGCAGGAGACAGAAAGTGCTCTGCAGCACAGTGATGGGGACTGTGCTATAGCATCTTGCTCTCTAGTGTTGTTTTCCCTGTGTGATGGGTTTCATTGCAAAGGCTGCTGCTTCCTGTTTGCTGATTCTTATGCGAGCTGGCAGGATTTGTTCCAGAGTATTTTACATTTCAAGTGAAGTCTTATTATGTTTAATCATAGTATTTTTTTCTTCCTTGTGCTGTAGGTTTGCCAGATACTAACTATCTTTGTTATTATGTGCAGATTTTCCTGTTTGACTCTGAGATCCTCTTTCATGCATGTTGATTAATTTTATCCCCAAAGCATCCAAGGCATCACAGCCAGAGAATGTGGCCTTTATTACATGGAGTTAATATACTCATAAATATTGAGTGTGTTCTTAAGAATAATGTAATGATCTTACTAGTCCCTTGATCTCTGTGACTGTCAACACCAGCAGCTTTGTGATAAAGCTTCTCTGGTCAAAAGTGTGAGAAATCTGTAATGATTCCTTCAGACTTTTCAAATACCACACCAAGCTGCAAGAGGGTTAAATTCTAATAAATAGGACTAAGTGAGAACATTTATTCTTCATTTTTTTCTGGTACACTGGGCATGAGAAGCAAATGAGCTGCTGATGACGCAGCATGATGGGTTATAAATTTGAACAGATATTGTTAAAAACTGGTGACTTCCTGTAATACAAAATCCCATAGCTCTTGCTTGGTATTTCAATTGCTGAGGAACTCATGGTAGAAAGGTGTTATAATGTATCACTTACATCAAATAAGGTTTGTAAAGGTGAAGTATAAAGATGTGGCTTTTTGGTAGGCAGTATAGCCAAGGGGTGAGGAGGGATTTGAGGGAAGAAAAGGGCAGCTTTCAACAAGAGTTTACAAACAGCATCTTCCAAAAATGATGAGCATAACAGGAGAAAGGATGAAGATGTCTGTTGGAAGTGGTTACAGGAGGATGATGCCCTTCTGGCTGAGTTTTGTGGAAATTGGCACTATGGATGTAGGGTGATGAGTGTTCTAGAAAAAATGTGTGTGTGCAAAATGAGTTCTGCAAAGAACCTGTGAGGTGCCTAAGGGGCAGGGAAGCTAATGGGAGCTGAGCAAAATGGGTTTGGGCTCAGAGCCCAGAGAGGTGTAAGTGAGATGAAGAACACCTCATGGTTTTCCAGAGAAGTTTTGAGTACCCATCTTGGCATAGACCTCTCCTGAGTTGCATTTTTGGTGAACTGGACTGAAATCCTTGGTCTGAAAATCAAGAGGCAAATCCGAGACAGGTAGGGGCAAAATAAGAGAAAGAAACCCCCAAACAACCTGAACCAAACAACAATCTCCCAGTCATGACTAGTGAGTTTTTAAGTACTAGACGCCCCCTTTGACTCTGGTGCTGTAAAACCTCTCACCCTGCAATTCATGGACTGAATGAGTACCCCACCTAGAACTGCTGAACTGCTGAGCACAGCAGGCATCCCATGCATGGCTTTTCTTTTCTTGACACATCTGTTTTCATTGTTATTTTGAGTGTTTTTGTCTGATGTAACCCAGCTATTTCTGTAGGGTTGCAGGGAAAGGAAGTGAAAGGGAGGGAGCACTAATATCTGTGCTCCTGGTTTTACAACAGCGTGTAAAAAATCAGGAGGATGAGAGTGTAAGGGATCCTGGCTGACTGAAGGGATGTGGAATCCTTCCCACTTGTGGCAATGACTTTGTGCCTGTCACCAGTCAGGAGTGCTGAAGGTTTCTTTTGGAAGGCTCCTGAAGGAGCTGTTCAGGCTGCTCTGGTGGCTCTGTCCACTCTTCATGGTGCTCTGTGTTTCAGGGAAGCCTCTGCAAAAGGCATGGCTGGAACCACCACGTTATCTCTCACTATATAAAATTACAGAATTCTTCTGTCAGGCTGAACCTTCTAGACAGCAATGGAGCATGTTGTGAGAACAACATCCCACCAATTCTGTGCTTCTGGTTTTGAGGAGATAGGTATCAATCAATTGTCCTTCTCCAGAACTGATCTCCTGTCACAACTGAAATCATAGAGCAATTTTACCTTTAGAGAAGAGAGAGAAATACAGAAGAAAAACCAGGCTTTATGCCTTGCCTTTCCTAAGTTCAGGCTTGAGCAATATGAACATACCAGGGTTATGTTGTTGGTGAGCAATATTATCTCCTATAGAGATTTTTTGTTTGTTTGTTTTTTCTTCTTTTTTTAAAAAATTTATTTCTTATGCTTCTGCTGGTGACCAGCAACTGCAGTAGCTGAACAGAAGAGCAGAGGGAAAAGACCAGTGTTTATCTGGAGAATAGCTGCAGTAACAGCTTGGAGTTTGGCTGGCACAGTGAGAGAACCCCATGCTAGAATGAAAATCCTTTCAGCCTTGGCATGTGATGATTTTTTTTGTTTAATTTTTTTTATTTTAAGACTGCACTGAACCAAAACTGCAGTAATCCATCTTACTCCTTGTTCAGGCTTCTGCCAATAATTATGTAAATAACAGATCACAGTTAATTATTTGTTTCATAGCTTCCTATTTTCCTTATTTGTATTAGTAACATATCATTATTGTCTTAGAATACAGCTCTGTGTTCTTGGCAGCATGGAAAACAACAAAAATGGGTGAACTGACAGTGGCAACAGGCCTGGTGTCTGTGTGAAGTCTGCAGGGCCTGAATGAAACCTGCCTGAAGGTTACCTCTGATTCCCATGGCAGTCCTGGGATTTGCTGATCTGTGCTCTCTGCATATTCTCATTTCAGAGAAGTGATCCCTCAGGAGGGTTTGCCAACAAAGCAGTATGGATCTGAAAGGTGGAGGGGGGGGTCTTGCCCTGCTGTTGATTTGTGATTTTCACTTCTCTCTGCCTGTCATGTTTGCATTTCATGATTTGTGCTGTGTGGTGGTCATGACCTTGGAAGTTTTGCTTTTAATCCTGGCTTAGGCAGCTGCTTTAGTTCAGCTTTCCTACCAGGTGGGCAGTTTGGGAAGTTCACAAATCACTGTGTGCTCTTGCTCTGTTCCTCTTCAGTGAGACTTTTCATTTGAAAATGGGAGACTATGACAGGATTTCTTTTCTAAGAATTTTGCATAAGGTACTGTATTCTCATTTTCACATTGCCTTTAGTGTGTGGTGGTTTTTTCCATCAGACTGGTGCTTGTAAACTTTGCCTCAGCCAGACCCACTGGGGCTTGGCTGTCCCAAGCTGTAGGATGTAAATAATTTGATGTGACATCAGCTGACCAAGTGCCACTGCTGTCCAGGCCTCAGTCCCTGGGCAGGTTGGTGGATGAAATGTTGCTTATGGGATGCTGAATCAGAGCTGCTTAAGCACTTTGGGCCAGGCACTAATTTTGTGCAGTTTCAGGCGTGTTCTCAGTGCTAAATAATAATTAATACAGAATTGCAACACTATTAATAAATACCAACAGTGCAAACTATGCAATAAGGAGAAATTATTTCTATTGCAGTAGTGTGGCTCATAAAGAGGGGTCATTGCCTGTGTCGCTGTGCTGAGCTATTAGAACTGAAATTCTGCTGCACTTATACCAGTGTTAAAACATTTCTAATAGTCTTGTTATTTCCGTCCAGCAGCCAGAAATGCTGACTAATTTTCAGGATAACAATCTTTTATATAATCAGGAAACAAAATACCCAAGGGCCACTGGTGACTGACAGCTACAGTGCTCTGATTAAAACTGACAGTTCCTGATCAGCTCCGTCTTGGATGTGTTAGTTCCTTTTCTCATGGGGAAGAGAAGACAGAGGACAAAAATTTATTTAATGTAATAGTATTAGGATATGAGACTTTTTTTTTTCCTTTGCAATTTTCCAGGAATTTATAACTCAGAAGTACCAAAGTACCTGAGTAATAGTGCTTGGAAGGGCCAACATCAATCTCTCCATGATGACTTTCCTATAACAAGGTACAGAAAATGCCAAGTGTTGGCTTCTAGTCATTGATTTTTGACTGTAAGAACAACATGCTGATCAGTTAATATCTGGTGTTTGCCTGTTTTATTCCCAGCTGGTATTAAGACAAGGAAGATTTTTTTCCCCTCTAAATTAGAGGAATTTTGGTTCTTGTGCTCATTTCCACTTACGTACAGACTGCACAAGCAATTACTCAATCCCTAATGAAAAACCTTGAGTCACTGGTCAGAACATGAGGTTGTTGGGAGCCGCTGGTGCCCCACAGAGTGAGTACATCCCCTGCTCTCCTCCCTTGCCCTTCTCTCCAACATCATTTCTTAGTCATTGAGGAAATAACTTTATTTCCTTTACCTCTGTGTTTATTTAATCTCCTTTTTACAGGTATAGAGATGCTGGATGCTCAGGAGCAGTTAGCAACACCTCCCCAGCGTCTGTTGCTGTGTGCTTTTCAGCTCTGGGGTGTACCTTGAACTGTACAGAAGAGCTGCAAAGGCAATAAAATTAAGAAGGGTCTTGGCAGATCTGCTAAAGTTTAGTCTCACTTGCTATTTCCTTCATGAAACATATTTTTAAGTAGTCAAAATTTCATTATAGAAGGGTCTTGGCAGATCTGCTAAAGTTTAGTCTCACTTGCTATTTCCTTCATGAAACATATTTTTAAGTAGTCAAAATTTTCGCCTCTTATGTGTTGACAATTCCAGCTGTTTAAGGTGCAGTGGCAGTACTTTATGTTACTACAAAGCTAGCAAACCTACCAAGGATTTTGGGCTGTGAATCAAGACAGCTGCAACAGTTACTGGAGAAAAGAGAGATAAATCACTTTTGGCCTGCATTTCATTGTGCTTTTTAAACTTCTGCCTGGAAGTGGCCAAAGTTAGTAATGCTTCTGTAGTCATATTATGTTCAAAAATATGTAATGGTTTAAATGTCAAACTGCACCTTATTGCAAGCTTATATTTGCCTCTCAAGTGTGCATTTAAATCATTGCATTGCTGAAAGCCACTTAACAAGAGTAAATCAGAAGTGGAGCTGATGTTTGAATAAAACCAGAAGTTATGTGAGTGGCTGGAGAAAGGTCTCTGTCTGTAAGCAGATGCAATCAAATCTGAATCAGGATTTAACAATTTTGATTTAAATATTTAGTCAAGCTCTATTATACCATCCCTTCTCATTTTCCACATGAATGGGAAATACATTCATCACCATTCAGAAATTACTGGGCTTTGTAACCTGATGATGTTTGGTTTTATTCACTCAGACTTGTGCAACTGAAGCACAAACCACTTCAGCCCCGAGTGGGAGAGATTTCCTGGGCCACTGCTGCCTGCAGAAGAGCTTTGTGTGCACAGCCTGAGCCCAGCAGTGGGAGAGCTCCCATTGTCCAGGCAGGGATGGATGTTCCACCTGTGGTCTCTGTCCAGAAAACAACAGGCAGGCTCAGCCATGGTGTGGACACCACTAGTCAGTAGGTTTGTATCACTGATCTGATGATTAAGATGTTTGTAAATTCCATTAATCACCCTTTTGGCTGGCAAGATCTCTGTTTTTCAATGCTCCAGTTCTCTTTCTAGATTAAAACAAATGCATAAAAGTTTTTGCTTTAATGAAGAAAGCTGCTAAGAAGAAAATTTATTATTATTAATTGTTTATTTTTTATTTTATTTCTCCACTGTTTTCAGGTGTTTCTTTTATTTTGCACGAGCAAGGTTTTGGTGGTTTTTTTGATCAATGGCTTTGACATAATATAGAAGATCCCTGTTTGCAGCTTCCATTCAAACATGTGGACTCCAGTTGCCTCTGCTACTATTGAGTCATCAAGACAGAAGAACTAAAATACAGATCTTAAAGTCATGCAGGAAGTTTCTATTTAAAAAAAAATAGGTTTATAAGTATGATGTTTCTAAAATATATCGGCTCCTTTGTAATTACACACTTTAGATATTAATACATATAATTATGAAAGTATAATTAGACTCTGGTAGGTAGTGTCATAACAATTTTAAGGTAGATTTAAAAATATCTTGTATCTAAATATTCCAAAAAGTGCAATTTTTCTTCTTTAGTGATATTCTTGGGCTTAGTCTGGAGGACCTGATTCTAGACTCTGTGTTTTTTGCTTTGGGTTTTTTTTCCTTTTAACCCAGAATTCAGTAGAGACTGAATTATTCTGTCTTTTAAAGGACAGGCTTCTTCTCCTAGGCTTCTTCTATAAGATTTCAGGGCTAGAGGGAAGTAAGAGCACACTTTGGATAATTTCAGGTTAGAGATTATTCTTACAAAAGAGTCTCTTGGCAGTTCTTAGAAAGCCAGGTAGTGGAAGACTTGGTTGGTGGGAATCTAGAAGAGTGTAGCACCCAGAAGTGTCTCAGTGTGTGTGAGGGTTGTTCTCACAGCGACTGCAGACCCTCCTGCTCCAGGATCTGTTTCTCTAAGCAGATTCCTTTCCCTTTAAATCCAGAATAGCGTCTTTCCACTCCAAATTGCTATGTGGCATGTGGTTTGCTGAGGGGAAAGCAAGTCATTTTGTGTCTCGCAGAGGCTCGTGCCGTGTCAGCTCTCTGGTGCCCCTGTAATTTCCCGGGGCTCCTGCTCAGAGCCCGCGCTCAGACCGCAGCTGCGGGCGCCCAGTGCCTTCTGCATGGCTGCCCAGAGGGTCCTGCTCCTGTCCTTGCTTCCCTCCCCTCCCTCCCCTGGCTCTCACTTGCGTGTAATCAAATTAAACAGCAGCAGCAGCCACAGCAGAGAAGAGCAGCTCTGTTTGAAGCTGTCTCTCCAGAATGTGCACACAGATTTCATCGCTTGCACCTGCCGTGTCTGGCTGCTGCTGTGACCTCGTGTGCCAGCAGCCTGTGCTGATAAGTGTTCCCTGTTCCTTCCATCCCAATTAATAGTTCTAAGGACACTTTATTCCTTGCCAGCCTTCTAAAGCTTGTCTTTGTCCATAAACACTCTGCATTATTTTTGTAAGGGTCCAGCAGAAGAGTTCTTTCAGAGCACGTAATGGAAGCTAGAGCAGGCAGTGTTAGGAGGTTTCTGTTAAACACATAAAGGCAGCACTTGCTGGGCAGTGATAACTGTGTGAGGATGCTGTGTCATTGGAGCTGGAGCAGTCACTCCTGCAACACTGCAGACTTCTCTTTGAAACCCTTTGTAGGTGGGTAAAGCCTTTCTTGCTGTTTCTATTGAGATCCTTGGGCATTGTGCCTTCCCTGAGTACAAGACTGCTGCCCTTTCCCTGGGCAGGACGCTGTGCCAGCCACAGCAGCTGCTGTCTGGGCAGGGTGGGGATGCAGCAGCACAGGAGCGTGGAACAGGCACCAGGCTGTGAGACTTGCCAGGGCTGTGCAAGTCCTTCCTCTGTGCTCTTCACTGCCTGATGAGCTCCCTGGAGTCAAACCAGTCCAAAACCACCATCTCCATCACAACCTAGAGGGTATTTCCTTATGTCACAAAGCCATCTCATTGAAATGTTTCATGTTTCAAAGTACTGACTTGTTTCAATCCGGAATTCTTTGGTTCCATACAGATGTGTATCCACTCCCTTTCTACCACTGAAGACGCCAGTGAGACAGGATGAGCACAGGGGATCTATATAAGAGCCCTGCTGAGATCAAGCATCAGATTGGTGGTGTTTGGCTTCCTTGGGAGTGCATTGCTGCAGATCCCTCACTGTGGATAACTTCTCCTGTGATGGGTAATTTTCATTTGTGCAGCAGATGATGCACATCCCACGAGTGAGTGTTGCAGGTAACAGTACCCATGGAAAGGTGTCTCTCTGCTGGAATTGGAGAACATTAGTGGAGCTGATCAGGGTGTAGCCTCCCTCATTGATTCTGCTGTTGCACTGTTAAAAACCTGATAATCTTTTTAGCTGCTCAGTCTCTCCCATTGGTAATTGCTAAATGTAGTTGCTTATGTACAAGCAAGCTCAAACAATGGAAAATATATGAAATATGAACCCTTTCTTTGTGGGGTGGGAACATTTATCTTGCTGTGGTGAGGAATGTTCACCTCACATTTCCGAACATTGTGTTCAGCAGATGAGCTGTTTCCTCCTTCTCTTTCAGGTTTTGGTCTCTCCATTGGGGACAGGGCTGAGGCCATGCTTAGATGGGCTGTTAGAGTAATTATCCAAATGAACAGGCAGGGTTTTAAAGATGCTGTTGTGTGATTTTATTGTTATTGAGTGGAGAGGGTGGAAATTGGCTTGGTTCTTGTTTTGTTTTTCCATAGTTCAGTCTATTGACTTGTAGGTGAGTGAGAATCTCATTGGGAAAGAGCTGCCTTTTGATTCTAGCATTGCCTCCAGTTGGGAGAAGACTGAAGAATGCAAGGGAATCTAAAAAAAATCCCAGAGCTGACAGCCATCAGTCAAGCTGCATGTTTGAAATTTTCATGTGGCTACTGAATTTTATTTTTGCTGGGTGACTCTGTCACTGTTCAAGGGCTGAGAGAAACCTCCTTGTACAGGCATGGGCATAATTTTACACATCCTAAGGTAAAGAGAGTAAATGATGGAGGAACATTGCTCTTAAATAGTCTCAGCCCAATGTCATGGAAACTTTAACAACAAAATAAATACAAACCCTTTCTTTTTTTAAAAAAAAAGCTCTTAAAATAGAGATGGGGTTAAAAGGAGACTGTGTCTAATTTTGTTAGCATTGTGGTCCTAATTTGTCGCTTCTGGTGACTTGAATTCCTCACAAATTGCTGGTTTGCCTGCAGATCTGTAATTCCCACATGCTGTAATTTTGCCTTTAGAAATGTTGGCCATGGTCAGCTCTCTCTTTCTGAGCTGGAATTTTGAACACTTTAAACTCTTCAGCATGTTTTTTCTCTGTTTGGTGGAGGTGGAGGCTCCTGCCTGGCAGGGAGGAGGAGCAGCTCTGGGTTTGCAGGGACAGAAAGCCCTGGGAAGGCAGTGAGGATGAGCAGGGCTGCAGGAGGTGCCTGCTGTGACTGTGGAGGCAGCCCCTAGGTTGTGTGTTAGCTGTACATTGGTACCCTGTGGAAAGCAGTGTAGCCATCCAGCAGAAGGGTGTGCTGGAGAAACAGGCTGTCCTCTTCTGCAATACTTCAATATGTCAGATCAAGATACTGTGGGAACAATTCTGAGGCATTTGTTATGGAAAATCCAAGAATTTTCCAAATAATGTGCCCTGCTGTATAATTCCTATCAGCTGCTGGAAGGATCAGCTATTGCTGGTTTGAAATCATTAGCTACATGCTTTGATTAGCTAGCACCCATTCTCTTCATTTTATGCCATATGTTTGACTGTTATGTCATAAACTGAAAGAATATATCATTTTTTATCTTATCTCAGAACTTGAAATGCTGAGATGAAAGGAGAGATGGATGTGAGTTGCGCTTTGATCTGGTTTTCATCATTTCAGTTGGGTTTCATCTTGGTTTTCTTGGGTTTGGGGTTTTTTAGGAGTCCAAAGAAATTTAACCTTACTCTTTGTTTGCTTTTTACATTGGTTTTATCCTCTTGGCATCTGCTGTTGTTATGACTGTACTGCTCTCATAGCCTCAGTATGGATCTCTCACATAAGAGGACAAGACAAGTAAATGCAATTAACCAACTATTCAGATCTTCAGGGATTTATGAGGTAACTGAAGCTGTGGATGGAGGTCAGTCCCAAGCACAAAGGTACTTTCAGCTCTTGGTATTTTTACTTTTCTGCTCAGCTCTAAAATTTACTGAAGTCTTGATGCTTACTGAAGTAGCCATGGATGCATCTTGAATCTGAAATGCCTGGGGAAGGCTCTTTGGTTATAGAGCAATCATGAAGCGTTTCCATTTACACTCAGGAATTGCAGTTAAGGGCTCTGTCAGGATCTGGAGCTCTGCTTGGCACATAGATCACCTGTGCCCTAGCCAGAGGCATGGATTCCTTCACTGCCTTTCCTTACCTCCATCTCTCTGCCCTTGGCAGCCCTCAGTGATAAGGCTGACCATCTTTATCTGCTCCTCAACACACTAATGGATTTTATGTTGATTAATATGAAGCAGAATATGGGCCTGCAGTGTTCTCTTCTGCAGGCCCAGCAATGGAGAGAAGGCAAAACCACATACTGGAATTTCATGAAAGAGGAGTGTGTAATTTAAGCAAAATGCTTTACTTGATAGGCTGCAAGCATGTATTTTTCAAATGTGCTGTGAAATGTTAGTAGTGGGTTTCTAGAAAGACATTAAATTGTGAAAGAGGAATGTTTATTTTGGGGAGAAAAGTTTCAGAGAGGAAAGGATATGCATATCTTGATCAAAGTTGAGTAATGTATAGTTTGGAAGGAAAATAGCTGGGCTCAAGTGTCTTCATGTTAGTGTGAGTACAGGGCAGTTGCAGAGTGTTCATATTGTACAACTGAAGTCTGGATTTACTACTTTATTTTCTTGTGTTAGGATAAATGGGTGAAGGGACAGAGAGCTCAGGCTTGGTTTTGGGCACTACCAGGAAGTGTTGGTGTTTGTATTAGCCCAGAGCCCACAGGTGCACAGGGGCAGATCCTGCTGCAGAAGTCTCAGTGCTCTGCAGCTGCTGCACCCTGGCAGTGGTGCTGGCAGCAGGACAGCAAGGGTTAAAAGGACAGAGGGAGGCTCAGTCATGTCAGGGTCCTTCAGCAGGCACACAGGGAATGCACAGGGAGAAGGTCCATTCCATTCTTCCATCCCAGGTCCATTCTTCAGACCTGCTGCATGCCCTGGGATAACTCAGCACAGCCTCTCTGTGCTTTCCCGCCTGGCACAGCAAGGCTCTTGGGCACATAAAAACTCCTCCCAAATAATCAGTACTCACAGTGGCCCTGTAAGTTTATTATTTGTCATTAATACTGTAGTGTTGGTGGTGATGCTGATGTCTGCCTTGTGCTTGGAAACTGGCAACAGCAACCAGGAGGAGTTGATCCTGAAATGGCTTTTCAGAGAAATGGAGGTGTCTGTCATCTACCTGCTCCAGTTGTTTCCAGGCTGCTAGAAAAGCACTGCTGCTCACCTCCTGTTATTTGGCAGGGCCTTCCAGTGCTCCTGCAAATGAATAGGCACTTAATTTGTGAATGAGCTGACTTGCATGCCTAATTTCCTTTCACACCTCTTGTTTGCTACTGATGGAAGTGTGCATTAAAACAGGAAGCTTTCCCTGCTTATTCTGAGAGTGTGTGTGTGAAAGGGAGAAAGAGGGCAAGGGCTGTAAGTAAAAATAGGTTGATGGAGGGCTTTTAAATACCGGTACAGTGACAGAAATGGATGTGTTTCAGAACATATCAGTTGGTATAAAGGACTTGAAGAGGAAATTGATGCAACTCAGAGCACTTTAGGAGGCTCTGGAACCAGCCTGTATCTACCTGGAGCAATGGAGGTGAGGATTAGGACAAGCTTCAGCTGGAATAATGTGTTTGGTAATTTCTGAAGGCTTTCTGGAATATTTTTAGGCAGGAGCATTGTTAGTTTTGTCTTATAAGGCAAATCAGTCATTGTTTTCTGCAGGGAGGGGAAAGTAATGCAATAACATACCTCCCCCTTTCCCTTCCCTCTCCCTTCCAGGTGATTTTGCTCCCTCTCTACTCTGGGCATGGCCACACAAGTAGTTGCTTTGGCAGGTGACTTGGGGAGCAGCAGTGAGAGGATCAGGGCAGGGCAGGTTTCTGGGAATAAGCAGCTGATAAGCAAAGTACTGGGACACTGTGCTGATTGGATAAGAAAGATTAGGCAATTAAATTTTTGTGGGGGCAAAACCCCAGACAACATCCTTAAGGCATGGTAGTATTTTGTTAACAAAGCAAAAGGCAGAGGATTTTATTTACTTGTAGCTTTATGGCTGCAGAGTTTGTTTTGCAGAAGTTATATTGTAAAAAAAAGCCTTGAGTTGATCGGCATAGAATCAAAGATTCCTTCAGGTTGGGAAAGATCTCCAAGGTTGAGTCCAACCATCCCCCAGCACTGCCAAAGCCACCACTGCCCCATGTCCCCAGGTGCCATTTCCTCACATCTGTTACATCCCTCCAGGGATGGGGCCTCCACCACTGCCCTGGCAGCTGTGCCAGGGCTGGACAACCCTTTCAGTGAAGACATTTTGCCCAATATCCAACCTAAACCTCTGGATACCTGTCAGAGGGACAGAAATTATGCATTGTTTTCTTGTATTCTCCTTTCATTTGTGTTTCTATTAATCTGTGGCCTTGTTGTCTTATGTCTGAGCAAGATTTTTGTGTCAGGAATCATCATTTTTCTGTTTGCAAAAAAATAAAAGATATGGTGCTGAAGTCTGATGGAAATTTATACCCTACAGATAATAATTTTCACAACTATGGGCACTATAATGAGGAGACCTTTCCATTTTGCTATGGAACTTGGAGATAAATAGCTTTTGGATGTTGCAGAGTTGTATTCTGGATTTGGAGCCTGGTTTTTTCCTGTTTGGAGGATTTTTTGTACAACTATGTGGGTTTGTAGAGCTTAGTCTTATAGTATTCAGTAACAGCTGTTTTAGGAGAATGCCAAATCTCATAGGAGATGGCATTTCTTAAATCCTACTTCTCTAAAAATCTGGTTTGATTCTGTAAGTGCTTCCTTGGAAAGCCGTGGCATGAGGCAGAGCGTGTGCTGCTGTCACATGGAAACTAAAACACAACAAATGTTTGCTGGTGACTCAGGGAAGATTTGCCTTGTGTGGAATTTCTGTGAAGCTTCTGCTTTCCTTGCTGCAGTGGGGAGGTTTTTCAGGGAATCAAAGAATTCTTTAGATTGGAAAAGACTTTTAAGACCTTTAAGTCTGACTGTATTTCCAGCACTGCCAAGGTCACCAGATCCCACATCTACAGATTACTCCATTCTACCTTTATTAACCTCCTTCCTCCAGTTCTACCTCCAAACTCATCTAACCCTGAGTTGGCCCATTTTCCTAAAATTTGCTGTAACAGTAAGTACTTAAAAATTATATAAGCATGAAGTTTACTAGGAAATATGTAGCAGGGAATCAAGAAATCCTTTGCATAAGTTTAAATAGTGCTTGCAGTGTGACTGCCATTAGGCTGAGACTATTTTGTTGATGCTGTTGCTCCACCACAGCAGAAATCTCATTCCAGCTGCATATGTGAAGGGTGTAAATATCAGAACTAGCAATTTTCCTCAAGCATTTTCTTTGCATTTGAATGGAGCATAGAAGAAAAAGCATCCAATCTGACAAGCAAACCTGATGATAGCTCCAGGAAAGCAGTTTTTTGTTTTTGTTTTCAAAGCAATTTCTGTAGTTTTTCTCCACTTCTCTATTGCACCATTTAGCTGAATGGTGATATACTCTGCCTCCAGCACACAGCAGGAACTTTATGTCTAGAGATGTTTTATGCAGTCTTTTCTTTTTCATGGGTCCTAGGGTGGTGTGCTTGAGGTGAATATTTTTTCCTCCTCTCTCCCCCAAAATGGCATTAATAACAATATAAAAAGGAGGAAATTATACAAAAAAGAAGGTAGGAGTAGGATGGTGTGTGTCTGCATTTGATAAATGTCTTTTTCATTTCTAAAACTTGAATTTTTAACATCTAATGTCTATTGTCCCTCAGTATCTGCAGTCCTCCTCTGGGCCCTTAGTGTATCAGAAGAGAGGGAAGAGCAGTTTGTGACCCCGCATGTGAGGAGGTGAATTAATGGTGTTCTCTGAAATTACAGGTCATTTAAAATGCATTAATTGCAAGAGATTTCTCAGTCTCTGCCATTGAAGATATCAAAGCTGTATTTTCTTACCTGTAGCAGACACTGATAGGGACACAGCTAAGTCAAGAAAGAAACTGAAAGTCAGTTCCAGGTTGGAAAAGGCTGTGTTTGTGTTTTTAAATAATGGCCACGTAAAAGTCAAACTACTGATCATGCTTGTGAACACAGAAGGAAAACCTGCTCTGTTTGGTTTCATTTCAGTTTCAGTGTGCGAGGAGCAGCTCTGATTCCTCAGTGTCAGTTCCATCACAAAGTGGGAGCAAAATGAGCAGGAGAAAAAAACAGAAACGAAATCCCTTGCGTGGGAATTGGAGTTGACATGAAAGGCAAATGTCTTCATTTTGGGAGCAGCATCCCAGATTCCTAGTAGCAGGGAAAGAAAAAAGTTAAACTGATTTAGGGTATAATTTTTCTGAATATATAATCAATATCCTGCAGTCCTAGTAAATGTAGGATTTTAGGATTTGATTATACTTACTTGTAGAAATTTCTCATGGTTAAAACAGAATCTCAAGGAAAGATGGATGGTAACTCTTTCCCAGCCCAACTTCTGTGCTGAAAAAATGGGTGACTGTGATCCTTCTGGCTGCTAGCAGTTATATATATTAGAAGGCTGATAATTTTCCATGTGTTTGCTACCTCTGGGATTTCATGCAACAAGTGCAGCACTGTGATAAGGATTTAAAAGCAGTAGATACATGTTAGGCACTTCTCCAACCATTTTTTGTTCTCTGTCCAACTTTTCCAGATCAACCAGCTGTATGACAGGTCCTCAAAATTGCATCAATTTCCTTGAGGATCAGCAGGTGCCCTCCAAACATGCCATGGGTATTTCAAGAGAGGTGTTAATAAGACTAATTTCCTAGGCAGATTGCTGCTCCAGGTTTATAAATGCATTAGCACAAATTATTTTCCCCTTGGTAACTTCTAGTTTTCTATACATATTTTTTGATCCTTATTAAATTTTAAGTCTGTGGTTGGGGATTGCAGGAGTCTGAAGAAGTATGAACAAGACTTTCAAGGTGATCTGCTTGTGAGTTTGTGTTCCTTATTACCATTGCTGAAATGAATGAACAGGTGCCTCATAGAATGAGAAGTTGCACAAAGAGCAGTTTTTCATTTTTCTAAGATTGCACTGAAGATAAAGAAAGCCTATTGGTTTGTTTCCTTTCCCAAACCACTTGCATTTGGTCCTTCCTCACTTCCACTTTCTCTTCCCTGCCAAAGCAGGTGGAGCAGAGGGAATGTGCAGTTTCTCAGTCATGCACAAAGCACTTCCAGGCTTGCCAGAGAGAGGAAGAAATTGGATGACATAGATGGAATTCTCTTTTGTTTGATTTCCTTCCTCTCATTGCTGCTGTCATGAACATGTGAAAATTACCTCTAGCAAAACACTTAAACTGAGATATAATCTGCCAAGGGAATTTGGGCATACAGTACCTGCTTAAAATAACAATAAATTAGACAGTTGGATGCCTTATTCTCAGTGCAGCTTTGAAAGGCTCTGGCTTTAAGTATAATTACAAATAAGATTTAAACAATGTCATTATTTATACAAGCTGGCTATGAGTCACGAATTGCATCTTTCTAAATTAATAAAAAGATTAATTTTTTCTTGTTTTCATTTCCATCATCTCCAATACCTTGCGGGGAAGAGCTTAAGGAATAAACTGCTTCTGGGGCCCTGGCTGAAAACCATGGCAGTGCGGAGGCTGCTGAGGAATGCTGCACTCCCTTGGTGGAGTGCATCCCTCCTGGGGGCACCTGGCTGCCTGCTCAGACCTGCACAGGGATCTGCTGGCTTTGGGTGACACTCACAGCAGGGTTTGGCCTGAGTTGAAAGCGCCCTCGCTAGCTTGGCTTTGGCCTGTTTGAAAACAGCTCTTTGTGCTGGGGCTGCTCACCTGTGTCTTTTGTCAGGTCCTGGTGGATCTACCTGCTGCCCTTATGTGCTCAAACATGTTCAGTGGCACCTGTGTGTGCACCATGGCGTGTTCTGCACTTCCCTCCAGAGCAGCCTCCTCTTTCTCCACAGAGGGACTGATGGGAGCAGGGGTCAGCGGGTGCTCACCAGCCCAGCAAACCCCTCATGTAGGGCAGGGACTGATGTGGGCAGGGGTCAGCAGGTGCTCACCAGCCCAGCAAACCCCTCATGTAGGGCAGGGACTGATGGGAGCAGGGGTCAGCAGGTGCTCACCAGCCCAGCAAACCCCTCATGCACCAGCAGGGTGCTTGGAGCCAGGCATGATTCCAGCCAGTGGCAGGAGCAGGACAAAGTCTGTGGGATACAGCACCCTTAGGTGAGGTCTTAAGCCTGCTCTCCACCTCCACCATGCATGTCCCACAGCAGAATGCTTGACATAGAGTTTCTTATATCCAACAATGACTTTTTCTGATAGTATCAATCTCAGTGCTCAGAGTTTGCAGTAGTTCCTGAATCCTCATTTACTCTAAATTTACTGCCACACAAGCATTTTGCTATACTGTGCATTGCCTTCAATACCCAAACAGCACTGAGGCTGGGTTTCCTTTTGCTTCAGACTGGCACTGTTTTTATTTGCTCCCCTAGACATAATGCAGCATTCTAATGGGCATTCTAACACAGCTCGGGTGTTTCATTTTCTGCTTAATGTCTAACTCAAGAATAAATGAACAAAAGGATTGACATTTTTCCTGAAGGAAGTGTCCTTGATACCAGTGACTGAAGTGCTGGACCAGTGTGTGGATTACTGACTGTCCAGATTCAGGACTGAGTTGCCTTTTACTTTTGAAATGGATATTTTCTTTTTCTTCTCTCAGTGAGAAAGGAAGTTCACAGGACACCAACAGGGCTTCTTCATCAAAGCTCTGCCTTTTGTGTTCCATTTAGTGGCTAAGCAGATTCTTCCTGACCCCATCTCTTCAGCTGTTTAGGTATTTCTGTGCAAAAGAAGGGTCTATTTGCTTTATTTGTGTTAGTCCCTTGTGTGCAGCACCTGTGACTGATTTTGATTATCTCTGAATTTTTAACAGCATTCTACTTCTTACATAACGTCCTGAGATAAGGAATGGCAGTTAGGGACTACCCCAAAAACCAACCACCACCAAAGTTATGTGGTGTTTATCTTACTAAAAGACTGACAGTGTTGATTAACAGAAGAGAGAGTTGTAAGAGACAAGGGGTAATGCACACATTTCCAAGTTTATAGATGCTGTGGAATAATACTGCTTCTGTATGGAGAGGAGGAGCTGCTGTGGCTGACTCTGGACCTGTAAAGCAGATGGCTGTTCTGAAACAGGAAAGTTACTATGGGAGAGAATGGGGAATAGAAAATAAAAGAACTTCAGCAATTCCAATAAATGGATACATGGATGGCAATGGAAGCAGTTTCTTTTAAACAGAGAGTATTTTGTGAGTTGGTTTCTCTCTGGATTATTTATTATTTCCCTCCTCCCTTTTAATCCATTGGCAATTTTGGCCACACTAGAAGGAAGATTCCTTCATGATACAATACTGCTGGAGGTTTCACAGACATTTGGAGCCAGGGAAAGGAGGGAGTCCCTGGAAGATGAGCTTAATGATTATGAGATGTGAAAGAAACCACAAAGGCAAAAGATTTTAAATATCCACCACCTCTGAAAAAGCTTGGAGATTGCTGTCTCAAGCATAAAGCCATAGAAAAACAGGGATCATTAGTTCTGCTTTTAGGAAATAACCTTTTACTATAAACTTGCTGTGAACTGGCTTGTGGGACCTTGCCAAGGCTTTCTTTGAAAAAGATGTGGGCTTCTCTGAGCCCTGTACTGTGGTTAACTCCTGATCTAGTGATTAGCTGTCCTGACTCCAAGGTGCACCTGTCATTAAGGAATTAATGTACATTTCATGAGCAGAAGCTGAACAAATTAGAGCCTTTTGCTGTTTATAGTTAAGGGGTGAAACTTCTCCTTTAGTTGTATTGCAGTGTCTCCTGAAACAAGTGGAGGCTATGTACTTCTATTTCTTCTGCTGCATTGTTAATTACCACAAATTAAGGTTTAGGTGACTTGCTGACAGCAATTTTCAAAAATCTGACTCTAAAGAAATGAAGGGTTTAGCACCACCCTATTTTTTTAAAACCTGGAAACTTTCTATGCAAGGTGAAAGCAAGGAGTTTGTGTGTCCTGGAAACTATGTGCGATTATTAATTTTTTCCTAGGTTCCTGTACTCATCTATTTTTTAAGCAATTCATTACTGAATACCCCAAGGGATATTTAATGAAATTTGGTATCACAGTGAAGTTAGAGTCGGAACTGTATTTGTCACTGGATGATGCTGAATTTGAGTTTGGCATTCATTGAGGGCCTGCAGCGTGTCCAGAGAAGGGCAGTGGAGCTGGGGAAGGGTCTGGAGGGTCAATCATGTGAGGAATGGCTGAGGGAACTGGGAAAGGGGCTGAGCCTGGAGAAAGGAGGCTCAGGGGGGACCCTGTGGCTCTGCACAACTCCTGACAGGAGGGGACATCTGGGGAAGGTGGGGCTCTGCTCCAGGGAACAGGGACAGGAGGAGAAGGAACGGCCTCAGGCTGGGCCAGGGGAGGTTCAGGTTGGACATCAGGAGGAATTTCCCCATGGAAAGGGTGCTCAGGCATTTGAAGGGGCTGCCCAGGGAGGTGATGGAGTTTCCATCCCTGGAGGTATCCAAGGAATGACTGGAGGTGGCACTCAATGCTCTGGGCTGGGTGACCAGCTGGGGATCAGGTTGGATTCCATGATCTGGGACATCTTTTCCATCCTCAGTGATTCTGGGCTGTCTGGGATGCTCTCAGCAGGCTGGGGTGCAGTTTGTCTGGGATGCTCTCAGCAGGCTGGGATGCAGTTTGTCTGGGATGCTCTCAGCAGGCTGCAGGAGGAACAAGGGTGATCTCTGGCAGAGGAGGAAGGCAGCTCCAGGGCAGAGCAGCCCAGGCTGAGGCTTGGGGAAACTCTTGGGTCTCTGGGCTGTGCTGCTCAGTTGGATGTGAGCTCAGATGTATCACTGTGCCTTTCCCTGTGTCCCTTTCCCATGTTGAAACAGGCAATGATAGTAATCTAAATGAGAAATACTTGGTACTTCCTGAGACAAAATCACTGTAGAAAAGATGTTTCCATTTGCACAAGTTTTTGTTAAACACCCAAGTGCTTGTTGATATAATTTCAGTGTAATGTTTCCCACTATGACTATGCTCACAGTGGTGTGTTTAGCCACAGGAAATGTTTCCTTTTCTTCAATCCCAGTCTTTTCTTCAGAGTGGCAGTAAACTTTTGGTTCCTTGCTTTGCCTCACAACAGTAAAAGCACAGGCAGGCCTGTCATATCACAGACACTGGTTACTGTGAAATCAGACCTTCAATCAAAGGCTTTTATGTCTGCAGTATCAGAAGCTCAGCAGCCTTTATCAGCTGCCTACCATCTACAAATAAAATTTGAACGTGGAAAGTGAATAAAATGGGTCTGCTTTACCAACAGAGAAATAAAAGCTGGCCTAAATAAGACAGACTTTCCACTAATAACAGCAACAACAATGTTCCTGTCTGGTTTTTATTTGGGATGCACATCTTATAATTAATCTTCCTTCTCCTAATTTCCCTTTCATCTGGGGCTCTTCCAAGCACTTCATGAGAACATAATAACCAAGCCCAACTGTATCTGTGACACACATGATTATTGTTATTATCTTCATTAGGCTAATGCAGACTCTGAAATTCTGCATGATCAAGTAACATGCCCAAGGTTAAATAGTGATGTAGTGTCAGGATTGAGAACAGAGCAGCCCTGTCTCCTAATTCAGGGTTGCATTCAGGTTTTGCTCTGTCACCTAGGAGTGTGCATCACTGTCCTGTAACCATGGCCCTTCTCATGGAGATCCTGTGGCAGTGCAGCTTGGCAGAATCAAAAACCTTCCTGGGAAGGGTGTTGACTTCTTACAGGTCTGGAGAAGCCCTCACTTCTAAAAAACAACCCATGCTTATTTTAGTGTCCCCTGTTCTCATCTGAGTACACACTCTCATGCAGGTACAAGGTTTTATCCACAGATTTTTGCTATATCAGCCATGGACCTATTGTGGAACACAGTAAATTCTTTACTAGATAATTTTAAGAAGTTAGACCGAGGCATTTAAATATCTCCTGTGATAACTCCAGAGCTGGTTTCTTTTCTCTAATAGTGCTGTGGGTGAGCTGTGGGTTCCTTAACAAGCTTTTGTGCCCTATACAGATCTTTGAATACCTGTGTGCTCTTACTAATTACCTGTACAAAGGCACTTGCTTTGTCAGTGAGATTATTTTAAAGACACTTTGCTTAGAATAACTAATGGACAGGTGGGCACCATACTCAGTTGTGACCTAACACAGCTTGACCCTGAACAGAATGAAATAAAAACATTCAGTGTGTTTCTGTGGGAGATAAATGCATGTGAGGAGTGTCACATTGCTTTGTGCTCAGGGAAAGGTGTTTTAATCTGAGGGAGATGTTGGAATGGGCAGTGACAGGAGGGCATTTCCACTCATCCATAAATTAAAATATGCCCATGGTTAGAGCTCTGCAGTGGCTGCTTCAAACACTTGTGACAGAAAGCTCAAGGTGGTTCTAGGAACCAAACATGGGCAATGTGTAGGAATGTACCTCATGAGCCTGTCCACATCTAGGTCACAGAGGGTGATTTGTGTAGTGGACATTAACATTGCACAGTCACTTGTGAAAATCAGTGTGCAGGAGCACTGAAGATGTGCTCTTACACCCCTGTACTGTCATGAAGTTGATGACAAGAGCTCTCTGTTAGCCCAGGACCATGGCAGTGGATGTTTCATTCTTTGATGGAGAAATCTGACAGTCATACACTGCAGAAACCTGCCTGGAATGTGCCTGACATTCCCTGATGGGCTGCTTTGCTCCTGGCTGCTGCTCTTCTGCAGATCACTCTGTACAAGGTACCTCTGCATCTGGCATCTCCCTTGCATTCTGTAGAACATTCTTTGTGGTAAAAAAGAATAGCAAGCTCCTTACAATTACATACAATATAGCAATGTGCCCTGGACAGCTTGTGAGGTTCTGAAATAGCTGCGAGGCACTGCCAAGCAGAAGCAAAATGCAAATGAGAGATGAGATGCAGTCACTTGGAAGTATGTCCAATCTGAGTGCACATTTCTACAGATTTGATAGAAATCTTCTTAACTGGAGAAATTAGCTGTCATCTGCTGTAAATCATCAGTCACTAATTAGCCCAGTTCATTCAGTCTCCTGTGTCACAGAAATGTGCATAGCTGTTGGAGAAAAGGAAGTGGGTAAAAAGTGCTGGAGTGTGGAACTGGAGAACCTTGAGGATTTCTTCCTTTCACCTTCACAACCTTGAAATTCACATTTTTTTGTCTCTCTGATCTTTTTTTTCAGTTTAACAGTTTGAATTTAATTTTATTATTGTGAAATAAAATCAATGAGCTCCAGAGACACAGCTGCTTGTACACAGAAGTGCACATATTAGCCCAGGCTTTTTGGTGGGGTATGTGTTCCCAACCTGCCTGAAAACCTCAAATCCAACAGGTGCTGTGTCAGAAGGTGTAACAGAGCAAGTTCTCGTGGTCTGTGTGAGTGAGGTGGCAGCAAAGTGCTTGTGCTGGCATGGACTTGGGTTTAGAACTGTTAACCTCATGCCATGCACACTATTAGTGCTCACTTTAGTGCTGTTAAAATATTTGCATGTGCTTTGACTGGTTCCAAGTCATTAATACCCACCTATTTACTTGATAAGGTAGTATCAGGCACTCAGTAGAATATGGTAATATGTTTCAAATGTATTTGGTTAAAATATTTACTTTTATAAAAGTAAAGGCATCAAACTGATTCTGAGAATAAGAGCCCAATCATTATCCATTGTCTCTGGATCTCATAAATGCCTCTTTCCTTTCTTGATTTTATCTAGTCAGAAAACCGTGAGGTTCCAACTGTGAAGTCTATAACCACATCCATACAAAGACAGCAAAAATCTCCAAAATCTCTCCAAAAAAAGAGATTTTGTAGATACTTATTTTAATTTCCTTGCAGTTTGTGGTTCATGCCAGTTTCCTGACTCATCGTCACCCCGGTATGGTGATAAGCCAAGTTTTCCAATAAGGAAAACAAGGGAGCAGTGAGTCACTGACTGAATTCATATGCACTTGATTTGCTCTATCATTATCCATACTGGTTTTATTTATTTTAATTAGTTCATATACAAAGTCTCTGAGATATGTTTCACTGCATGAATTAGCTCAACTTGTTAGTCTTGTCTAAAGATTAGAAAGGCAGAAGACAAGTAGAGCTTCTGGTGGCAGGCCCAATTTTTTCTGCTACAGAGTCCATGAAGAGAATGTGAATTGGGGGAGTATCTGAATTTTCTGAGATTTGAATAATTGAAATAATAACATTATTTTTTGAGGCTCTCCTCTTTGATGTGAAAATCTGGTGAGGCTGCTGCTTAGATCTAAAATGTCCCAAGAGTAGTTTTTTTCCTCTGGTGAAGATTGTGTTTCATTCTGTGTTTGCATGAGATAAAAACCCCCAGAAATTGGGTCTAAACTGAGTCCTGAGCTAGAGATGCTGGGTGTGGGAGAAAGCATTGCCTGAAAGTTAATGGTTCCTATCCTGATGACTAATACAAACCTCAGCTACTACTTCAGTTTCTGTTGGTTTTTCAGATTTGTAAGAGGTTCTGATTTTTCCCATTCCACATAAAGGAGCTGTTCCAAGACTCAATGAATAAGTTTGGTTTTAAGTTCAGGTCTAGGTGCCAATTCATTTTAATCTGTCCTTTGAGCCAAATCCTGTCACTTGTCTCTAATTGAAGTCTTCCCTTGGCTTGTGGGAGCTGCCAGGCTGATTATAAGCAGGAGTCTGCAAGTGAGATGAGGCAGGGGTGAAGTGAGGGATCTCCTTGTAGGGAGCTGTGTCCCAGCTGGAGAGGACAGTGGAGTGACACTGTGAGCTTCTCCTCAGATCTGGCCCATGTCATTTTTAACTCTTACTGCTGAGAGCTTTTGTTGAAATTGGTCATAAATAGAAAATATTCCATGTTTTGGAAATTATTTAAGCTCTTTGTTTCATGCTGGCCAAGTATCCCATGTTCCCTATTTGACAAGGACGTCCTTCCCAACCATAGTCCTGGGAACAGACATACACTGTAATTAAGGAGATGAAGGATTTGATTAGGGTGTGGGTTTACCAATGAGGCACCCAGCATTTGGCAGCCATGGTTACATTCAAACTCCTATTTGTTTTGTTTTGGTTTTTTTTTAATCCCAACAAGACTGGCTGTCCTGTGCTGCCTTCCCCAGACGCCCTGACCCTGTGTTAATTGTGCCTTGTGCTAATCGATTCTACACCTGATGAACTTTTTTATCTCCTCCCAGTCTTCCAGGCAATTTTGTGCTCACACTTTGCATACCACATTACAGTGGAGTTTGAGCTGTGTTAGAGAAACCATCGTTTATTACTGCCAGAGCAAGAAGTTGCTTTTTTAATATACTTCTTCTCCATGTTCTTGATTAATCACATTCCTTATTTTTTTCCCGTGATGCTTAATTACTTGTTACATGCGATGCAGGTAAGCCAGTAGTAGCCTTTGGGAATGAATGAATAAATGAATAGCTCAGATACTTCCCTACTGATGCTATAATAATGACAAAAACAGTGAATGGAAAAAGTGGGTGTGACAGGTGGTGTGAGTCTCTGAGGATAACACTGGTTTTGATTCAGAATAGGAATGTCACCTCAGACAGGCATTTCTGTTTCATTTCCCAAGCAGTAGTGTGTGCTTTGCAGAGCTCACAGCACCTGTCCTTCCAAAAACCCGCTGCAAATGCTGCTTGGAGTGAGCAGCAATTCCTCTGCTGTGTCCTGACAGTCCAGCACCATCATCTCAGACAAGCCTCCACCTCATCACCTTCTGCAGGTGTGGGAGGCTCTCAGTGCCCGTGAAGGCTGTGAGCTCTCACACTTCTCTGGGGTTTTGTTAGGAAATGGCTGGAGCTTTGTCGGGGGAGGTTTATGCTGGATATCAGAAGAACTTTCTTCCCCCAGAAGGTGCTGGGCACTGCCCAGGCTCCCCAGGGGATGGGCACAGCCCTGAGGCTGCCAGAGCTCCAGGGCAGTTTGGACCACGCTCCAGGGGTGCCCAGGGTGGGATTGTTGGCTGTCTGTGCCGGGCCAGGGGCTGCACTGGATAATCCCTGTGGGTTCCTTCCAGCTCAGGATATTCTCTGATTCTATTCTGTGATTTTTAAGCAACTGTTTCATGTCCTGTGAATGACATCAGGATCCTGGCTCACTCTGATCTTCAGCTCAAGCTGCTGTGATTGTCTCTTCCCAGCACTCTACTCTATTACTCAGGGAAACCCCTTCCAAAGGACGCTGCTGTGGGTGTTGGCAGTTGCTTTTCAGTGCTTTCTAGGTCACAAGTTTCATGCATTCCAGTGTGAGCAGATCTTAGGAAACCCTTGTTTTGATTTGTCTAATTGCTGGGTTTGTTTTGTTTGTTTCTTTTTAATCCTGCAGCATTATTTCGAAACCAAAGACTGTTTCACCAGTGTGTATTGTCGTGTCATGCAACAGTGGAAACTAGTTTTGCAGAATGAAAGTTGGTGTTTATATCCTAAGGAAGCTCCTGTCAATGTTTTCAAGCCAGATGTCACCAGGCATTTATCAGTACTTGAAGAGCAGGCAGGGAATGCTTTCATGGCAATCCAAAGAAGGTAATAGTGCATTTATATTCTAGACTTGCTAGTTCTGGCAGCAGTGGGAATTTATCTTGAGGTACAAATATCAGTAGGGCTACCACGGTGGTTTTCTGCAGCTGAATATTTAAATAGGACTCAAATTGTGACGCTGGTGTTTAATAGCTGGTGGGTGGCTGAGCTGAAGCAGCTCGTTTGAAGCTGAGGGATCAGTGTGTGAACTGCTGCTGCACCTTGGGGTTGCAGAGAAGATACAATCACAGAGACTTCAGAACAAACTTCTCTCCACCTAATCTTTTCATATGTCTCTAAAGAGACAGGTGTGTTGCACCACCCCTCTGCCTCCTTAATGCTTTATTTGAAGGAGGTTGAATATGGCTGCAGGCATGAGGAAGAGCCTGATGGGAGGAAGGTGGTTTGTGTCTTTCATGGATAGAAGGCCAGGGCTTGGCTATCCCTGCTTAGCTACCTCCCTCTGAGGAAGGTCCTGGAATACCAGGGACCACGGTCTGGGAAGAAAATGCCTTTGTAAGGAAGAGAGGTAGGCAGCAAGAGGTAATAGAAGAAACACAATTGTCAGTACAGAGTCTGCACTGGCTCTCAGGGAATTGAGAGTGTAAAACTGGGTTCCATAAGGAGAGGTCCAGACCTGCAGTGGGGCAGGAGGGAGGGTGCTAGGGGCACACATCCTGTATCCTGTGGAAAACCATGTGCTGGTTCCTTTCAAGCACCATCCTTTTTCCCCATTCAAAAATGCCTTTAAAAATGAACATGCTTTCTTAAGTAAGTGGTTATGCTGGCCAGTGGTGTTGCAGCACACACACAGTATTTAAATAATGTGAGCTGCAAACCTGTGCCTTTACTTCTGCACTCTGTGCACAGGCCAACTCTGCATTTGGTACCTGCCTTGGAAGCAGTTTGAAAGCAAATCATGATGTTTTGTTTTGGTGATTGGAAAACAGGGCCGTCCCAGGGAAGCTCTAATGTGTTTTTGCCTTGAAATTGTCATTTCACTGTGGTTTGGCTAAGGGACACTGTTTCTGATTGTGCCAATGTATACAGGCAGCAGTATTTGGTGAGGAGCCCATGTAGAATCCTGCAGCTTTTGATTTGTTGTAGCTCAGATCAGGGACACAAAACCTATTTAGGCAAGCAGCTTGCCTCATGCCTCATCTGGACCACCTACCTCCCTGTGTGAAGTGTGAACTGCTCACTTCCAGGAAAATTTGGCTTTCCCAAAGTATTTCCCCTAAAACAGAGATAACCTGGGCCATTAAACGTGGATTTGCATTCCAAAAGCCTCAGAATCAGGTCTTTTACAATCACTGATTGTGCAACGATCAGTAAAAATATCAGCAGTACCCTAGAAAAACCCTCTGACCCTGTGAGTGGATGAGGTCAGGCATGTCCCTCCCTATCTCCATGAACTTTTATCCTCCAAATTGCTCCTCAAAGTCCTCTTCATGCCCAGTGCCCACAAAAGTCTGATAGCTGCCTTGGTGTCTGTCAGGTTCTAAGACATTAGGCCTGGTAAGAGTCCCCTGGAGATGGCTGCAGTAACCAGTCTTTGCTCTTCTGTCTGGGTTCCCAGTAACTCCTGTCCCTGTGCCCATCTTGATCAGCACTCCTTGGCTGGGTGCTGCCTGTGTTTCATCTCATTGAGTTCCAAATCTACATCAGCATTAACAGTGTCTGGTTCAGCTGCTGAGATGCTCTGGGAGATTGGCACCCTGTTTCCTGTATGTTTGCTCAGCCCTGAAAATACAGAATGTGCTTAAGAAATAATAGGTGGGAGAGCATGAGGTGCCATGTTATCATAGAGACATCCCAAATGGCCAGCAGCCCTCCAGAGAGGTTCTCAGGAAGGCTGGTGCCTGCTGGCTGCCCTTGGCTATTTTGAGATCCTCCTGGGTCATAGGTATGAGCTTTAATCCAAGAAAGACCTTGCCAGCCATGTGTGGTGTTTTCACCTCTTTGGATTGCATCAGGTGCTGTGAGACACAGCACTGCAAGCAATGGGGTCATTGTCTGGAGCCTGGCTCCAGCTCTCTCCCTTCCCATCATCTAGAGCAGAAGGGAAAGTCAAAAGCTCTATCATTTTCTTGTATTCTCCCCTGGTCTATCATTGCTTAATTGCATCCCTAAATCTTATTAAATTCTGGGGTGAGTCATTGCCACGGTGAGGTGGAAAGAGAGCTGAGTGAATTCAGGAGAGGAGGAGTGTCTTCCCAGGTGAGTGGCTGAGCAGGAAAACTCCCACAGCAGGTGGGAGGTACTATCACTTCACAGGTGTGTTGCATCATCTTCCCTCTGTTGCCTCTAATTTAATGCTCTAAACCCAAATCAAAACACCTGTAGTCCAAAGAGAATATAAAATAACTTGGAGTAGGAAATCCATGCTATTTAGACATGCAGATCTCTCTTAATCCTCTGAGACCTTCCAAGGTCACACAGGACTTATAATTGTGGTTTTGCATTGTCCTGTTGCACTGACTCTCCACAGAACCCACTTTCCACGAACAGGATAAAATTGTAGGATTAATCCAAGTGTCTGCATGTCTGTGTCCAAAATGTATTTAATTTGTGGCTACAAGAGTTCAAGCTTGTAAAACTCATTAAGGTCTGTAGGATGGCAAAACCACTGTCACTGGACAAATAACTTGTCACAAACTGGAAACTCTCCTCTGCTTTTTTTGTGTAGGCACCATTATAATCCTCTCTTCTTTCTGTTCTGGTTTTTCATGCAAACCCACAAAAGTCTGTTTTCCATCACATCCCAGGCTCCTGCTTCTCATAGCTGTTAGAAGTTTAATGTGCCTCTTTGGCATTCTGTCATGGCTGGGAATCTGTCGCTGAAGGTAGGAGAGCCACCTTTCAGGGTGCTGGGTGGATCTTACATGTGAATGCATTCCCTCATGGAATATATTCCATCTAGTCCAACCCTCTGCTCACTGCAAGCAATGAGTAGGATATTTAATTTCTGTGCAGCACAACTGAGTGATGATAGGAGAGCATGAGAAAATATTGTACTTGGCATTTCCTCTCTTCTTCCACATTGTTCTTGGGGATGTTGATGAGTTCAGTGTCTCTAAAATTGGGATTATAGTGCCCAGGAGTTGTTTTGACTTGTTGAGCTTTGCCTGATGTATCAGTCTGGGACCAAGCAGGACTGGAGCCCACAGTGCTCAGAGCTGGTTAAGCTCAATGAGGTTTCTAAGTCGGGTGGCATGACAAACACATTTTTTGTGGAAGGGTGGAAAACCAAGGGGAGCAGGCAGGTAAGTCAGCTGCACCACTCAGGGGTTTGCTAGGCAAATGCAAATTTATTTTTGCTCATCAGTTGCTGCCTGGATAATGGTATCTCAGTTGTTAATGGAGCAAACTAGGGAAGCACAGTCATGAAATGCCAGGGCACTTTGTAAATGCAGTTAAATCTGCCATCCAAGAGAAAGCAAAGAAATTCCTGCTGAAATTGTAGTAGACAGCAATGTTCCAAAGGAAAAGAAAGGCCAGGGGAACACTGTGTCAGGATGGATGTAATCAGGCACTTAATTCTTCAGAAAAGTATAGAATCACAGAATAATTGAGGTTAGAAGTGACCTCTGGAGATCATCTAATCCAAGCCCCCTGCTAAAAGCAGGGTCAGCTAGAGCAGGTTGCACAGGAGTGTGTCCTGCTGGGTTTTGAATATCTCCAGGGATGGGGAACCCACAACCTCTCTGAACATCCAAGCTTGACCTCCCTGGCAGTAAAAATTCGTGTGCTTGTGTTTACATGGACTTTCCCAGATTTCAGTTGTTGCCCTTTGCCTCTTTAACTGGGCACCTGTGTGAAGAGCCTGGCTCTGCATCTGCCCACTTTTATCAGTAGAGACATACATTAATTAGGTTCACACCCTTCCCCACCCTCAGCCTTCTTGTTTGGGGCTAAACAGTCTGATGAGAGAATAGGGAAGTGGGAGTTGTTGCAGGAGGTTGCACTAATGTTTCTGGGCAGATATTGAGGCCTAAAGCCCCCCTGAATGCTGTCCTGAGTAAACAGTGATATACAAATAGTACAGAATAGCTCAAATGAGCTTTCTTGCTTTTTCTTTCCTTCTCTCCATCTTCTTCTTTTCCTTTAGTATCTTTAATTTATGACTGTTCCCTTGGCATTGTCCCAGATGTCTTCTGGGAATGGTTATCTCTGGGTCTTTTATCTCTCTGTGTTTGTCATTTAGTGTGATCTTGGCAGTCCCAAAAGCTGGGACATTTATGGTGAGTGATTCGGGTTGGTGCTCAGCTGATTTCTGTAACCTGCAGAGATGAGAAGAGTGACTTTGGATAAAGCCTTGGATCAGAATTTGAGCTGGAGGTGAACTTGTGTGGATGTTCAGTGTGATTAGAGAATGGTTTTCTTCTTTTTAGAAAAGAAACTTGCGTATTCTCAGGTTTGGGGTAGACAGCAGTCAAAACAAGGAAGTCCCAGATCTAAAGAGAGCAACAGCCTCAATTCCAGACCCAGGAAGTCAGATGCTGGCTATTTGGACCACTGACAAATATTCAGGCCTATGGATTTGCATCTGAGACCATTGGACCATGTAGAGCCTGGCAAACCTGTGTGCCCCCAAATGAGCTATTGAAGCTCTGCTGTGGATTTTCATATTGGTTTGTTGGTTGCAAAAACATGGCTGTCCCATACACCTGATGTTACATGTTCCAAAATGTTTGGTAGAAAAATGTTAAATCTAGTTGAATGTGTAAATACTTCAAAACCTGCTAATTTTGCTTGTGTCAATTAATATATTGGGGTTCAAGGGAGACAGAAGATTTGGTTTGGTTCTGCTTGTAGTTGCTTTAAATCTGAGCATCTGGTCACTTACCCACCTTTACTAAGGTATTTTAAATATATTTGTTATATTGGCTTTGAAAGTAGAAACTCCCCAGAACTAGTTAAATATGAAACCTTTCATCATTGCTATCAATCTGTCATATCTCCTCCCAGCAGAGATTTGTTAAAACTTGTCTTGGATTCAATCTGTCTTGTCAAACCATTTGAAGCACCTTAGGTGCAGAATCAGTTTCCCTGTATTTCTGTGAAATAACAGAAGTAAGAGGTCTGGATTATGAAAAAAAAATCAAAACCAACAAAAACCAAAAAAAACACACACAAAAAGAAAAGCCTGATCTTATTTAAGTAGAAAGAAAAGACCAGTTTCCATTCATGAGGATTTAATTCCCAGGCTCATTGTATGATATTGCATCTGCCCACCTCTGCCTTTATTGTAGTAGCCCAAAATTACTGTGAGTGCATGTATAGGGGAAAAAAAAAGTACAACCTTTAGAAGTTATGTGTTTAAACTGTAATTTGAAGCTTTGCTGATGCATCACAAAAGGTTTGAGTTGAATGCTTGTCAAAGGCTGAAGGCACTGAGCATGTTCTCTGTTTTCCTTGTAGGTGTGTTACTGGACATCCAGCAGCACTTTGGAGTCAAAGACAGTGGGGCTGGCTTGCTGCAGACAGGTAAGAAAGTGTTTCCTCTCTCCCTGCTCTTTGTAACACTCCGTTTGTCTGATGGGTGCCTAAGATTTCTTCATTCTGATGCATGGCATACTGGTTGTGAAATCTACTCTTAGAAAGGTGAATAAATGCACTCCTACTGGGAAGCTAAATGAACATGAGAGGTTCTTTTGGCCTTGATTTGCTGTTGGCCAGGAGGTTGGATCTCAGAATGACTTGAGTGTAGAATGGACCAATAATTATTTTATTTACAAGAACTAAATTCAAACAGGAGGTGGTTCTTTCCCCTAGGTTAGAAAACTCATGCTAAACCAACACCAGGGTCCTGTCCACTTCTTTAGTTGGTAATAAGTGTGATGTACTTTGCCCTTCAAGTGCTTGACAGAGAATCTGCTGAATGGACAGTCCCTGGAGCATGGTGTGGCATGAAAATGTGAAACTCACTGGGGCAAGAACCTGAGGATGAAAGCTGTAGGCAAGGCTAACAGCCACTGCATCCATGAGAACTCATGGATTAACAACAGCCCTGGAATTCTGCTGTTAGCTTCCAGCATTTCTCTTGTTGTGTAAGGAGGGATTATTGCAACTCTGATGTCCTTTCAATGGAGCAGGCATTTTCATGTCTCAGACATCTTTAGGCAGAGCTGAACAAGCCCAGGAGAAGCTCAGCTTCTCTGGCCTCTGTCCTGAGGGGGCTTAGAGGAGGGCCTGTATCAGTGAGCTGCACAGGGTGACATTGAGTCAGTCTCATGCACACACCACAGCACAGTTTGATCCTCGTGGAGAGTGGAAAGGAGTAGCATGATTTTTAAGAAATGCAGGATTTTAAGAAAACAGTCTGCTTTGAAAAGCTCCTACAGAACTATTAATTAGAGTCACGGATTTGTGGTGCTGTAGCTGTCTTGTCACTGTCATCTGTCTGAGGGAACCACGCTGGAACAATTATATCTCTGAAAAAGTGAGAATTCTGCTAGGTTTTGAAATAGTGTGCCAGCATGACATGTTTTCCTATGCTATCATGGTGGATACCCAACACCTGTCAGGAGCTTATCTGTGAAATTCTACAATTGTAGAAAATCATTCATTCTTTATGATCTCACTAAAGGTGAGACTGTTCTGGAGCTCCATCAATTGGTCTTTGATTTCAAATGATGTGAACCACTGCAATATCCCCTCCTTTTTTATTTCCTGCAGCCCATGGCACAGCAGGGTCCTCATCTGT
Organism: Camarhynchus parvulus; assembly: GCF_901933205.1. Classification (NCBI taxonomy): domain Eukaryota; kingdom Metazoa; phylum Chordata; class Aves; order Passeriformes; family Thraupidae; genus Camarhynchus; species Camarhynchus parvulus. The sequence goes on from NC_044589.1 coordinate 551,749, forward strand.
GGTTGCAGCTTCTTGGTAATGTTGTAATGCAAACAATTAATAACAATTTGTATAAAATGTTTAAAAAATGCTGTCCTTGTGGGACAGCAGAGCTCAGCTCATCTGATGTGAGCAGCATGTGTCCAGAACAGAAGGTTTCAGGTTTACAAGTGTCACTGATTATATGAAGCATCAATCAGTTATGCCCAAAATGGCACTGCCTGTCTGTCAGATTCTCTTCTACAGCAATTATTTGTATTTATTTATTGTACTCAGGGGGACAAGGTCCTCAATGTATCATTAGACACAAAGTGCTTTCAAGAAAATATTCTGGCGTAAAAGGACACTTGCCAAAGCATGTATTTAATCTTCATTCACTTCAGTGGATGAAATCCTTCTGAAGATTATTCATTGACAGCAAGTAAAAGCTAACTTCAGCAGTATATTCATTTGTTAATTGCAAGATATGTTATTTATTTCTCTAGCAAACAAACAGGGCATCTGAAAACAGCATCACTGAGATGGTGCAGGGTTTCTCTTGAGTGTGTCAAGTTTTCTAACAGGTTATTGTTGCTTTTGGAAAAACAGTGTTTTCTCTTGGGTTTTTTTTTGCTGATCTGAAAACTGAGGATTTCACTTTGCTTCTGCAATACAGATAATAATGTAGTAATCACAATGCTGTCAGAGGAAAAGAGTGCTCGGAAAATAAAACCATTTCATGTAAATAAGGATAGAGGCATGTAACTGAAGGCTTATTCAATCTGTTCCTCCAGCTTACCAAGTTTCTGTGTTGGCAGGTGGCCCATGGCCCAGGTATCCTTAATCCTGCTTAAATAAAAGATGCTGCCCTAAACCACCACAAACATTGCTTCTAATCTTTTGTCTTTTCTCCAAACCAGACTTCTCAATGTTGAAATAAGGGGAAATGGTGCAGTTTAAAAGCACTTGCCCAGGGTTGCAGAAGAAGCCTGGAGCAAAGCTGGGGCCAGGCCAGGTGTCTCCCACTCTTCTGCCCTAACCCTGAACAGTTCCTTTGCCAGCAGACACACAAATATTGTTTGCTTCCCATGAGATGGTCCTGCTAACTAATGGAGTGATGTGAGACGAAAGACTGCTCATCCTGATTATGTCCTCTGAATAAAGACTGGATTAGTCCTCAGGTTGTTAATCCTGCATCTAAATGAGTCCTAAATTAATTTACAATGTTAATGAGGGGGAGTGAAATGTAGTCTATATGCAGTTCATATCACTCATCAAAAAGGCAATAAAATAGAAAACTTTAAAAAATTTAAAAAGCCTTTTAACTGAGAAGCAAAGTTGCACAAACTTTTAGGAGGAAATGGTTCTGAAAATCCAAACAGAAAGTGGGGAAAAGAAATCCACCAAGGATAGTGTTTGACCTGTGTTCATCCCACTCCCCACTCTTGGCAGGCAATGCTGATCTGGTATCTCTCTCCCTCTGATCACTTCCAAACCAGTCCATACTCCCAGCTTCTGATGCTCTCTGGAAAGCAAAGGTGACTTGTTCCTTAGGAATTGCAGACACAAATAGAATTTTTATCCTCATTTATATTAATCCTGACATACAAGCTGCTCTTTAACCAAGAGAAAATGTAAACTGGTTATAGAGACGCTGTAATTCTCTGTACAGAAAAATCACAGGACAATCCAGGCTCATCCATAATGGAAAGAAGCAGACCATGGTCTGCTCTACAGCAAGCATCCTGTGACAGCAGAGGACACGCTGACTGATGGAGCACAACTGCTGCTTGCTCAATAGCATTCTAGAGTGGCACACATAAAACTGGTGATCTGAGCTTCACTTATCTCCAGATGATGCTGTAACTGTGTGCTGATCTTCCCTTTTAAAGCACTACATATGCAGTTGTGTAAATATTGATTTAGTTGACCATCCCGCAGCTCTGCAGCCAAGCTTTCCTGTGCATTTCAGTTCTCACTGGCTGCTTTTCCCAGCCAGAGAAAGGATAAACCTGGCTGAACTCAGAAGGTGGTGGAGCATCTCTGTGCCTACCTGAGCTGTACAGCTGTATCCAGTCAATACATTTATAAACCAAACCATACAAAAAGTCTTATCTATGTGTGGAGTTAGGTAGGAGCAGCTACAGAACTACAGGCCACTAGGAACACAAAGACCAAGAAAGTGGACAACTGGATTTGTACTGCTGCAGCTGGATTTCAAACTGCTTCAAAATAGTGTTATCCTTCCATATACACTGTACCATGGGAGTACTGCCCCAGTGCTGTGCTCTGGTTTTGACTAGATTATTTTCTCTTCCTTCTACAATTTTTGTGCTTTATTGCTCTGTCTGCTCTCTCTGCCCTTGAATTTATTTCGCTTTTGTGTCTCTTGCCAGTGTTTCTGTAGCACACAAGAGCTCTAATAATAGCAGTGGTTGGCTCATGATACAGTTTGTTGTCCAAAGATCTCAGGATGTTTTATATCAGGAGGGCTTATAAGGCTGGGCCTTATGGATGGGGAAACCAAGAAAGCCAAATGGGAAAAATTACCTGCCCAAAGTAGCACAGCAGGTCTGAGGCAGAGCCAGGATGAGAGCTACAGTCTTATTCCTGAACATGCAGCATTAGTGTAATGAATGAATTAATGAATGAGGTTAATGTTTAGAGCCAGAGATTTGGTGCTTGTTACTGGGCACCTGAATCCTCCAACCCAGACAGCTCCAGCTTGGGGACTTCTGCCGGTGGAAACTGAGAGGTATCAAATGGAGATTATTGCAAGGATTCCGTGGAAATGCAGAGGGGGAGAGTGTCTGTCTTCAGGAGTAACATAGAGATGCCATTAGAGGAAACCCTGGCAGGCAGAAGTGTGCAGTGTAAGGTCACAAGGAATGTAAGGAGGTGAGAGGTCAGCAAAGACTCATGAAAGGTGAATAATCATAGATAACTAGGGCTCTGAAGAAACTTACCTTTCCTCCTGTGCAGAGGGATGGGCATTCCCCTAGATGCCTTTCAGCCCCTGATTTCCCAGAAAGCCAAGCAATGCCAGGTACTTTTTCATAAATCTTGTTGTGAGCTCACTTTTCCTGTAAGGGTCAATTCCAGCTACAGTCTCTGTTCATTTGAAAAGTGGAACTTTCATCTGCCTGTGTTGCCCTACTTCTTGAGCTGGCATAGTGTAACCTTTCAGGAGGTTACAACCTCACAAATACACAATCAGCTCTCTTGTGCTGTGATTGTTCCCACCAAGCTATAAACACATGCACTGAGAATGGGTCTTGAACATAGTGGATGCAGTACAAGGGTGGGATAAATCACACTTGATGAAATTCAGTATCCTTTCACTCCCATCTTGTCCTTGGCTTATGGTGGCAGCTGTACCTCTCTAACATTTTTATTTATTCCATGCAGAAATATTCTCCAGGTGCTACCCCTGAATATGTGAATATTACATGAGCTGCAGGTGCTGCTTGTTTCTTTTCTACCACCTGCTTCTCCCTAAATGGACACTTTCTCCTCAGCTGTGCTCTGCAGAACTGGACTCCATCTTCACATTTTGCTTCCTACTCCACCACTTAACTGTTCTTCTTGCTAGAACAGCGAAAATCATAATCTAAACACTTTCTGTTTTCTATTTCAAGTTCATGGGCTTTCCTTTTGGGTGAATGGCTTCCTGCACCTGAGCACTTCCCAAGGAGGTGGTTCCTCAGGTGTCCCAGCCAGGAGGTGAGATAGAATGCTTATAGAGTACTTTGTGCTTGCTCTTCTTATGACTGCAAATGGTTTGGTCCACCATGCCCTACCCTGCTTCCAACAGCACTAAGCATTCTTAAATCCAGGTTACTTCTCTGGCAGTCTGGTGCTTAAAGTGGCATGACAGGGTGGAGCTCTCTTTCTGCCAGGAGATCCTCCAAGGCCCTTTCAACAATGAGCAAAACCTTTCTTCCCATTTTCCCCTCCATCCCTGACTTTGTGTCCTTTTCTCTGACATTTTTCTACCTTCTGTGGGATTCTGCTCATGTGGGGATTAAGCAAGGTCAGTTTAAGCAATGAAGAGGAGAAAGCAGGGCTCCTTCCATATGCCTTCATTAATGTTATGAAAAGGGTTGGTCTTATTTTACTGGAGTGAGTTGACAAAGTCCAGAGCTTGATTATTTCCTACCTACATCCTTTGCTCAGTCTTTTTCTCCTGTGTGCTAGAACAGTCTGATTTCCTGGGAAGTCACGGCAGTCTGAGGGTCTGATTCATGAAAGCACTTAAACCTATTTGGAAATGCCTCTGCAATCAAGGAGCAGAGTATTGTCTTGAATCAGTGAGCAGGTTGGAAGAAAACGTGTTTGTGCCCTGGCCCAGTGCCCATGCACCAAGGACTGAACTATAAAAATGCCATTTACAGCCTGTGTTCTCACTGGACAGCCCTGGATTGCAAAGTAAATCTTCTTTGGGGGGGATGAAATGGTCAGGGTGGGAAGGGAAGGTGTCCTTGCTTCCTGCTGAGAGGAGGGAAGTGCTTCAGCTGCTGTTGTATTTTGTCTTTCAGTTGTTTGTGTCAGCAAGTGAGTGCAGGCTACTAGAACAGGGAAGCTCTCCAGACTGCCTTGTCTTCATTAATATCTCCACTTTATGATAATGCATGGCCAGTAGCACAAGATAACAATTCATTCCCCCATCTTGTCTTTCTGCTTAGCACAAGGAAAGTTTGTCCTCACCGTTGGCCTTTCAGGTTCTTGGGCTGGGTGTTGTGAGGGAAACTTGCACTTTTGCTGCCTCTGGCACATCTGTACTATCAGTAGAAATTGGCCTTTTTTCCTCAGGCTGTAGTTTAGACACCTCTTGCCAAGGTTGTCTTCACTTCTGCAATTTATTATAGTAATGAGGGGAAAGATTTCCCACAGATTTTAGAGAAGTAGTTATTATTCCACCCAAAGTCCCCACAGCTTTTAACACAGCCTGTCCACCCCCCCATGTATGTTCCTTGGACCTCAGAATTTGATTCAAGCACTGACAGGATTTTTGTTGGTATTGTGTAATACTTTCAAACAACATTTTCCTCTGAGTACCAGCAGTGCAGTCTCATGTAGCTGGTATCTGGACAGTTTTGTGCACAAATAGTTCAGAAGGGCTGGTCTGGCTCTCTTGACTTTTTTCATTACCACCATAGCTGTAATTATGAAAGAGGGAGATGAACATTTACATTATCAGTTATTATGTATTTTATGGCTACCAGTTGCTGGAAGGGAAGCACGGAATTATATTCAAAAATCTTATAAGTGGGTTACTTTTTTCCTCCCCTTCTTCAGTGGCACTAAGCTTTTGGTAGTCAGTGGAAAAGCTGCTTATCTTTAATTCTTGCTTTCACTCTGCCTATAAATTTAATTTTCAAGTGTGGTGACCAGGGGAGTGTTTGTGTGTGGCCTGAGTATGGCATCAGTTGCTGTTGATACATCTTGGGCCCAATGTAAAGGGAAGTGTTAGCTCAGAAGGGAAAGGTTTTTTTGCCTTGACTTCAGTAAAGTTGGATCAGGGTCTTCTATTAACTGAGAGTGAAAAAATAGACCTAATTTTTATAGTACATTTTATATATTTAGAGTACATTTTATATAATTATAGTACATTTTATATATTTAACATGCTTCATCCCAGGGGAGCCTCAAGTGCTTTCTCTGAAAAGATGTATTTTAAGCTTGTTTTGGTTTTGTCTTGTCTCCCACACTTGGAGAACTCTCACTTTTTAGAGCACAGACCTGCAGTTCTGCAGGTGAGTGCAGTGAGGATGTGAACAGCAGGGAGAGATGAGGTGAGAAAGAGGTCAGGCTTGGTCTGTGCCCACTGGAAGATCCCCAAGGTGACACAGTACTGTTGGATTTGAGAGAGAGATCACTTGGATAACCCAAATAGTCTTGACAGAGTGTGAAGGGCTCTGGAGCACTGAAGGTGCTGTTTGGGAATGAAGAGCACTGAGGTTGGTTCCTGTAACACAGCAGGCATCCAGGGCTGTGTTTGCAGGAGTGGGAATGCTGGGGTCCTGGAGCAGTCCATGCAATTGTTTTGCTTCTCTGATGTCCTCTCTGGAGTTCCAGGTGACTTTTCCTCCAAACCAGTGCTTCTCAAACCTTTTGGGCTGTGGGCCAGACCATTCTGCATCCCTACAACCAAATTTGTGTAGTGATTTATCACTATAAAAGTAGCATTGCTACGTGTCTGGCTGGAAAGAACATGCTGTTATGTTGTGGGCCACAGTTTTGGGAACTGTAGCCATGCAGAAGCAAGAACAGGTCAGCAGGGCTGCAGTGATTCCCATATAAAGACCCAAATGCACCTGAGGAGGAGTGACTCATTCACAGGCACTTGTACCTGGCTTTGCAATGAATTCCAGGGCATCACTTATGTAAAAAGTGAACATTCCTCGTGGTATTGGGAAGTGTTAGCAGCCTGCAGAACTAGATTCCAATTAACACAAGTAAGCCTGACTTGCATGAATGGTGTATTGTTGTATCAATCTCCCCTTGCCTCCCCCAGTACATGCACATATTTGGGGATGTTTCCTGTATGCTGATGTAAGATTATAGAGCAAAGACCCATTTTCTGCTTAAATTATGTAGGAAGCCTAGTTTTGGAGAGAAAATATTACTGATCATAATCCATTACTTACCCTAATTCACTGTACATGTACAGTTATGTAAATGTATATAAACATTTTTTTGCTAAAACTCTCTTCAGTTGTTTTTAAGGTAGTCAAATGACTGTGGAAGGCTTAGGTTTTTAAATCACAGGTGAAAAACAAACAGTTCTTTGATGGGATGAGTAGTAGAAGGAGAGGTTCACACAAATTCTTGTGGTCTTTGCTGCTGCAAGCAGGGCAGTGGTTTGGTTTTCAGTGGAAAGGACATTTCTAGGGGAAGTTCAGTTCTGATGTCTTTTATTCCCCCACTCAGTTATACATTAGGTTATTAACAATTAAACATTTGAACAGTTTTAACCATTTGCTCCTTCCAAACTTTTCATCCACTAATGTTTACAGAAGACTTACTTTACATATTCTCCTACTGCATCATTCCCCTTGTTCTTTGTAGGTGAGCTGAATTGGAGATGAGGCACCTCTAATTTATTTTCTTGTGGGACAGTGGTGTTGAAGTGAGAACATTATTAGTAATACACCTTTCCTGCAAAGAGTTGCCCTAAAGAGCTATGGAGTTACAAAAACTTGCTTATTTGGAGCTGCACTAACTTTAAATGGATGGTTACAATAAATTACTGTTGGGGTGGACTTGGAAGTGAATTGGGGAGGCAGTACAGGTAAAACAGTTTGAGCTTTGATTTCTTTATTGTAAATTCTGTGAACTTACAATTCATAGAATCATAGAGAGTTCTGAGTTGGCAGGGATCCACAAGGATCATGAAGTCCAGCTCCTGGCCCTGCACAGCCACCCCAACAATCCCACCCTGTGTCTGAGATCATTCCAGTGACAGTGGTGGCCAAGTGCTCTCTTCTCTGTGTCATTTGCCTATTTTCTTCTTTGTCTGGATCATCAGTTTGTGGAGGCAGGATGATCCCCTGCCAGCCTTTGATGAATGCCTGTTAAAACTGACCTTGCTAAGAGTTACACATTGACATTTTCAGCAGAGGATTTGTCTGTCTGGGGTTGGGTTGGATTTGTTTTGTTTTCCTTGAAGGATGTTTGAAATATGTCATGAATTCTTTGTTTTTAATTCTGCCTTATTCACAATTACTGTATTTTTCCTTGTCTGCCTCATCCAGGGATGTGAGTGGTCCTGGTCACCTCAGCAATTGATGGTATCAGTTGTCAGCACTGTGTTTGTGTCTTCAGCCTCCTGTGGTTTTGTCCAAACTACCTGGCAGTATAAATAACAATAAAATTCTTGTAGTGCCCTTGGCCACACCTCTTGAGCGCTAGAAATCATTGACAAAGTCTGACAAAGAAAGGAATTGTTTCCTGAGAGCCTTTGTGATAGAATGAGTCATGTTAAGAAAGATGGGTGAGTTAAAGAATAACTTTACCACCAATTAAAAAATGGAAAGAAAAGAAAAAGAAGAAAGTCTTTACTTAGTTCCATTTAATGTAAGCATATGGGCTTTTTTGAAAAGCAGCCTTCCATTTTCCAGGTGTAGTTTGGGATATGTAAATGCTTAACTTACTAATTGTGCCTGCAAATCAAAGTGAAGTGGCACTAATTCCACCTGAAAAATTGCTCCCAGGGTAAATTAAAAGCTCAAAATTAGTGATTGAGCTAAGAATCTTTTAAAAGCCTGATACTAAAAATAGATATTACTTCAGAAGAGCTGATGTAAACAGTTATTACAGTGAGAACTATGCAATATTTCACTAGATAAATCCATCTCCCTTACCTGTCTTCTTGAAAGTGAAACTACAGAACAGGAGCATGAAAATGTCTCATGATTTTTGCTGGTTTAGTTCTCACCATCTCCTGCTTTATTTTTAAATTGGCATCTCCCACCATCACACTGGAGCACCAGTGAGGTACGACTGCTGTTATAGCTCAGGGAGCTGGGACTGCCTCAGCTCTGTGGCTTAGTCATGGGGGCCTGGAAAGAGGCTCTGTCTCAAAGAGTTATTGGGTTGCAATTCTTAGAAAATTCTTATAAAAATGTAGGTGGATTCATTGCTGCTTTACCCACCCAGAGCCTTCAGTGACTTCCAGCTTTTGGCTGACGTAGCAGCCCTGCTGCCTGCCAACTGCTTTGAAACCCATGGATGTGATAATGGGGAAAATTATTAGCAAGTGTGACAGCAAATATGTCATATTGAGGGGGAGGGTGGCAAAACAAAGGTAAAATATTAAAAGAAAATATCTCTGGGGGAAAAAACCCCCAAAAACATGAAGAGAGCAAACATTTTCCTTAAAAGCAGATTGTCTAAAGTTGTCCTTGTTTTCATAGAGGATGTTCTATGGCAGAAGAGGTATAATAAAGGATGTTATACAATGGATATTGAATTTTCACTAAAAACTCCCCAGTGAGATATTCCTACCAGCTGCTAATGTTGCACCTTCCAGAGACTTGGACAGTGTATGACACACTGAACAGAGAAAATACTTGCATTGTATATAGAAGATGTATAAATTGTCTCATTTGTACTTACTGAACTTATTCTTTCTGGATTCATAATCCAGAAACTGGTTTCTTGTCTAGCCACCAGGCAAATAGACTTTGGGCAGCACGATGCCAAGTTTTCCCCCAAGGTTCATTTCCAGCTGAACAGGACTGTGGTGGCAGAGCTCAGCTGGTGCCTCGGGGCATTTCTGGTCTCTTGGGAGGGGAATGGAACAGGCACTGAACACAAACCAGCACCAGATGGGCCACTGGTCGTTCCTCAGGCCCACCTTCTACATTTTTAGACCTAATTGAAATGGGCTTCTTTAATACCTTGACAATCCCTGGATTTAGCCAATATTGCCTTTCCTTTTCTCCATTAATGTAATTGATGATGCATGAAGGAATTGCATTTGCAAGCCTTGCGCATTGCAGTGTTTGTTTCAGGGTGGTTTTTTCCCAGTGGTTCTTGTTCCCCCAGAAAGATACTGGTCCAAAGAAATTTAAACTGAGGGATTATTTAACAGGGTCCAGTCACACTCCATGGCTGTTCTGTGATTAACCCTGAAGTCTTCTACAGATATCCTGTTCTTTTATCCATAGGAACAAGTTCAGTTGCAAAGCTCACTCCTGGAACTGCAGCTCAGCTTGGCATTAGAATATTTTTCCAAGTCAGGAATGACACATGGGTGATAATCTTAGAAATAACAACTGTAAAACAGAGATTCTGTAAGACACACAGAGATTCATTCTCCAGTGTAGCTGTGATCCTTTTCCAAACCGTGGCAAGTTAAACACTGGGATATGCCAGTATTTCAACAATTTCCTGAAACTAATTTGTCCCTTTTTGAAGGCCCCCCAGCCACTGTGAAACACTTGCTCTTTGTCTAAATTGTCATTTATAACAGCAAGAGGCAGGAGCTTTTCTAAATACTGCTCACAACATTGACTTGGCAAATAATTCTGTTGCACAGCACCTACAGTGGTGTGAGAGGCTTCCCTGCATCCTGGGGTGTCTCTTCACTGTGGGATGAAGGCTGTTGTCACTGCAGGTGTTTATTTGTGGCCTGCTGGTTGTTCAGCTCTTGTCCTAGTCCTCAATATGCAGTTGCAAATGGCAGTCAATGATGATGTTTCTTTGTCTTTACTTTGTGATGCAAAAGCTTTTTGAAATGTTACTGGCATCTGGAATAATAGATGGGTCAGCCCATGGAAGTGCTGATGGGCATCGTGTGGCATGGGATAGGAAATAGAAAATATTTGTGGTCCCTGAGCTGTTCTCAGACCACTGATGCTTGAATGATGGTGAGACTCTCTCTAAGCTTACTGGACATAAAAAACTGTGGGAGATTAGGGTATTCTGGATGTCTTAAGGTCATCTTCAAAATGCCTCTGGCTCACTTGTGGATCTTGTTACTTGGGGTTTGGTGATTGTCTGGAAAGCCTGTAGGATTTTAAAATAAATATGTCTTTATTTATATATCTATATCTGGATAGATGAATCAGTAGATAGTTTTATATATCTGTGTTGTAGTTTAGGTGCCAGACTCTCAGAGGAGAAAAGGTTGAGTTACCTGGTGTTCTTTAACACAGGAGAAAGCAGCTTGACAACTGCTGAGGGGCTGGAGCCTTGTTTTCTTCCAAAAGCAGATCTTGCTGTCTGGTGGCTCAGACTCCTCCCTGACCCTCACAGTGCTGCTAATCAGACTCGGAAATGGTTCAGCACTTTATTACCTGTCTCTTGCAGCTGCTGGTGATTGTTTGTGTCCGAGCACACGAGCACACGGTTTCTGTGGCTGGGTGAGTTTAATGATGGGTAATAAATGAGAATCAGATCAGGGCTCAGGGTAAGTGAGAGCAAATGGTTCCTTCCTTGCCTCGTAGAGGATTTGTGATTCATAATGAAACCAGACATTTACACACAAACCACACTTTGGGCCAGCATGTCTGGTCCAGAGCAGCTAGCCCTGGCCCCTGCTGCACTCTCACATACACCCTCCACTTCCTTCTCACAGGAGGAGTTTCAAAAATCATTATTTCTATTTTGCTTGTCCTCAAAAATAAGAGGGGGTTAAAAAATAAGAGGGGGGTAATGTAAAATCACATAACATAATGAAAGTCCTGAAAAGGATATAAGGTGTATGTTTTTCCTCACAATGCAGAAACAATCAGCAGGGGTCAGTTTGCTGGAAAGCATTCCAAAAACTTCTCAAGGAAAAGTGGAAAGCTTGTGGAAATGAATGTCACGAGGAATATTGTCAGGACCTGAGCTTAAAAGATCAGATGTTTGTGTGGATAACCCATTATAATTCTTGGGAGTGCTGAAGGCAGGCTCTGAGTAGTTCAGCTGCCTGTGTAGGAATTCTGTGTACTTTCCTCGGAAGGATCTGATTGCTGTCCCTGCCACAGACAGGATGCAAGGCTACATGGTTTTCTGATCTGTTGTCATTGTTCTTGTGTTCTTATGAAGTGGTCTCCTGAGGTTAAATGAAAGATATCTTACTAGGGGACTTATTTATTCACTGGCAATGCCTCAGGCAGAAAGATGGACACGGCTGCTAGGGAGAAACTGTGAGATTCCACAGTGAGATGATTTTTTTTTTCTCTTTCTGTGTTGGTGCTTTGAATTGAAACCCACTCAGCACTGCAGAAATTTCCCCTGAAAAGTTAGTGTGGTTTTGGGCCAGTCCCCTAATGGGTGGCAGCTTATATAGAAAACTGTCATTGCACAAGATACTTTGCATTTTACAGGCAACCCAGAAAAAAGTAGGTAATTGAGCAGGAAAAATACTGAAATTCCCTCTGTGACCAGCAAACAGCTCTTCAGAAGTAAGGATTGGCTAGGCAGTGTTATGAAATGTGTGTGTTTCCTCTGCAAATAAAGGTGAAGCTATCAATAGCACTAATGGCCCTGGGAGGAGGAAAATCTTTGAGGAAAATAAGACAATTCTGAGTTGTTGGATAAGCATCAAACCAAAGCAATTACCCACAATGGCTTTTATATCCATATCTTCTGTGAATTTTAGCATATTCTCATTCCACAGTGATTTCTATTCCTTAAAAATGTGAATTAGCATAAGGCTGCAGATGGCAGGATTTAAAGAGCAGTACCCCTTGCTGGCACCACCTGCATCTCAGAGCAAGTGAATAAAAATCAGATATTTTAGATGTCCTCTTGAAGTTCTTGTGATGAGAAGTAATATATTTTCATCCCTTAGAATTCAGTTTAATTTGACAAATGTTTGCCTTGCTCCAGATATCTAGAGGCAGGCAGTGGGAGACCAGGGTGAAGTCAGTGTGTTTGGAAATTCAGAAAGATGTGAACTGACCCCTGTGAAGGAAGTCAGCTCTAATACAGAGATTAATCTGTATTTTTCCCCTCAGATTGATAATTTTCTTAGTTATTGAGTTTTATTGATTTTAAAAGATGGCATTTTACTGATCTGTTATAAGCACTCTTGAAGACGTATGGCTTGAGTTGGAAAGGGAACAGTTTTGTGAAAAAGGGTGTGGAAGGAGTTTGCTACCAAGCCCTGACACACTTTTATCTGCACATGCACAAACACACAGTGTGAGTGTGATTCCTTGTCCTTCCCTCTCTGGACAGCAATGCTTTGCTCCTGTGCCTTGGTGATAACACTGAAACAAGATCTGGGGTGTCCTGCGTGTCTCTCATTCACCCCAGAGCATTTCCTGCCCATTTGCCTGTGCTTACGTCCTTTCCTGAGTCAATTCTGGAGCACATAATCTGCAGAAATGTCTCCAGTTTTAACTCTCTTTGGTGGATGCCAATGATAGACATTAAAATTGAGAGGAAACTCTCATTTACTCCTTGTGTCCTAACGGATTAGATGCTGTCCCAAGGCTGTCAGTGCTGTGGTGGTTGACAGCCAATTCCATCATTAAAATGCAGCTCTGGCCATTTTTCCTTCCAAAGAGGGAGCACGTGTTTTGCCAAGCCCACAATAGATGCTACAACAGCCCCCTAAAGAACTGTAAAAATAATTAAAACGAAATCAATCAATGCCACTGCCAGCCTGGGGAGAATGTCAGCAAAGAGCTGTGTCCCCCTCCCCATTCCCAAAGCAGAGCCGTGTGGATTTCAAGGCTTTGTGCAGCTTTTCCTTGGCTCCCAGCAGTGCAGCCATCAGAACTGGTAGCTCCAAAATCCCCCTGGGCTTGTGGCCCTGGTGGAAGGCAGGGGCTGGGGGTTTCTTTCTGGCCAAGACTGCTGGCAAAATCAGCATCCTGTCCCAGCCTTGCCCAAATCCCTTGGGCCATGAGGGACCAGCGAGCTCCTGAGTCCCCGGCTGCGTGTTTGGGAAGAGAATGTTTGGTTCCTGCAGAGTTTGTAACTCTTTGTAATGCAACCAGCAGATATGAGAGCTGTGTGTAGAGGTCAGCGAGGCACTCCCACTGTGGAATAGTCATTTATTTAGGGTTTTCATTTAAAAAACAAACCCAAACAAACCTTAAGTCTGAAAGAAGTGGAATGAGAATGTATCAGATGATCTCCCTCACAAATACATGAGGAGCTCTTGATTCCACTCTAAAGAGAAGGGGAAGCACTTCCTATTGCCTTGTTTTTCTTTTCTTTTTTCTGAGGAAACTGCTGTTGTCAGTAAATAACATGTGGCAAGGAATTTATTAGTATTACCCAGTACAAGTGTCTCCTCTCTATCCTGTTCTCTATTGCTGCAGGAAGTAGGTTTTGAGATTGAGACAGAATAATTCCCATTGCATCCTAGTTAATTATTTGAAATTAAAATGTTCATTGAGGAAGGATGCAGGATTGGTAGTGCTGTTGTAGAGAAGGATGGCAAAGCTCATTTTAGTATGAAAACAGTCTTCCCCCCCTATCTCAAATGGGAACCAGGAACATTATTTCTCTTTATACCACATACAAATGAAGCATCATTCTATTATGAGAATAACAGATTTAAAGTATTTTATTGCTAGTTAAATCTAATTCATGGTACTCAATGCAGATTTCAAGGATCAAGGGATTTAGATTATCCTGCATTACCAGCTTCAGGCTGTCATTTCTTGATGTGTTTAAGTGTCTGCTGTGCTTGGAAAGGCTTTGAGGGCGAAGGTGCACATCCCTGTCCCTGCCCCAAGGGACTCGCTGTAGTTCCAGCCTCCAGCTCATGCTGCCACAACAGAGACAAGCTTAGTTTTCAGCCCTCAGCAGGCCTCAGATTTTGCTCTCCAGATGGTCACACGAGCTCTGTACTGGCACAAGGGAAAGTCTGAGCAGTTCTTGAGGAGATCTCACCTTTGCTTCCGAAGGCTCCTGCGGATGCGGCTCCGTGCGTGTGCCCAGAGTCATAATTGCAATGGCAAAGAAAGAGCTCTTCGAGTAGAGGAAGGGAGCAGAACAAAATAAAGCTCCTTTGGGGTTTGTGGTTATTTAAATGCTTTTTTAAGACACCTTTCTCTGGCTGTGAGCCCTGGGTGTAGGTGTTTCATCCTCCTGGCAAATAGGAGCAGCCTCGTCCCAGCTGGAGGGTTATTTGTGACTGCAGCTCTCAGAGGGATGGAAAACGGGCAGAACATCCTGGAAAACTGCACAGAAAGGGAAAAGCAAAACTGCTATTTGTTGAGAGCAGACTTTCATGAGTGCTAGAGTGATTGCTGGCTATGTCTGTACCAGCAGCCAAGACTGGTTTAGGTATATTTTGGTCATGTCGTAGCTCTGTCACTCATGATGCTGCAGTGCTGCACAGCTATTGACCAGTCTCTGCACCTCTGGGATCTCATGTCTAATTCAGGATTGACCAGAATGGATACAAATCCATCCTAATTGGCTAACTAAGTTAATGAACTTTCCCTGCAACTGATTGCCCAATGGCAAACCAACCGTGTCACGCACTGTGTGAGCACCACAGCCGGGCAGGGCTGACACCTCCTGCTGCCCTCTGTGACCAGAAAGTGCTCAAACACTCAGAGCTGGTTAAGTCAAATGGAGGAGAAACTGAAACAGGATAAAGCTCTGACTGGGAGCTTCATAACTGTGTATGTACAGGGTCAAAGTAACTTGTGGTTTTAGAAATGTAACTGTGAGCCACATTCCAGCTTTTTAGAAATACGTTAGGTGCAGCTCAGGGGTCTGTTAATAAGTTATTGCCTGATCAAGCTGGTGGAAATGATGCAGATGCAGTTTTGTCTTCCTAAGTTTTTTTGTTTGTTTGTTTGTTTGTTTGTTTGGTTTTGTTTGGGGTTTTTTTCAGAATACTGTGGGAATAATTGTAATTTCCAGACCACATGTCCTTTTGGTGTATTAGCCAGTGTTTGGTTGTGATCACGTATGTAGGGAAGAAAAAGATGAGCAGGACAAGAATAAGGTGGTAATTCCTGGGTATACCAAATCCTGGCTAGCTGAGGATGTCCTGAACAAGAGGAGCTACCTTTAGCAGCCTTTCAGTTAGTATTCCTGCAGGGTTTTGTTCCATCCTGTTTTGTAAAAACATAAACTCAGAGCTCCTGGGGCATCCTGTGATAAAATTCCAATGTTTAGTTAAGTTTTGTGAATTAAGGTCTCCTTTGATTTCCATTTCTCAGCTGCCAGTCTTATTTGATGCCACCTGGCTGGTCAGTCTTCTAAGAGAGGAGGTGATTCACTTTTCCCCTTTTCCTTGCCACTCATGGTGTTAGATCTCCATATCCCACACTGCTTGTCCCTTTTCCAGTTGTTTAATGTTTTACTGTAAAATAACTTGTTTTGCCCTTTTGGCAATTCTTTTTGATGCCCTCAGTGCCTTTCTCAATAATAACCTTAAACATTACAGGGATGCAGTAAACTTGCTGGTGCAGAAGTGTTTTTATTGGCACAGAGGTTCTGATCTCTGCTGCCATTAGAAGCCATAAGCAGTTCTATCTAAATAAAATTCTCAGCTGTAATGCCCACTGAATCAAGGAGTCTTCCATCAGCTTTGGTCAGGAGTCTAAATGAAACCACACTGAAAGCATTTTGCAGGAAAACAACTCAAAGTGGAAGTAGCTGTAAAACAGAATTGGCCTTGGCTTATTTAATCCATCACTTCTGAACAGTAAGAAATGCAAAAGCAGAGTTTAAACACTGCCAGAAAAGCACGTTTTCTGGGCTGTGCTGTCAAGTGCCAGCAATCTAATGCTGTTTTAGGCAATAATCTGCATGGCTTTGTATGGCACTGCCATGGAAACCCAGCTGTGCCACAACCTCCTCTTCCCTCTGCATGGAATGAACCAGATTGTGGAACTCACTAATGTGCATATTTTTTTTTATTGACGAGGAGAGGTGGTGTCTACTCCTCCTCAAGTTCTCATAGCCACAGAAGACATTCTGCTACTATTATTTCATTGGAAAAGCTGCTCCTCAGGGCTGGATGGCTGCTGCTCTCCCACTGCAGGGTCAGTGAAGCACCAGTTCAGACACAAGGGAAGTGATGGACTGGGAGCTGGGTGCTGGAACCATCCCTTCAGTAACAGTTTTATTGATGTTGAGGTTGCCCAAATCCCTTTAAAACAGTGCTAATGTGATCACTGTAATTCCCACAATGAAAAGCAGAAGCAGGGGGTTTCCTCTTTTCTATTTAAATGATGTTGTCTCTGTACAGCTGTTCAAAATTTAGTCTTGTGGCATGTCAGCTCCTGCTCCAAGTAAATCTCTTGGACATCCAGAGAGATAAAACAGTACAGTAGAATTCTGGCTTTTCCACTGTTGTACACTTAGGTAAAAATTTTGAAGTACAGCAGGATGGAATTGAACCTCAGATGTATAAAAGGGTTGTGAATTGATAACTGTGGTAACTATCTCCTTATGATTTCAGCAGTAAGGAATATATGAATGGCTGAATTTTTAAGTGCAGCTTCAATTGACATAATGTAGGAAATTAATAAAAAAACAGTTAAAAAATTGAGTGCTGGGTTTCTGGATAGTCTTATCTTACTTTCTGTTTCCAAGGAGTGGATTTCCCAGCAATTCCCACTGAAGCAGTTATTCTTGTTAGTTAAGGTGAACAAAGCAAACTTCAGGATATCCTTTACTGGGAACATAGGGGCTAACCCTTGGAAGAATCTGGTTTCTGCAGTGAGGAAAAGGGGGGGAATTATCAGTACTTAACTCTTCCAAGCACTGCATCTTGTGCACTATTGAGTGAATTGTGAACTTGCCAGACAAGCTGTGCTCAGGCCTTGTCTGGCTTCTGAAGTGGTGTTTTTGTAACCAGGTTCTGACCCTGTCTCAGCAAGTGGAACTGAGTGGTGTTGTACCACAGCCTCCTTCGCTGTGTGTGTGTCAACTGTGTGTGCACGTACTCATCCTAAACATGTTGTTTACATTTTGTATCAGCTTGTGCTAAAGAAAAAACTGGCACCTCATGGTGCAGTGTTCTCCCTATGGAAAAGACAAGATTGGAGCTTAAATACTGATGAGTGGCATTTGCAGTGAGGGAAACATGGTCTAGAGTCTCCTGGGAAACAGAAACACACACTGGGAAACGCAGGCTGTGTGAGGAATTAGGGCCACACCTTCAAAACATTTATTCTCCTCTCTTCCCAACTTCTGACCCATTCCCACCTTGCCACCCAGCCTAGGGCACTGAGTGCCACGTCCAGTTGATCCTTGAACATCTACAGGCACGGGGACTCCTCTGCCTCCCTGAGAAGCCCCTTCCAATGCCTGACCACCCTTTCAGTGAAGAAATTCCTCCTGAAGTCCAGCCTGAGTGTTTCCTGGCACAGCCTGGGGCTGTTCCTTCATGTCCTGTCCCTGTTCCCTGGGAGCAGAGTCCAAACACCACTGGCTATCCCAGCCTGTCAGGGAGATGTGGAGAACCAGGAGGGAGATGTGGAGAACCAGGAGGTCCCCCCTGAACCTCCTTTTCTCCAGGCTGAGCCCTCCCCCAGCTCCCTCAGGTGCTTCATCTCATCCTTGTGCTCCAGACCCTTGCCCAGCTCTGCTGCCCTTCCCTGGGCATGCTGCAGCCCCTCAATGCTGTTCTTGCAGTGAGGGGCCCAGAACTGGGTGCAGCACTCGAGGTGTGGCCTCACCCTTGCTCACTACAGGGGACAGTGTCCCTGCTCCTGCTGGCCACACTTTCCTGACAGGATGCCATTGGCCTCTTGGCCACCTGGGCACATCTGGGCTCATGTTCAGCCCCTGTTGGCCAGCACACCCAGATCCTTTCCCACTGGCAGCTTTCTAACCACCCTGTCCCCAGCCTGTGGCACTGCCTTGGGCTGTGGCTGAAGTGCAGGACTTTTCACTTTGCCTTCCTGAACAAGCACAAGGACACAAGGCATTTATAAAATTCTCCATTTTGTCCTGTGGTCTGTTCTGGGAGAACATTTCAGACCACATCCAACCCAAACCTTCATATACCTAACTCCAATTGATTTGGTGCATTCTCAGGCTTTTTATTTATTTTTTAATGCTCCTGTGTTCAACATTGTCAGTGTGTGACAGCTTTGCATGGCATATGGAACTGATGGTGTTTCAAAGCTCCTCACACTTGTCAGAAACTTCTTGTCTGCATGAGTCTGTAACCTGGTGGTCTCGTGTTTTGCACCCAGCAAAGTGCAGTAACACGATCCATCTGTTGGCTGCTGAATTAGCAATGAAGTAAAACAAAGCCCATGTGCAGAGTGATGTAACAGAGTACCTATAATAATGTCTGTGGCAGGAATGGTTTTCAGGGTGGTATTTTCTAAAATCAATTATATTGTTTTGTATTAATTCATCCTCCTTCAAAAGATGAATGTGTAAAATCACATTGCTGAGGTTCCCGGGGCCTTGGGCTGCGCCACCATTGGGTATCAGTTTTACCTTGGTCATATCATACAATCCTGGTTGAATCATCCAATTAAGGCTGAAGACCTCTAAGATCATCAGGTCCAACCATTGATCCAGCACTGCCAACTCCACCACTAACCCATGCCCCTCAATGCCACAACTACCTAGTGTTTGAGCACTCCAGGGATGGTGATTTCTCTGCTGCCCTGGGCAGCTTGTTCCAGTGCTGGACCAGCACCACATTGTGCCACTGTGGCACAGTTCAGGTTCAGTGGTTAAGTAGCATGAAAGGATCTTTGTTCTTTCTTAGCTTGAACGGTGCTGTAAGGAAAAAATCACTTTAAATTGTGGTTGTAGACCTTCAGAAACCACTCCAGCATAGATATGATCATATAAAGAGGACACTGCTGAAGCTGGAATACCTGTGTGGGTTCCAGATGTCTGTAGTTCATCATGGGCAGGTCACTTTCCTGTGTCTTAATTTCCTTAGCCCTAAAGTAGAAATTAATGTTTGACTTTCCTTCTAAATTGTCCCATGCCTCACCATGATTAAATGTGTTGTATGTACTGAATTTATGCTATTATTATAGCATAAAATCATAGAGAAAATAAAAATTAAAATAGGGAAGCATTGCAAAAACATGTCTGTGGAGAAGAGGAGTCGATTAGGATGTTGGAGAGTTTTATTCACCATTGCAGGTGGATGGTAACTGGTGTCACAAGCAGCTTGAGAAACACGTGCACTCATGACTGAAAGTCCCTGGGGTAGAAGTGGCTCGACCAAATCCCAGGGTTGCACTTGTACACACCCATGGAGCATCCCATCCAGGGCAAGCTGCCTGTTTAGGTGTTCTCATTGTTTGGAAATTTGTTGTTGGGAAGATGTTATCAACCTCTCAGCACATAGTTCTCAGCAGTGTCTCAGTGGATGCCAGTCCCTTGAGGCAGAGGCTGTCTGGGTTTGCCTTCCACAGAGCCAAGCTCACTGTCAGCACTCAATTAGATGTGTACACACGATTTCTGCTGACTCAAAGCTCAAAGATACCCACTAGGGTTTTTTTTGTTGAGCATCCTTGTGTAGAGAAAGCTATTTTCACCTGACCCTGAACCTTTCTAGCATTATTTCTGATAGGAAAAGATAAGCCCTGTGTGCTTAAAGTCAAAACCAAAAGAAGGGACCTTTTTTCAGAGGCGCCTGTGATCTACTCAACCTTCCAGGAACTGAGGAACAGCAGCTCCTGTGTGTGCCTCTGTCACTGCCTCTCTTCCTTCTTGATTCTACTCTGTGGATGACCTGCTGGCAGGAGAACCCCTCTCTGAGGTTATCTCTGGGTTGATAAGTCCACTAAACAAAAGTCCACTAAAGAAAAGAGCAAGTGAGATGGAGGCAAGTGTCTTTGGAATCCCAGAGTGGAGAGCTGGCAGGTCAGAGCCTTTTCAGGGAATAGCTGTATAGTCAAGCTGGTAAAGTTTTGTTTGGAGAGAAAGAAGAGAAAAATAGAAGTGATGGTGTCTAGTTCCAGAAGGCAGGAGCTTTTTGTGAGTGTTAAATATAAAGTTTACAGTTCCTTCCTCTTCTCTCATCTCCTTTGCTTCCACTGTTGGATTTACTTTTCCCCTGGGTACACAGGGAGCTCTTGAGAGGAGAAAGTGTGTCTGAATAGCAGCTCCCTGGCCATAATCCTGAAATAGGACTGAAGCTGCAGCACCTGCAGCAGCAGTAGTGGCTTGGGAGGATGATTTCCTTGTCTGGTGGGTGTTTGGGTGGGACGTGTAAGGCTTTTTATGCTGCACATTGTTGTAATTCCAGCCACGCACAGAAAAGCTGGGCAGTGCTGGCTGAGAAAGTGCTTGTGCACCTGTACAGGGTGGGACAGGCATCCAGAGGCAGAAATAGACACCAAGCCATCCTGTTTGGGCAATTACACTCTTCCTGCCTTCTCACCACAGGCAGTGTTTCAGTGGCTAAGCCACAAAGGGAGGAATAAAGACAAATGGGTTCTCCTTTCGAAAATACCTGTACTTAAAAGAACCTCCCTCCTTGATGGCATTCACTGTGTGTCTGTTTATTCATCCCTTGCTCACATGATAATTTACTCCTGCAGAAATGGATCTCAGCTCCACCCTGTGCTGTGGCTGAGCCACTTTTGCTGGTCCTGCTGGAGATCATTTACCAGGAGAAATGAGTTGGACACATCCATAATGGGACTGCCAGAGCTGTACCTGCCCACAGCTGCTCCCAGTGCCATCACTGCCTCCACAGTAGCTCATCTTAAATCCCAGTGGGTTTCTAACCCTGCCCTGACTTGCACTCTCTGTCTCTTCAAGAGCTGTAATATTCTATGATGTCTCTAAGTGAAAATGGGAAGAGGAGCTGTTGATTGGGAAGAGGAAAATGCAATGCCAACCTCTGTCCCACTGCTGCCCTAATAGAAAAGATTTGTGGCTGTGGTTGAGCTGAAGCAGCAGCTGCTGTGGTGTCACTTCAGTTTTATTAATTTGGGAGTGGGGGAGTGCAAGGAACAGAAAATGCTGTGGAAGAAGGGAGAGAAGCCAGAGAGGAGGAGGCTGGCACAAGTTCCAGGCTTCTTTACTGGAGTGCAAACCTCTGCCTTATGCCCAGCCCTCTTGCCTACAGGTTAAACATGTTTCTGCTGCCCCTCTCTCCCACTGAGGATGTCCTGAACAAGAGGAGCTACCTTTAGCAGCCTTTCAGTTAGTATTCTTACAGGGTTTTGTTCAATCCTGTTTTGTAAAAACATACAAACAGTTCTGTGTCTTCTGGATGGGGTCTCTCCTTTGTGGTGTTTAGTTGTCACAGAACCTCCTGTTCCAGAGTAACTCAGGTTTCCATCCCACCTGGGGATGGGCCCTGCTTTTGTTCACCTCAGTTGTGCCAGCCCAGGCTGGGCTCAGGAGCCTCGGCTGTCACTGGCAGGAGTAATTGCAAACATTGATTCATGGGAAATGCCTCTAACAGGAAAATCCTTTTGACAGACCACACAGCCATCATACCCTGCGTTTATTTGAGTCAATCAATGCTCTGATGCATATTTGGGTCATAAATACTTTGATATAAATTGCATTTATTCTTGTGACAGCCGTGTTCTATTACCTGTTATTTATTTGGCTCTGTTGTCCTTTCATTTTACACCTTGTGGAGCTGTCAAGTCAGCTGCTTACCACTGACAAAGCTCACAGCTCAGAGTCTTCCAAAAATAAATCCTCCAAAGGGATTTGAGCAGCAGAAGGATGTATACTGTTGGAAAGTCATTGGACAATCTTTTTTTTTTTTTTGGTTTGTTTTATTTGAAAGAGTAGCTTTGTCCATTTGCCCAGATTCCAGAATTAGACTTTTCATTTATGATCCAGAGGTCATTGAAGCTAATAATCCCACTGATTAATGTGAGTTTTGAATGACACCCTGCGTGTCTCAAAGTTGAATTAACCATATTATTTGATATTTGAAATGCTGGGATGCTGACTTGGATGTTTCTGATCTTCCCTTGGAAGCTTTTTCAGTTTTGTGCCTTTTTACATCGTAAAAATGGCAGAAAATGGGATTCTGAGATGAATGAATTGTAGTGTCCTTCCAAGAGAAAGATCAAATTGCAGTGCTCACAGTGGTCTGGACGAGTCACAGTCATTTTCTGCTTCTCATTCCCAATGAACAGCCACATATCCTTCGTGCCAGGTTGTTGCACCAGCCCTGCAAGGTGCCAAGCCCTTGGTGTTAATTCAGGAAAGCACTTAATCATGGAATTGATGACTCTAAAGTGCCTAATATAAGCATGTGCTTAAGTGCCTTGTTGGAGTGGGGCCAGTGCAGATGTGCCCTTGCTGAGCAGAGATTTGTGAGCTGCTGCTGGTCTAGTTTCTCTGTAAAGCAGAGATGAAAACACTGCTTGTAGTTTTATTTGTAGGTTTTGTTTGCACAAGGATTTTGGGATAGATGCAGAGACTGAGTTCTGTCAGTAGGGTTTATGTGTGAGCTAAACAGCAAAACTTTCATAGCATTACTACTGAAGTATGTGTGATATGTTGCATGTGTTGCATTTCAGGCCTTAACATTTCTCTATTATCTTGATTTATTTTACTCCAAATGTAAAAAGAGTAATCCTGAAATTAAGTTCAAATATCACAGTGCAAAATACATACACACTCACATGGGTCACAGAACACAGATGCAAATGAATGTGTATTGTTTATAAAGCAGCTTTGATATCTTACTATACTAAAAAAAAGACATTTAGTCATAGTTCAGCATTCTGCACATTTTTGAACTATCTTATATCATCATCCGTGAAAAATTCATTATTTGGGTCTCAGCCATTTTAATTTTATATGCACATTCCACCCAAAAGAGGATGTGTCCTCTGCTCTTGTCCTTTATTATTTTCCCTATACTATCCCCCCACCGTATTTTATACAATGAAAAGTAGACAGCTGGGGTTGGGCTGTGCCAAAACCCCACAGTGCCCTCCAAGACCTACCTGATAACAAATGAGTGTCAGGACTGTGTGACTAAAGAGAGACCTCCAGGTGTTCTGGTGTCCTACCCAAATCCTTCTGGGTTTGCTGAATCCCAGACAGCCAGTTATAGTCAGAGTTCATACTGCACACCAATAAAATCCGTGTCATGTAGTTGCCCTTATCCAGTTCTCTAATGTGGACAGACAAAGCCAGGTATAAATCAGCTTAAAACATGGCAATTTCTGCCAAAATCCAAATTAATAAGGAACATGTTGAGAATGCCCCATTTCAGGTGTTCTCAGGGTGTTCACAGGCCAGATTGTTCTGAGATGGGCAGAGGAATGAACTCTGAATTGAGGTGATTTTCCAGAAGTTGCTCTGTCGAGAGCCTCATTCCTACATGACAGGAGCTCTTAGGTTAATGCTTTGGGGGTTTTGGAGGGAACAAAGAGTCATCTTGAAGTCTTTCAGGTGAGGGCAATCCTGGCCTGTTTGGACTTTGTAGGTTAAAACTCTTTGTTCTAGTGAGGCTGCTGCTCAGTGATGGGTTTAAATGCAAGTTTAGTGATGGTGAAAGGACCTAGTGAGGAGACAGGGCTGGTGTCAGTAGTATGATAGTGGTGTTTACTGGTGTTCCTCACTGTTTCACAATTTCTTTAAAATTGGAAGGGTGAAAGAACCTCAGTTTCTGTGGCCCATTTCTCTCAGGTCCCTGCTGCAGAGCCAACAAGAAGCCCTTGCCTGTTTTCTGTTTGCTTGAAGCTCCTTCCAACCTCCACTTCACCCTCTCAGTAACATTTAAGCAGAAGCTCCTAATTTATTCTGTCCTGGTTTTGCCCATCCCCAGATGTGAGCTCAGCTGACTGTGAGGGGCTGGTGCTTTCAAGTAATATGAGTTCACTGGTCTGAAGTTTCTCTGGGAGTGAAAAATCTGTTTGATTAAGGAAGCACTGACTTCAGAAAGCCTATTGGCCTGCACAGCTCTGCAAGGCAGGGCTGCAGAATGTCTGATTATTTGGGACTGTTCTCTAGAGGATTTGGCTTGCAGAAAATTAGTCTTCCTGTTCTTGGTCTGATGTTTATTAAACATTTCTTTCCTTTTTCTCTCCTTTGCAGTTTTTATCTGTAGTTTCATGGTCGCGGCGCCGATCTTTGGTTACCTTGGTGACCGCTTCAACAGAAAGATCATTCTCAGCTGTGGCATCTTCTTTTGGTCAGCTGTCACTTTTTCAAGCTCCTTCATCACTGAACAGGTAAGATCTTTGCAAAGACACTTTGCAGGTTGTCCTGAAAAGATGGACAGTATATTCCTAAATAACTCCCCATTGCAGTGTGCTCAAGAGGAACACATCCCTCCTGTGTGTATTTAACATTTAGCATGTTGTATTATCTGACCTTTTGTGGGAGAAGTGTGCTCTGTGTAACTGTGTTTGCTTAACTGTGAAAGCTGTCACCCTTTGATCGTGCATATTCATAAAAAGGAACAGATGAAGCTTATCTAAGCAAGAGTTTCTGTTGACATAAGGGCTTTGTTTGGAGGGAGATCCTAAAGAAGCTTTAAAAGGCTTTACAAAAGTCTTGGGAAAATGAATCTATGGCTACACAGTGGTTCTTTTGTCTTCTAATATGTAACTGAAGCCATTGGATTTTGTTGGGAAGTCTGCTCATGGTATGTGGAATAACAAAATGCATCCAGCAGTGGTTTTAGAGATGCACTTTGGTTTCTGTCCACCAAGGCAGAGAAAGTGGATGATAACACAGAGATCAGACAGCCTTTCAGCTCCTTCAACACTTGTCAGTGGATTTGTCTGGGGAAACTGGTGATGGAGTTGTCAGGCTCACCTAATTTTGCCAAGCTCTGCATCCCTCTCCTGCTCCCTGGACAGCTGCAGTGCCCCATTCTGAGCACTCCTCACTGCATTAATTTTCTTGTCTATCAGAGGCAGTTGGAGGAAACAATGATCTGGCAGTTTCTGGGGGGAAGTATCCTCTTGTTTAAATCATATTATAGCAGAGATTTAATTGCTGCAGGTGACAACATTCCTGCAGAGACAAATCACAGCTCCTGGCATCATCAGGCTGATTTCCCCAAGGGAGGCGGGGGCATTCCTCATCCTTTCTGTCCAGCTGCGTTCCAGAGATTGCAGCACTGTGGTCACGCCTAAAGAATGACAACCAGGGACTAACCCTCTCCACCCTTCTCCATCCTGCCCACCCACATGCTCTTCAGTTTTTTAAAAAAGAGAGTTTCCACTTAAAGCAGGCAGTGGCACTCATGTCAGTGTGGCTTTCACCAGGATTGGTTGTTGCTGCATTTCTAAAGCACGATGCATATGGCCAAATGTGGACGCCTTTAACTCAGGAAATTGTTCTGAGTTACCCTTGGCCAGGAAGCACCTTTTCCAGAGAAAGAATGTCTCTCATCTAAAATAAAGAAGGATTCTTTTTGTTTTCTCTTTAATTTTTTTTTTCTTTAAATGTTTCTCATAACATTCTGCAAAAGCAGCTTTGATCAGAGCCCAAAGACAGAAGCATTTTAGAGAGAACCAGTGACCTTCTTATAAACACTTCCTGTGTTACAGACATATATTTATGCTTAGGTTCTCATTGATCTCCCTGCAACTGGGTCCCACAGCTGGAAGTAGGAGAGCACTGGAACTGGACTGATGTTTTCAGAGTTGAATTTCAGTTTAAGGATTTGGGGCTTATTAGCTGAAGTAGTTCAGGGATTAATATATACGGTTATTTGTACACAGGGGCTCAGAGTGGCAGTAGCATGTGTTTGGAATCCAAACCCAATGTTTTGGAAGTCATAAGAGAGGCAAGATCAAAATAGCCTGACCTGTATTAAGTCATCTTGGATATGCATCAGTACTAACTCTGGACTCCAAAGACCATCTTGACAAAAACCACCCTCCTACTTAGAAAAATCCCCTGTCCCGATTTTCCTGCAATCCTCAACTCCAGCAGAAGACTCAGCTATCAATCCAGAGTTCTCATGCCCAGCTCCTGTTTCTGGCTCCAGGAGGTAATGGAAAATGTTGCAGCTGCTGTAAGGATGTTCTCTACCCAGTGGCTGCAGCAGCTGAGCAAGGTCCTAAGAATAATCCAGCTTCCCATGTTATCCCTCCCACTTTGGTGCCCATGTTGGAGCCCTGATCCCTAATTGGGAAGACATGCCACACTGAACAAGGTGAATTCCTGACATGCTAAAAGGGTCAGAGAAGAGCTTTTTCTATTTTTTTTCACATGTAGGCATTTTTTCCTGATCTTTGTTTTCTAGAATTCATTTGAAGAGTAAAATCTTGCTTTTTCTCTCAATATTATTTTTCCTTTCAAGACAGTATATGTATCTGTTGGGAAGGAGCACAGGGAGCTGAAATGTCAAAAACTCTTTGCTGGCACAAATAAAAACAGTAGTAAAACTACTGTGAGTAGAGAAGTTCTCACATCCAAGTTGACATGAGAACACAGGGCTGGAAGGAGCAAGCTGACACAGGCTGAGCCCGTTAGAGAACTCCTTTATGTGGCAGCACCAAAAATCCTGAATTAGGTGAGAAAGAGCAGCCTTTCAGGAGGAATAACAGAATCCCTGTCTTCAGGGATTGCCTTTCTTCACATTTTGATGGGGCCCAGTGCCTCATGCATCTTGTCACTGTGTAATTAAATAGAATGCACAGCACACAGCTCAGATCTGGAGTGCAAATGGAAGGAGACAGCTTAACAAAGGCCAAAAGCAGCTACAGAGCTGGTGAACTCTGAAGGCACTGAGTTTGTAAAGCTCTTTGGTGGTGTGTCAGTTCCTGGCTAAAATTTGAACATCTAAAGGAAGCCATGAGAAATGCTGTTGTTTGAGTCAATGGCGAGATTATTGTGCAAACAAATTTACAGAGAGAGACATGTTCATTCTTATTTGTCCTACTGTCCTGCCACAACTTCATCTGCTGAGCATGATGCCCTGTGGTCTGGGATATCCCTGGGCTCAGCTGTGTCTCTGCAATTCCTGTGTCCCCCCAGTTCCTGTGTCCCCCAGCCCTTCTCTGGGGGCTGAGGAGCAGAAAAGACCTTGACTCTGTCTAACCCATGCTCAGCAATGAAAACATCCCTGTGTTATCAGCTCTGTTCTCAGCACAAATCTAAAACATGGTCCCATAGCAGCTACTGGGAAGAAAATTAACTCTGTCCCAGCCAAAAGCAGCACAAAAGGATTGGAGTGCAGTAAAGCTCATCTAAGAGACTGTCTAAATGCTATTTTATTCTGCTTGGGTTAAAAAAAGTAACTGAAAATCAGCAGATAAATCAGGAATTGGATACGTGTGCCATACAGACAGTTGTTAGAGAGCTCTGCCTTTTTAAAATATCATTAGTTATTTATTATCAGGTATCTCTGGGTTCCTAAAATGGAATAATGACTGTCAAATAAATGAAGAATTAATGTCTTATCTGCTGGTAGGTACTAAATAATTAGATAATAGGCTTTCACAATGAAAAAGAAAATCAGGCTAAAATCCGGGGGTCGTTCCAGTGCATATAGGGGGTGATAGAAAACAGCAATGCATGAATTCCACACATAGCAAAATAGAAACAGGACAACTCATGATTAAAAGTTTGTTCGCTGTTCATGAGATCTTAAATTAATTTTGAAACATATCATAGTAAGAAACACAATAAATACCGTGCCACAGATTGATTCCATAAATACACCTGTTTCCATGGATAAAATAGCTAATGATAAATTTAACTAAAGAAAATCATCAGAAGTAGTAAGACTGAGATAACATTGAGAAGCTCACTTTTTAGTGTTGTTTGATGATTTATGTTAGCACAGAATTTCTCTATAGAAAGATAAGACATGAGGCCTCTCTGCTTTGGTACTTGCACATTTCTGCTCTATAACACTCCTTAGCACTTGCTAAAAGAAAAGTTACATTAAGAAATCATTAACAAACTTGTTCAATAATATAAAATTAGGTAAAGTTGGTACATATTTAGACGTATCTCTAGATTAACTCCATTTATCGAAGCTTCAATAAATAATGGGTGTTTCTTAATTTTTATTTTCTAAGTACAGACACCTGCTTAGAGATTTTCTCCCTTTAAACCTGACTTTAAATCAGATCTGCACCTACCAGCACAACTTTTGGCACTTGCACCTGCAAAGCCCTTTCTTGTGTTGTTTTTGGCTTTTGCCAGGCATTTGGGGAAACACTTGCTGGTTGTTGGTTCATGAACTGTAATAAATCAACAAAAATCAGTAGGGTTTTGTGTGGTATAGAGTCATATCCCAGAGTAATGAACCAAGGGCTCAATCTTCATAGAGTTTCTTTACCCAGATGTGTTTCCAACCACACAAAAAGCTAAATACATGTTTGTCTTCCTCTGTATCAATATAAACTCTGATTTAATAAGTAACCAGTTTATTTCCCTTGGTAGCATTTTCATGAGCACAGTGCCTGATTGCATGTGGTGGCTGATCACCCTGGGGTGCTTTATATTCCAAGATGCCATTGGGAAGGGTCTGTAATCCCAATTGCACCATTTCTCTCTTTCTGAACAGCTTAATATGAAGCAACCTGGTTGTCAGGAGTGATCATCAGGAGAGTTATCAGGAGAGTTTGTTTCTGCCTGCTTGGATATCCACATCCATTAGTCATGATAAATGTTCTCAGCTGGTTTGTCTGAGCAGCAGATTGTCTTAGGTGAGCCCTGGGGTTTGGTGCTAAACTTCCAGCCCCTCTCAGCACAGCCCTCTGGCACATCAGGACCCCTCTCTTCGTGGGCCTCTATCTTAAAGCAAGAAAGAGCTTGGAGGTGAAAATTTCCAGACTGTTCTCTAGTCTTCTGAAATACTGCTGTGTCCATGTAAATATCCTGTATAAAGCATATTTCTGTGTAAAAGGTGTGCTGGCTTACAAATGAACCGAGGCTTCTTCTCCCCCAGGCTGGGAGACCAGCAGTGCCTCATAAGCACCCAGGGCAGGCTGTGCTAATGGGGGTTGGCTGGGAGACACCAGCCAGAAAGTTGGGAATTGGAAAAGCAAAGCATTGACAAGGTAAACCAGGAATGTGCTTTGGAATTCTCCACTTCTTGGTAAATATTTCTGTTCAGACTTTGATATAGCTGACATGACAAAACCTTTTTGCTCCCACTGCAATTTACCTCTGGATAGGTATTTCTTTTAGTGTTGTTTTCTTTTCCTTTTATTTTGATTTATCTCTGGAAGAGGAAGCAAATTGTCCACGGTGGAGTTCCAGTTAGTCTGCAGCGCTTGCTCAAGTCCTGTCTTTCAGACTTGCCAGATGTATTTTTATTTCCAAAACTTGTCTTTCAAGGAGTTTCTAAAAGAGAAGCAACAAATTGTGTGCAGTATGGAACAAATGGTTAGCTGGGTTAATTTTAAAAACATAAATATAATCCAGCCGCCCCCTACACATGATGATTCACTATAGAAAAAAAAAAGCCTTTAGTTTTAAGTGCTCTGGCAAAAGTTGTAATATGAAACATACAGCTCCTGTGCCTGTGGTTCCACTGTGCTAGATAAATACACAGCCTGAAAAACATAAACAAACAAAACTGAAATCCCCAAGCCAACATTTTATATGTAAGGAGACTGAGTGTTGTCTTTGAAGTCCCCCTGAATTACTGGAACGTTTCTATCCTACTGTTCCGGCCTGTTATTTTTGAGCAGAACTCTCTTTTTTTTCTCTAGAAAAAAAGGCAGAAGGGATTCTCCCAGCAGCTTTGGGCAGTCAGCTGTGTGTGCATCCAGTCCCCTCCCTCACAGGCAGTTCCCAGCAGCCCTGTGGCTGCCACACAGGTGATGCTGGACTAACTAAAGGGGGGCATGGCCACAGCTCGTGGCTGGCTCTGCTGTGTTTGCCAGCTCTGATGGGGCACAGGAGCTCTGCAGATGAGCAAGTGCTGTTGAAGTTTGGATTTCTGCACACTTGGCCTGTGCTAGACTGCTCAGGAGAAATGCTACCTGCTGTGGACTCTGGTATCAGAGGGAGGTCGGGTGGGTGCTGGTGCTCTCTGTGTGGGTGCTGTCAGCTCCCAAATCCCTCTGAGCTGCAGTTCTGGCCCTTTGTGCTGCCCCAGTGCCCCTGCACCACAAGATACCCTCAGCTTCCTGCATGGCCTCTGCTCTCTAAAGTGAGATATGGCAATCCCTGCATCTCTTCTCCTTCAAGCTATCAGAGCTCTCTCCTCCCCACAGGGGCCTGGGGTCACTGGGTGCCTGGTGCAGGAGGTGCTGGGCTGGTCTTAGGTGGCTCAGAAGTCCCAGTAAGAGAGGGAAAGGATAAGGGCTCTCATCTCTGCTTTATACTGCAGGGTGGAATTCTGTATCGACTGAGTCTGCCCCACTGTCCCTCTCTTGTGCGTCAGAAAGGAGGTAATTTAAAGAGAGATGGTTCCCACAGCCCCTTTTAGAATTAGAGAATTGTTAAGGCTGGAAAAAGACCTCTGAGATCATGGAGTCCAGCCACTAACCCAGCATCACCATGTGGAAATTGAAAAGCACCATTTCTTTAACCCCTCACCAGCAAGAAGGCACCTGCTGTTCCAAGTGCTGTTCCCAGTGCTCTTGTGTTACTATCTCACACCTTTTAATGTGGATTATATGAGGTGTACTGTAGGAAAAAATACACTATTGATTATTCCTTTAATAATGGAGCACTGACTGAGCTGGTCTTAAGATGTTCTGGCTATCTTAAGATGTTCCAGGTATCTGTGCTATCATCTTCAGCACAGCTGATTCCAAATACTGTATTTGGAGTATTTGTATTGGAGAAACTGTTTTTCTGTAAGAACATCTTCTCTTGCACAGACAAGTGCAATGATTTGAACTCTTGAATCTTGGGTCCTCGCTGTTCCCTCAGATTTTGCTAACCAAGGATAGAAGCATTGGGAAAAGATTTATATAAATGAAATAGTTGTAGAGTGCAGAATTACTGTCATGTGTTTGTCTCCTGGTCATTTTATGTTCTTACCTTGTCCCTTTGTACCTGTCACTCTTCCAAGGGAAACTATAAATGAAAACCAGATTAAGGTGTTCTCAGAGCATCAGACCCAAAAAAGCCAATCTGTGAGAGCAGGCAGCTTTTCAAAGGTGTTATCAGAAATTGAAGTGTATTTTCTGCTCAGTGCTGGGGTTTTTCCATCCAGTATCTGTGTCCGTGTACCTGTGAGGCATTTGGGAAGAGTTACTGAAAACACAGCTGGTGATGGCTGCCAGGAGAGAGGCACAGCACAGTTCCAAAGCCTACTCAGAAAGCTTATTCCTGTGATGAGGAAAATGAACTTCAAGTAACTATCATAAGGAATATCTCTACCACACATTGCATTTCCCATCTGCAGAGTGTGTGGAACAGGAATGGTTTTGCTCTCCCTTCTGGGACCTGAGAGCAATCAAGATGCACCCCCCAGGTGGGGTCAGTCTGGCACCATGTCCTATTCAAATTTCTCAAATCACCCCAGTTGTGTGTCCATAAATGTGCTTCCTGCACCTCCTTTTAGGTCATTAATTGGTCTGAAATCACACAGTATCTGAATCAAACACTGTGGGTATGAAAGAAGAGATGTTTCCATTGCTCAGCATCAGAAGTCACTCACTGTGTGCTGCAGCAGAGGCTGTGATTCCAGTTCAGTGGAATGAGGGCAGTTACTTGCACTGAGATGTCAGAGCTGCCCCTCAGAGCTCAGGCATTTTCTGGAGCAGGTGGACAGAGGTTTGTGCTGGGAGAGCCCCCAGGAGCAGGCTCAGAGCTCAGTGCTGATGTGCACAGGGTCTCAGTGAGGGCCCTCTGTAATTGCCTGTCCTGTTTCAGAGCACTCTTTGTTATCTGGGTTACTGGAAGATGTTGAAACCATTATCACAGGCTCTGTGATTGTGGCTCTGATTCAGCTCCTTCTTTAGAAGTCTGTGGGAACCTTTTGTGTGTCTGTGGCAATTGAGTCAGACCCTACATCACACATTTGGTGCTGTTTCACTGGATCATGGAAATGCTTAGAGACAGCAGCATGGTGCATGAAGGATTTTTGCAGGCCAAAGACCTTTACAAGTTTGTCCCATTTTTTTCAGAAAGCTGAATTTATAGTATCTAGGTTGAAGAGCAGGAAAGTTGATCTGCTGTGTCGGCTGATGGATGGTGTGGGAGCAATGTACCATTCCACCTGTCCTGCTTCTGTTGTGCCTGAGCAGGAAATCTCACCTGGGCCAGTTATTTGTTGAGGAGGCAGAGAGAAGAAGGCATGATTGTTTTATTTCCAGGCTGTGTGTGTCTTGGAAAAATTCCTTCTTCTTGTGTTGTCTGTTAAAATGTATATTCTGCTTGTCATGCTGCAGCAGAGGCCTAACCCTGGGGCACGCTGATGGAACACAAATAATGTCTTATTTCTTAAATCTGTGTAAGTGGAAATCTCTATAATGCCTTAGCATTATATTTTATAAATAATTATGACACTATCTTAAGCTCAACATTGTTCAAAACATTAAAGGAATGGAAGAATGGGAAAATGTTCTTTAAATAGACTGGGGTTTAATCAGTTGGTGTGAAAAAAAAATAAAGGAAAAAAAAAGTAGTAGTGCTGCATGTAAGTTTCCAAGCAAATGTTAAAATATAGAGGAATTGTTAAATTTCCTATCAGCCTGGCAGGGTCCTTGCAGTGGTGCTGTGGCCTGAGGGACACAAGTCATTCCTGGTGTGGGGTCCATGGCTGCATGCTGGGCTTCATAGGGGGATGCCTGGCTTGGTCAGACGAGTTCAGAAGGCAAAGAAAGTCACTTCTGCAGTGCCTGGGTGGTCCTGTCATTTTGGGAATTAGTTCCCAATTAGCTGTATGCTGATGGTACAGAGAAGGTGCCAAGTTGGTGGTATAGAATGTGTGCCTTCATGATGCACTGGGATGGTCAGATATGGGTCTGGAGAAATGTTACCATTTTTGAAGGCTGTAAACTGATGTATGTTTAGCATGGATGTCTGTGAGACAGCTTATGGATGGTGTTCTTGGAGCTTATGCCTTTAGCAGAGTTTGGTTAATGATGCCTCACAAAGAAAACAATCCATTCATCCCAGGTTTAGGTTCATTAGGAGGCCTGGAAACAAATCTAAACTTTCTGTTAGCAGGATGGTTCTTGAAGGTTGTGTGTATTGTCCTGAAAAACAGGATGCAGGAGAGAGAGAATGTGTTATTCATGCTCTGGCTTCTGTTCAGATGCAAAAGTATGGATTTGAGCCTTTCTTTGGTTGAGCTCCTGGTTGCCTGCTGATTCAAATGCATCAGTCACTCCTTGGGAAGTGTAAGTGCTGCCTCAATGGCCACACAGCCTTGGCCTCCTGGGTTGTGCATAAAGGCTGAGAAAAGGACCATTATGTTCTGAGTCATGTGCAAATAGTGGGAAAAAGGGAAATGTTTTACAGTACCAGGTGCTAAATTAGTCTTTTGAAGTGTTGACATTTCTTTTAAATGTATAAAGTTCCCAGGCTACACAAAACACTGCATTTGCAATTCAGATAAGTCAAATTAGAGTACTAATCTCAACCCTCCTTAATAGATTTTGAGCTGGAAATCCCTGGCAGTGGTGCTGATCATCAAATCTGAAAACATGAGTGATGAAGCCTCATGAGAAGATAGTCACAAAACATCCAAATGTATTTAGTGTGGTTTAATAGGCTGTCATTTTGTCAGATAGGCTGGATTTAAAGAATGAAATTAAGCTACAGCACGACAAAACCTTGTCAATTAATAACACTTCGAAAAGGAACATGACAACTGTTCAAGGAAGATCATGAATAAGAAGCAACTCCAAAGTAGAAGGAATTGGTGGGTGCACCACTTTCTCTCTGGAAATCTGATGCTAAAAGAGAGGCATCTCTCAGATATGGGCCAAACATACTGCAAGCTCAGCCTTCTGCAGGGTTCTTGGAGGCCTCTGGATCTTGATTGAGTCAGCAAGCCCAGGGAAGTGTGAAAACAGAAAGCAGGAGCAAAAATCAGAGTTTGGAATGATTTAAATGGTTCTTCAGCAAAGTTGCTGCAAGAGCTGACCTGCTGGTGTACTTGATTTTTAGCATATGCAGAGCAAAATATGCCAAGAATCAGCAGAACCAACATTATGGGAAAAGTTGCAGGGACTGTAAGTTCGTGTGAATTTCATTTAAACCTTGAGGGATTCCCTTAAAATGTGTCCTTCATGCACTCTCAAAACTTGAATGTGTCTAGTGCAGGCAAAGTGTTCTCACCTGGCTGTCTCAGTCAGTTGGATGAAGCTTTTTTCAAAGAGCACTGAGAAATCAGTTTCTGCAATGGTTTCAGGGATAGGGACATGGGGTTGTGCTCTCCAAGAATTTCCAATCCAACCTGATGGATTTGACTAAATTTTTGCTTAAGAATTGGTCCAAACCAAAGAGTTGGAGCCAAGACAGCCCATCATGTTTAAGAAGTTGGGTCTCACACATTTCTGTAGACATCACTGGAGGTGCAGATGTTGTTAGCGCTAGGTATCAGTGCCTCAAAATGTTTGTTCTGAAAAATCTGGCATCTCTTTGTTGCTTGGATTTAGGCTTTGCTTGTGGCTCATCTGTGGTGGGACACAGTAGCCCATTACTGCCTGTGAATATCCTTTGGTTCAGTGAATGCCACTCCATATTCCAGCTGCATTTGGGAACCTGAGTCTGTCAGAAACCTTGCAGTGTTTCCACAGTTGCAAAAATACATTTTATTCCTTCCAGTCCCTGTTTTAGTGATTATGGCTGTGTTTGCACATCTCAGGAAGGAAACTGTGATAGTGCCTAATGCCAGAGAAATTTGAGGCAAGTGCTGGTGAGTGTGTCCCACCTGACAGATCTGGAACAAAAAGCAGCCATTTGCTTCCGACCCAGAACTATCAATGTTCTTAGGGGAACACTTCTGGAAGATACATTCTGGTGTAATGGGTTTGTAACAGGGATAAATGACCACTATTTCAGCCATGTGAAGGGCCATGGACTCCTCTGGGCCTTACACCACAGCCAAGGATGAAAAGAAATGTTTTAACTCTGTCTTCTACCAGGCACTGGGAACATGGGGCTCTTTATGAACCCTGTGATTTATTTGAACATCAGCCTTTTTCTTTAGGTCTATTTTACAGCAGCATTGCATCTGTTGGATGGGGTTTGGTGTGTGAGTAACCTGGTGCCTCCCTCCTAATTTCATCCCAGGTCCATGTCATTAATCCAATATTAATGACCAAGAAACTATGCTGAGGAGAATGTAAATCCAATCATTTGCATGTTGTAGTATTTTTACCATGGGCAGGTCAATCAAATGAAAAGCCCTTCAGTTAGGGAGCTGAAACTCTGCTTTATCTTTACTCAGTTTATTATCAGGGCCTGGTGGTGCTGCTTCATCACCCAGTGTCTTGTAATTACACTCCCCAGTGGGATGGAGAATGGAAATTGGGCTTGCTCTTTTTTTTTTCCCTGCCCAAAAATG